>NC_135156.1:16516756-16835506 GCF_050948215.1 Halictus rubicundus | reverse complement strand
AAGATTAAGAAATTTTGGAATGCAAGATAAATGAAACGCATTGTATGTATACATGTGAATGCTGTGATCGATATATTGCTAAGCATGATATACCTGCTCAAACGGTTAAATCGGTATTCAGTGTCATAGTTTGTTGTGTTGTAGAGAGAACTGCTTGTTTGAGAGACGACAGTTTGGGTATAATATCTCGTATAATGTGTTTAATGTCGGAGCAGTCATGGTTGTAAAGGTTGCCTGAAATATTATTTATTATTCCCATTAAAACCTTAACGTTCACTGTTTCATTTAATAATAAATTGTTTATAACTACCTATCAACCATAATGTTTCTTTCCTAACATGTAAGTGTTGACACGAGAGTAATCTGTTTAACATCAATGAACTCGATTCCGTGTACTTTGGATTTTCTAAAAGAAATCTCGCTAATTGCCCGGACCTTTCGCTAACAGTGTTGGCTAATATCCTCGTACATGCTGTGATCTAAAATGAAACCAGAAGAATATTTGTATTATGAACTCCTTTGAACGTACAGAAATACTGACAGGAAAAACCATACCTCTGTTACAGCAGTGATGTTGTTTGTAGCGTTCTGGTGTAAGTAATCGACTACCAAAGGTACTGTATTATATAAGTACGTGTTGCAGACAATGTGAGAAGACAATAAAGCTAGCAGCCATATAAAGTATGGATTCTCAAAAGAGAGATTTCTCTGTGTACTCGTCTTGACCAGTTCAATCATCTCATTTTCGCTGAAAGCATTTGTATTATTGATTACAGTTCTAGAAAATATTGAAACAAAGCGACAAGCCTTACAGGATATGCTGAAAACCAATATGCACATAATGCATAGCTGCGTATGCTACAGAGGCCAAAATCGTGTTATCACAATGGCATATCAGCGACGTAATGTACTTTAAACAGTCTTGTGCGTGAAGAATTTCGAAGGCCTTGCCGCTTTCAGCTACCAAATTACCCACTGTCCATATGCAAATTTCCTGTGAAAAGTAAAAATACAATATTCCTATCATCTTTTCGTATGAACACTTTGTTACTCACCAATAGAGGATAATTTAAACTCTCTAATTCTGTAATAAGGTATGGCGAGATACTTTTGGTCAACGATGTACAAGCTCTGTCATTTCCCAGGGCTATGTTACAACAGCAACTGATAGCGCATAGTTGCAAAACTGGATTATGACTGGAGAAATCACGTACCAAGGCGAATATGATATTGTCCACCTTTAAAAATGCTTTCACATTTTCCTCGCTCTGACATAGAAGGAAAAACACATTAAGCGGAGCTGATAGAATCATGTATACCATTAGAGACAATGGAAAATAGACTCGCTTAGAGTCACAAGCAATTAAAATTAATTAACCTGAATAAGAGCACTTTGTAATTGTTTGTACTCCTCTGTTGGTAATGGTTTCTTTCTAAGTGCTTTCGCCTTTTCGACAACAAATTCCGGTGTGAAAGCCGAATCTAACAGGATGTTGCCCAAAGTTACACGATTTATATTCAATATTTTCGTACGTTGTTCCTTCCTTTCCGCATAGTTTAATTCTCTCATAGCCTCTCTTATAACCTCGACAGGGTTTGCTTTCGCGGGAGCGTCCACTTCCATTTTTTATCTCTAAACTTACAACTATGATAACCGTACAAAATGCAATTACTTAACAAAACACACGTATCAAGAATGACGTTTTGCATGAACCATTCCGCCGCGACTATAGACAATTATAGATAACCACGAACCGCGTATTTACCAATCAGCTGATCGAAAGCGGAATCAAATTTGAAGTACGTTTTATTTTTCATCGAAAACGATTCTTTAACAACTCCACGCTATCGTGGAAACAGAACGTTACAAACTATATCGTTGACAATAAAATACTGCTGTACTTTACAACAAGAACACGTAGTGCATGATATCGCTAACGTACTGCAACAGTGACACACATGAAAAATCACAATTTTCATCGAAACACTAAGTTTGACCGTCGAGTCATTGTTGCAACAAACGAGCGATATTCAAACATTTAGAGATCGGCCGAGTTGATGATCTCGTCGAGAGGCTGCGTGTCTGCGTCTTCGTCTTCGTTGTTGTTGATTGACAAAATATTGTAAATCGCATTCGGGAAGGTGGACGTTGGCCCAAAGATGTGCAACCGGATGTCGCACTTCTCCAATGCATATTTCCATTTCAAGTCTTCACGTTGGGGGATTATCATCGCCTAAAGTCCATGAGTATTCTTATGGTTTCAGAAAGCGGCGGATTTCGAAAATATTTGGTCATTGCAAAAATTCGTGCCCATTGTTGTATTTTAATACGAAATCGGGTACGAACTTTTGACCTAATCTAAACACATATATCCATAGTAACCTGAAACTCGGCAGCTGTACAGCCAAGGACGCGTTCGGCCACATCTCCTGATAGCTTGCAGCCGATTAGGTACCCCGTGTCGTCTTTTAGGTTCACCTTCAAGTTAAGGCTCATTACGTTCATGGGAACGCGTGTTCCATTTCCTGACGGGCATTCGAGGTTCATACAGGAGTCGTTTTGGTCGAGGACGATTTTCTTGCACAACGCGCTGCGAAAAATGAAAGGACGAGTGAAATCGTGCGATTCGGGCAGCTGGCGTTATGCTACTCATGGTGAGAAAAGAGATGACAAATGAGAGACCATCTACTAGATATGATCTCAGGATTCCTGCTGTCGACGTTTATGTCCATTACGTAGGCCTTTAAGATTACAGCGAACTGCAGCCTGTCCCCTGCTTTCGGCGCTTTGTTCAACCTGTTCGAAATTTCCTGTATAGTCATCACGGTGGAAATTGTATCCGCTGGCAGGAAAGAATTACAGGAATAGAACAAGCATTCATTTTCGCGGTGATGTACAATTTCTTTTTTTCTTACGATTCGGTGACGCGAACGTGTTCCCGGACATTACATCCGGATCGTAACACCGCAGGGAATTCCTGATAGTCGTTGTTTGCGGTGCATCAGGGTTCTCGGTGATCAGAGTTTTCCTAACTGAAAGTTTACGAACGGTAAACTTCGCGGACATATTCTGACGCAGGTTTCGTTAAAGTTATCGGTTGTAATTGCTTGAACATAGTATTTCTCAGTGACAACCTATCGACAGGACTGTTTTTTTCTTGAAATTATCATAACCGATCCGGGCCTCCGTCAGGAAAAGTACAGTCTTCTTGGGCTCCCAAAATGCGGCCCTATCGATCCATTCGTTCTCCCACAGCACCAACGATGCCACTTCATCACTGGATCCGTCTGCTGCCTCGAAATTCCGGAATCTGATGCTTCTTCCGTCCCGTGTAATTATGTTACGAATATTGCTGACCTATCAATTATACAAGGAATTAACCGTAGTACCTAGCATTTATCTTTGGAAAGTGTAGAAGGTTCTCGAGCGTTTTTTTTTTTTTGTTTTAAGTACGCGCCTTTGCGTACGGGTCGATGACCCAATATGATCTCGATCAAATGTTCAGAGATACAGGGCGTTCGGCAACAGGTGGAAATCAGTATACGAGAGAAAAATAGTACTTGAACCATGCGAGAGACAGAAGCCTAATTTACTTTAATCTAGGCAGCTCCGATGACCTTGATCTTTGTATGTTGCCAAAGACACTTCCCAGACTAATCTCCAAGTGATCTTCGCCGTTGCCCGTTATTGTTTTAATAATAATAACATTTTAACGAGCAACCGCTAAAACCTCTTTGATGTTAATCGGGAGAATGTCCTTGACAACATATGCCAAGGTCAAAGTTGTCGAGGCTGCCTACCCTAAAGTAAATAAATACCAAAACTTGGTCTTTGTTTTATCTTTGCATATAGAATTATCTCTTTGTAGATAATCGAACAGCCGCTACATTTTAATATATGTTAATAGCGATTGTTTATGTGAAATCATCGATTCGACCACGCATGGAATCGATCTAAATCGAAACGTACGAATGTGACGACGATCAAGACGTCGACGTATTGATCGCGTAGCGCCTCCAGGTTGTCAAAAATGTTTTTCAGGGTTCGCGTTGAGGTTAGGCTCTTAATTGGGTACATCAAAAGGGGTTCGTATCGTGAGCGGGTTGGTGCATCGTGAGCTTGCACCAGCGCGTTGCCCTCGTTGACCGTGAGACTGCATCGACTGGACACAGAGGGTACAAAGAGCTCGTTCCTATCTTCTGGACGACGTTCCTGCACTTTCGGGTTGATCACTTCTACTGTATGTTGAATATAAAATAATAATCATTCAAATCACATTGCCAGACTCAAGTAGAAAGCTTTGTGTATACGCGTACACACAAGCAGGTTACAGCATTCGCTCCAAGAGCGATCGGAAGATCTATTTTAATGATCAATTTTGTTCCCATTCCTAGGGGATTCCCCTGCAGACGCTAGATCGCGCAATAATGTCATCCTAATCTGTTTGTCAGAAAGATTTCACAGACATGTTGGTCAAATTCTCGTGAGAGGAAAACCAGAAATTGAAAAGTTTCCTGATTGCTTTACAAATCGGAGCGAATACTGTAATTCGAAAGTCTCTGGCCCAGCGCTTTTGAATCAGCCTGTACATTCTTACCGATTCGAAAGAACGGTAAACAGTAACGAAACGATTTCAACTGGTTACAAACCTACGCTGCCTACATGGAATTCCGAGGACAATTTTCTTACGAATTGCACGCTACCCCATACGGTCACGTTTATCGTATATTCCTCGGAATCGCGTAACGTGAATGTCCATACTCCACGTTCACCGTGGTTAACTGAAAATGTTAGGTCAATTTGTTCATAAATTATATATAAATTATATATTATATAAGCTATATAAGGTTCGTACACCTCGATCGGGTGGCATCGATCGTTTTCATATTGAAACTGTTTATAATTATGCCGATCACGAGCGCATTTTGCGCGCCAGGCTGCAACGAGTTCAACGCCTGTCTGTTCACCCCGGACATCCTCGAGATGTTCCTTTTAATTTTCGGATACGCTCATCAAATCGATAACACTGTCTTTCTCGAACTTTGACCTCGGATTCTCGGGATGAATGGAAAATTATTTTTGGCGCCGTTACTGCCAACTGTTACTCGAATTCGACGTCTCGTTCGACCCAAAGATTAGAATGAGACGCAACAGTAATGGCGGTTGGCTCGGTTACGTGACAGACCTCTGATTGGTCCATTTATTAACGGAAAGATCGGATCAGTCACGTGACAGATCTTCGAATAATTAATTTTCAAATGGAAAAACAATGGCCTTAAAAATCGAAAATAGACAATCCCGGCCTCAGGTTCGTTAATAAATTGTTCGATAGACACTAACAAATTGTGTGAAATAATACACGAATCAATAACTTCTTTTAAGATTAACATTTAAAAAGAAACATAAAGCTCCTTCAAATGTAACACAGTTATTAAAGATTCTATTAATAAGCCTCCGGGAGTTAAACTGTGAATAATAAATTATAAATAAAACGTCGACTGCGCAGCTGGTAGCGCGCAGCTCGATTGTGAACAGGACTTAATCCCCGGTAGCGATTTTCTTGAACGTTGGCTAACCTGCCGCGGATGACACTCGATTCACTTTCATTGACTTTAGTGACGTCTTTTTCGGAGAGGTGAACTGTTCGTGCGACGTTCATGATTTGAGACATTTATTTCGACTGATTGTTTGTCAGGATTCAAAGTGACGATGGCTGACAGTGAACAAAAGGCGATGCAGCTGCTGGCCGAGGCCGAGAAGAAGCTCAATTCGAAAGGATTCTTCGGCTCTCTGTTCGGGTAAGTTTATCCACATCGATTTACTTGAACTCGCCCGACACCGAATCCAGCAGTCTCTCTCGGCTCTCGTTATTTATTTATCATGATCCATCAACCTAAGGATCTTCGCCTGTTCATTTTCTGTTGAACGGTATACTCGCGTCTCTTCGACGTTTCTTTTCTCGATCATTTCGAATCGTTCGATGCACTGTGTGTCTTCGTGTGTGCATTTGTATGCACGTATACCTGTGTACATATATAACAGTTGCCGTCCAGTCGCGATATAGCGTGTCGAAACTAAATTAACGCATTCTCCGCCAATGAAATTAATATAAGACGCTATCGCCAGTCTGACAAAAATAATGACCCGTAATTCAATATAGATACGTTGTTTTCCTGCATACCATTAACCATTAAATGAAATCTGTTTGTAATACTCGATAGATTAGATCAGAGTTATTTTGTTTTAGGCAGTTTTTGTCCCAACTAATTGAGGCTGCCAAATACTTCGGAAATATTTGATTTTTAGCTTCTTTTCACAGTACTTGTAATTTCTGTGTTCTTTTTAAATTTTTATTGTTTTGATTACCAATGTTTTTTATGTATTGCAGAAGTTCGTCGAAAGTAGAAGAGGCAGTAGAATGCTACCAACGTGCTGCAAATATGTTCAAGATGGCAAAGAAGTGGAGTTCAGCTGGCAGTGCTTTCTACGAAGCAGCAGAACTCCATGGAAAAGCAGGGAATCGGCATGATGCGGCTAACAATTATGTAGATGCTGCTAATTGCTTCAAAAAATCGAATATAAATGGTACAGTCATGTTCGCAAGATAACTATTTTCTCTATTCGAGAAAGAAACATCTAATCTCTTCTATTCGCTTGCAGAGGCCATTAGCTGTCTGGTGAAATCAATTGAGATTTACACGGACATGGGTAGATTTACAATGGCAGCCAAGCATCATCAAAGTATAGCTGAAATGTACGAAAGCGAGGCAGTAGATCTCGAAAGAGCCGTTCATCATTACGAACAAGCTGCTGACTATTTCCGTGGGGAGGAAAGCAATTCGTCTGCCAATAAGTGTCTTTTGAAAGTTGCACAGTACGCTGCACAACTTGAAAACTATGATAAGGCTATTCAAATTTATGAACAGGTAAAAATAATTTAGATTCGTGCCATTTAAGATGCTTTCTACGGATCAAGAAATCGTATAACTTTCTTTTTTCTGCTACAGGTTGCTTCTTCATCTTTAGAAAGTTCTTTATTGAAGTACAGCGCGAAAGAGTATTTCTTCCGAGCGGCACTGTGTCACTTATGCGTCGACGTGTTAAATGCGCAGCACGCGATCGAACGTTACCAAGAACAATATCCTGCATTCCAAGACTCTAGAGAATATAAATTAATAAAGGTATGAAGCGTAAACATCTTTTTCGTTGATTAATACGGTTCACGCAAGTCCAAGGTTGGAACGCACACGGAAACTTTCACTCGCGTTTTCATAAGATGGATCATTGAATTTTCATTTCAGACTTTGATAGAACACCTAGAGGAACAACATCTGGAGGGATTTACAGAAGCGGTAAAGGAATATGATTCCATTTCACGATTGGATCAATGGTACACGACAGTATTATTACGCATTAAAAAACAAGTTAACGATAACCCGGATCTACGCTGATCGGTTGGTCCATCTTCGTGCTATTTCCTGTCTATAATATTAATCCAAGTCTATGTGTATTCCTTTTTAAGTCATACCCTGCTTTCAGTGGAACTTGTAAAGTAGTTTCGTTTTTTATACCCAAATATATTTTTCATAACACCTCCTTGCACACTTGGCAACTGTTACACGTACTGTTCATCGATTCATTTAATATTTATTCATAGAAGATCGCCATCAAAGAATATACAGAATGAACGTCAAGTATTCTATGGGATATACTAGTTCAATATGCCGTTATAACAGGGCATACAAGTAAATATAGAACTAAATAATATTGGAATCCTGTTGGTATTTATACTTATAAATATATAAATAGCTTGCCAAAAAAAGTGATAGCTTGTGCAATTTAATTTCAGTGCATGCGACCGCGGCGAATTATCATTCCGAAAAAGATTGTTTTTCGTAAGTTCAGCAGCGACTTCGGTAGATGTGATGCAATATTACACATGTGTAATATTTTTAACAACTGTTACTATTTATCATTAACTAGTGATTCGGATTAATTATAAACGATAAGGTCATCTGGCTACTGAATAAATAGTAGGCCATGCTTACTATGAATTATAATATAATTCAACATTATTTTTTAGGAGTATCACTTTCGAAGTTGTTGGAAATATTTGATAAATTGTCAGTCGTTATCTATACACTGCCAGAGTATCAAAACAATGAATGTGAAATGTGCATTATTTTTTAATCTATCTTATTTGAATTTCTGAACACGGAATCAATTGGTTGTTTCTTTTTTTGTACATTACATAATTTTTAAAAAGGTTTTACCGAATCGTTTGCTTGGTTCAAAGTCAATTGGGAAAGGAACGAGAGAATACGATCATAGTACGCATTTAAGTAAAAATAATAATGCTTTACGTTACTAAGATACGTTTATGTTATTGTTAAAAGTTTATTTCATCAATGTATGTTTTTACTCGAGACTAGATATAATGTAGTTCGCATTAGAGATGAACAAAGCCTTTGAAATGTTGCACCCAAAACTAATTTATATTATGTTAACTCATTCGCGGTTACTCGTGTCTTACAGCATCTTGTAATTATACTCAGTTCCATTCTTACGTATACATATATGTATCAAAAGGAAAAGTTCCCTTGTTAAGTAGGACTAAAAGTTACAACTCGAATGCAACGGCAACGGAACTTGCAATGCGCATGATTTATCATTCATAATTTTTTCATTCGAAGAAGCGGTTGCAATTGTAAAAAGACGGGGCGAATGGTCTGTTTTCGATAGAAAAAAGTCGCGGGAACTAGATGTATGTAAGGCGTAGAATTTACTATTACTATTGTATGTAACCTTCCACGAATAAGTTGTTTGTATACATTTACATATATATATAGAGGTATACGCATATATTAATTCTACTTTGTCAATCGATGAGTAAACAGAAATTTATTCATTGGATCCTGCGTGAGCGACGACTATTTCTCTTGATAGTAATACTATATGTTGTTTACACACTGTTGACGTAACGATACGATCCGCTTGACAATGTAAGAGTGTAAATCTATTTCTAAAGCGTTGGGCGTCAATAATATTCAGGTTCATATCCAACCGAACTATATGTACTACCGGACTATACCGTATCATTTAATAATAATGTTATAGCACTATCCGAGGAATGACTAAAATGCGGCCTTGTCCTTTGGAAACTGATAATTCGCGGAGCTAATCTCGTTAAGCTTTTGTCGATAAACATGCTTTGTGTTTCGAAAGGAGAAAGAGTCGTCTCGGTGGACACGCGATTGAAGCGAACAAGTGTGTAAGAATGTTTGTTGACCGCGTACTTGAAAAGTTTATTTCGTTGTTTATATTTGTTACACTCTTTTGTATTACGTTTGAGACTGACACGGTTCTTTGTGACCTGGAGAAGTCGGCGTGAACGTACAATATTAACGATACTCTGGAAACGTATCCACCAAACAATCTTTGGTTTCGCCTGTAAAGATTTATTTATTTATTTATTCGTGTAAGCATATTGTGTACATGATTTCTGAAATTGTAATTAAAATGAAACTACGACACGAACGATTCAGACCTTTTGTAACTCAACCGACGTTGTAATGCCGAGTGTCTCTAAATGA
This sequence comes from Halictus rubicundus, assembly GCF_050948215.1. NCBI lineage: Eukaryota > Metazoa > Arthropoda > Insecta > Hymenoptera > Halictidae > Halictus > Halictus rubicundus. The sequence continues at coordinate 16,825,912 of NC_135156.1, read as the reverse complement.
TTAATACGCTACTATAGACACTCTACTATGCGACAAAGAAAGTCAAACTCAAAGCACCACATGATAGGTTTTCTAATAGCAACCTTTACTTGCTTGAAGAGCTATACACACCCTTGTTGTCAATAAGGGTAATTAATATGTGCAACAACAAATATTTAGACAATTAATAGACTGTGGACTGTATGCATTTATATATACATATATCCTATGCTGATGTCTAGTGCTCACAGCAATAACAAGTTCAACAATGTCCAATGAAACTTTTATTTTATTTTATTTGGAAGCTGATTGAGCCGACGACAAGTAAAAGCTAATATTCGCACTAACATCTGCAGTCTACTGATAATCATTTTATAAAAACGTCCTACATATGTTACGCAATAAAAACAATTTAACACCGTACGCATTTTCCAAGCTGTAGCATTGTAGCGGAATAGACAATACCACGTAAGTTTAATGAATCTCTGTAATTTCATGAAATTACTCGTTCGAAGCATGCGTAGTTCTCTTTTTGTTATAGAAAACTTATTTACACAGCATAACGTACGAAAAGAAGTCGTAGCTTCTCCCGAGCTATATTCTGCGTAGTGGATGATATACATTCATTTTACTTTGTAAATAAAGATAATTGATTACTAATCCGCATTCGACGCGTTAAAAATATTTCCATTCCCGTTTGTTAGAATTGCAGCATTGATTATGTTGGAACAACGACGAGCATAAGTATGCTTCGCGTTATATATGATTCTTACGTTTGAATTTCGCGGGTCTCGAACGCTGAGAGAGATCGATAGTGAACGAAGCCTCGATAGCGACATTAGCGACCATGGTCAGAGAGGAAATGAGAGTGCTCACGTTCGGGGTTGTAGTGTCCCCACTTTTCTGCATTATCTTTTTAGCTTGGAACAGTACCTGCATCAACTTTTTAGCCTGGACCAGAACCTGCATCATCTTTTTAGCCTGTATTGGATGTTGCATCATCTTTTAGGCTGGATCAGAGCCTACGTAGAAGAGCCTGTTTTAACATGGAAGTAGTATCCACTCTGGCATTATTAGGATTCCGCTGCTAATGATGCAGGTAAGATGATGCAGGTTCTGGTCCAGGCTAAAAATTAGACTAGGGGGCAGCACTGTACCGGGGACACTAAAATCCCGGGCGTGAGCACTCTCATTTCCTCTCTGCCATGGTCTTACGCCGTGGCCGTGATAGCGACTGACGCCGCACCTCACGGCAAGAGGGACACTTTGGTCAAGTTTGGTGACGCACGGTAACGGGTGACAAAAATCCTCTATGCTCGGACTTTAATTTCCTCCAACGGTGTACCTGATATATGTAAGTACTCCATTTCAATTCGTTACTTTCCACCCGAACGCGTTACTCGCACGATTCCTTCGCGGAAGCGTCACGAGTCGATTAGCTGACGAAACGTAACAGAGTTCGGTCGTTCCGAGGACCCGTATTCGCGCGTTATTCGAATATTTCGTTCGAAAATTCCTTCACGAGCACTGGCTCCTGGCCAAACGTTTTCCCAACTGCGTACTTCCTTTCGAATCTAATTTCGGTGAAGAATGCTCGGAAGTATTAGCGCGAATTAACGCCAAGAAATATATGTGCTCCAATTGTCCACTTAACCCCCATCTGGTATGCTGCGGTTCAAGATCGGTGGCTCGTCGATCTCTGAAATACGTTTCCAATTGTTTTCTACCTGTTACGCGTTTCAGAAGTGACGTAACATTTTTTTACCATGGGTGACTCGGACGACGAGTACGACAGGAAGAGGAGAGACAAGTTCAAAGGGGAACGTACCGAATCTTATTCAAGGGAAGGTCGTAGAGACGATAGGAGAAGAGATGACTGGGTCGACAGGTAATTAAAATCTATTCAGTATTCTGCGGTTTCTGATCTGTTACCAGATTGTACTTATCAATACTTTCTCTCATTGATGTAATGCCAGCAACTATTCTAGAGAGTGGTCCAGTCGACCTAGGCAACGTCCGGACTATAGAGAGTATCGTGGCGGAGGAGGCGGAGGACGGGATAGATACAGTCCGGCCAGGTCACAGGAAATGGCTCCTCCGATGAAGAGAATGAGAGCGGACTGGGACGATCGCCCCAGATACGGGCACGATTATTACGGGGGTGGAGGAGGAGGTGGAGGAGGTGGGGCTGCGTCATGGGGTCCTGATCATTATCCACCTCCGCATCATGGCAATCATCACTATGGAAACCATGGTAACAGCAGCAGGTTTGTGTTTCTTCTGTTGTGTTTATAACGATATTCTTTTCTTTTCTGGAAAGTTGATTCTGAGCACGTCGACGACTTGTCATGAAAAAGAGAGGTTGCATACTGATCATGCAAAAACGGAGTAGATTCACTCCACGCCTGCTGGCTCGTTTGAGGTAGCATCGACCGGCGGCTTTCTCGCGCGTTAACCGATCCTAATTTCTGTTCGTTCGCTTGATGCAGTCGGGAGGTGGCCGGCAACTTCAGCAATTCGAACGTGGAGACTCAGCCGCCGATGATGTCGTTCAAAGCGTTCCTCGGGACACAGGAGGACACGATCACCGACGAGGAGGCCATCAAACGTTACAACGAGTACAAGCTGGAGTTCAGGCGGCAACAGTTGAACGAATTCTTCGTCGCCCACAAGGACGAGGAATGGTATATTTCGTTTCGTCGTCTGCTTGCAATTATTCACTTTTAATGTAACATGCAGCTCAACCCCGTGCTTTGAAACGCGAATACAAAAAAAAAGAAAGAAAAGAGCAATTAATTTCTACAGTGGTCCGACACACGCGTTCACCACATTAAAACACTAAATGTACCACTAAAACTCGCATGAGACGAGAATAAACGGTTTCTCTATGCCTGTTTGCCATACCGTGGATATACCATATCGTCCACTGTAGAAAATAATCGTTGGATCCTAATTAGTGTTATCAAGAAATTTCTGGCCTAGCGTGTATGCACCAAGGATGGCATACACGTTGGCCAGAAAAGGGGATGAGGGTGTAAGCGGCTTTATAATTTTTGCTAAATTGCAGACACCATTTTATCGGTAATATTCAAGCCAATATGACCAGCTCTCTCTGTCTATCCCTACAGCCATACAGCCAGCAACGCCTTGTCTTGGGCACAGATCTCGTCTCGCTCGTTTATTTTTTCCCGGTACATTTTATGCATACCGCGTGACGCGCATCGCAGAAGATTCGAACGAAAGTGTACTATTAGGTAGCTAATGAGAAATGCGAGCTGGGCGCGCAAAGCCCAAAATTCTGCTCGCGGTAGGCCGCGCTTTAAACCCGTTTATAATCATTCTCACTGAAATTCGAAACGATGAGAACGCAATCGTTCGCAAATAGATCTCTGAGTCGACGAGAAAACCGAATGCGAGTTGTAATAACACCTACAGGTGAGGCTTCATTCTGTAACTGACCAATGTTGACAGTAAAACTGATTAATTGTTTAAAGTAATCGTGCCTCGAGCGCGAAAACGAGGATTATAATGAGTTTAATGCTTCTGATCACGAGAGGAACAGTGTTGCGCCGAGCGCGGAGGAGGGAGACCGTGATATCTCGGTCGCTGTTCAGATCCATTCTCTTTCTCTATTGTCTATACGTACATAGTGATCGTTCACGATCCGCGGATAATCTCAATCGATAAGCATACACAGAAGCTGCTTCCATAGAAGCGTGTAGAGAATATATTCTTGTCGGGAAGTCTGAAACTAACTGATATATCTTTGATTTCAATGTTATTTTTTCCGAACGTAACGAACCATAACCGTATAAGAGTCCACAAAATTGTACGTCTGTTTGCTTTCCTATCGACGAAAGTCTGCCCGGAGAAACGCGACTAATATCAACGTTTCTGTCGATTTTGCCAGGTTCAAAATTAAGTATCACCCCGAAGAGTCGGTGAAGAGAAAGGAGGAACAAGTGTCTGCTCTCAAGGTATCTGTTTCTGGATTTTAAGAGAATTTCCTCAACCTGGTTCACCTGGCTCTCTTTCTCACTCTGATCTTCTTTCGCAGAAACGCGTCGAAGTTTTCTTAGAAATGCTCGAAGTCGGAGAAATTGACAAAGTTTCGGTGGACGCCGACCAGTCGGACGCTCTTCTCCATTTGTTGGACGCGGTGGTGATCAAACTGGAAGGCGGCACCGAAGAAGATCTGCAAGTTCTAGATCTGAAACCGGTGAACCCGATCATTTCGAAGGAGACCGCGAGAGAGACTTTCAAAGAGAAAGAAGACGCGAGAAGCAAACCCACGGTTGAAAAGAAGACGGACAACAGGTGAGGAACCTAGTACCTGAAAACATCGAAACAGGAACTATCGATTAATTTGTAATTGTTGCTCGGTAGTGACACGAGTAAACCGGAAGAGGCTTCGCGTGCAGAGAAAACGTTTAAGAACGGACAGCCCATGGAAGTGCAAATGAAGAGTAGTATCGAGGAGGAGGACTGGTCCGGGGACCCCGTGAAACCCGAAGTGAACGTGGAGGAACCGAAAAAAGACGACGAAATGGAAGGAAACGGTACTTCTTCTTCCTGCTCGCGAGCATAAACATTTGCTTATCTTCTAATCACATTTTCTGCTGATCTACAAATTTTAATTCGGTGCTATAGGTAAGACTGACGAGAGTGGCGCCAAAAAGAGGAAGCGTACCGACAGTAACAGCAGCAGTAGCAGCAGCAGTAGCAGCAGTAGTTCTTCTGGTAGCGACAGCAACAAGCTTGACCCGCCGAAGGAAGAAGCTTGTGAGTCTCGATAAATTGCGTATTGTTCGCGAGAAGAGACTCGAAATTAGGCGAACTTTGCTTGTCCCTGTGCCGTCGCGGGTCTCTTCTCGCGAGACGCGAACAATACCTGCCAGTGAAGTCAAACTAACGAACACGTTGTCTCGCAGCTGCCGTCGAGAAAGCGGACGTGAGCAACGAGAACGTAGAAGCTGCAGAAGCGAAAGAAGAGGAAGGGGAAGCCAACAAGTCCGACGGCGAGCCACCGGAGCCTAAAAAGGCCGCGATAGAGCCGGAAGCTGTGATCGACCTGGCCAGCGAAGACAAGGAGAAAGAGCCTAGAGCGTTGCACAAAACCAGCAGCATCTTTCTTCGTAATTTGGCGCCTACCATCACGAAGGCGGAAGTGGAGGCGGTCAGTTAACAATCTGCCGTACCCAAACGCGGTTGCATTCCTCTTACTAAGCTTACCTTTGTCCAAGCAGATGTGCAAACGATTCCCTGGATTCCTACGAGTTGCCATAGCGGATCCTCAGCCGGAAAGGAGATGGTTTCGAAGAGGATGGGTGTCCTTCGAACGACAAGTGAACATAAAGGAGATATGCTGGAGTCTGAATAATATTCGTGTAAGTTGCTGGTACCGAACCCGGATCTCATTAACAATCGACAAGCTTTGTACACCGCTTTTAACCCCTTGCCCTATGATATCGAGTCAGACTCGCGATGAAGATTCCGAACAGAGTCCGATAAATATGTAGGTTATTAATTTTGCTCTAAGCCGAAATAAAATTCTATTTTGTTGTAGTTGACATATATCCTTTGGAGAAAACATAGGCATACAATAAATATAAACTTTCTTTCTCTTTTTCTACGAAATTCTCAACGATGAAGAACTTCTAATCGTTATAATCACAAAATAAATGGTAGTGCAAGGGGTTAATTTCCCTTGAACCGAAATAAACATCCATTTTGTCGCAGTCGATATTACAGCCTTTTGCAGAAAACAGAAATACAAACAATAACAATTCTCTTCTTTTTTCTATGAAATTCTGAACGATGAAGAGCTTCTAATCGTTATAATCACAAAATAAATAGTAGTGCAAGGGGTTAATGCAAAATAAAAACCTTGCGCATCAGTAGCAAGACACGCTGATAGTAACGAACTTGCTGAACTTATGATTGCTATAGCTCAGGGACTGCGAGTTGGGTGCGATAGTGAACAGAGATCTCTCGCGCCGTATCCGCGCGGTGAACGGTCTGACGCCGCACAAGCAAATAGTTCGACACGACATCAAACTGAGTGCGAAGATCGTGCACAATTTGGACAACAGGGTCGGTCTGTGGAACGAGGACAAGAAGGAGGACAGCGCGGCCAAGCAGGAAGAGGACAACAAAGAGGCTAAAGGCGCGCAGAATGCTCACGAAGTCGAGCAAGCTGTAAGTCGATGTTGAACAAACGCCTCTCCCACGGGAAAGAATGTCTACAAACCTCCTTGTGTCCACAGGCGTTTGGATTGTCCTCGAAGAATCCGGTGTTGAAGAACATAACCGACTACTTGATAGAGGAGGCGTCCGCCGAGGAAGAAGAGTTGCTGGGAATGTCTGGGGACCAGGAAGAGGGACAGTTGGGAGGCGACGGGGATGGTCCCATCGAGAGAGATCCGACCCTGGTCAAGGTACCATATCACCGTTCGTCAACCGACCTCCATCAGATCATCTAAATCCTCTTCCTTCCTCAGGTGCTGGACAGACTGATTCTTTACCTGCGGGTAGTCCATTCGGTCGACTACTACAACCACTGCGAGTACCCCAACGAGGACGAGATGCCGAACAGGTGCGGCATAATGCACGTCAGAGGATCGCCTCCAGCAGCCAAAGTTTCCAGCACCGAGTTGTCCGAGTACTGTCGCAACTTCGAGAGCAAAATGGCCGCTTTCTTGCAGCCGGTCGCCACTCTGTCCCAGGAAGAGTTCGACAAGCTCGGCGCTAAGAACGCGGAAACGTATCCTTTTCGGATAACAGAAAGATCTCGCAAGGAAATGTCACTGTCTTGGTAAAACTACTTCTGACCGTGACCTCTCCTTGTTAGTCTTTGCAGCCTTGTCCTATGGTTTCCTTGACTTCATCGAATCAGCGAGGTGGAGAAGTTCGTCCAGGCGAACACGCAGGAGTTGTCGAAGGACAAGTGGCTGTGTCCGCTAAGCGGGAAGAAGTTCAAAGGGCCGGACTTCATCCGGAAACACATCTTCAACAAACACGCTGAGAAGGTGGCCGAGGTCAAGGCGGAGGCGGAGTATTTCAACAACTATTTGAGGGACCCGAAGAGGCCGCAGTTGCCGGAGCATCCTGGCAGCAAGGCACCGCCCAGGGAGGGTATGCGCGAGGGATTCACCCCGTACGGGTGCTCCACGTAAGTGTCCAAGCAACATTTCCACTTTACATTTGGATGTCTTGATGCGAAGTTAGAAATTCTTTTGTTTGATCTGTGCAACTTCATCTCCGCAGATTCGGAAGCTACGGAAGCGGCGGTTATGGCAGCAGCAGAGGAGGCTACGGGTCCGGTTACGGGCCAGGATTCGGCGGTGGATTCGGAATGCCGCGTCCAAATCGCGGCGGTTTCAATAGAGGACGGTAAGGAATCCATTATTTTTCTGAGTGGCATGCGACTCGCATGTTGTACGCAATCTCTGGCATGCGGGCGACGCTTGTCGAAGGTACCCGAGCGACTAATTAGAGAACGATCAACAATAAATCCCGTCGATCGCAAACAAAGTACCGTCTCGAAGTTCTTCTGTTCTCATTTCTTTCTCGTTTCTCGGCGACGTGTATTGAACGTGGTGTGATCCACTGTTTTACAGGGCTGCCCCGGATTCAACCTCGAGGCCTATTGTTAGTTATAATGACTTGGACCAGCCAGACATGGACATGTTCTAAGTTTAATCCGAGTTTAACCGGCAACCCTCGAGTCAATTTGCGCGGACAGCCTGTAAACGGCAAAAAAACAAAAACAAAACAAAAAGAACCGGGGAGAAAATCCTAAGCAATATATATATATATCGGACTCTGTGCTAGCAGATTTTTTAATCTGGATTATGTAACACGCGCACGTGATCGCCGAGCGTTTTAAAGAAATACCGGGAACGAGAACTGTGTTACAAAATCAGCACGTTTTCCCATGCTATTGACCCTTGACACACGGGACTCGCACGGATTTTCACGGGTCACGGTACAGACACACTCCGACGAATAGAATGAAAAGTTTGCGTCACGTGTAATTGAACATTTTATCTATCGGAAGCCTGTCAGTAGGATTTTCACGAATTGTGTTATGATTGATCACGTTACTGGTGCGTCGTGTGTTCACGGGGTAGGTGAATTTGCTATAGCTGTTGAACGAGCTATGAACGAAAAACCTTCAACCGTGGATTTGCAAAAATTCAGAAGTAATCGCTGGTAGATATTGTGTTAACAAGCAGGCTTCTCGTGTCACGTTCCTTGTCGATAAGGGAGAGGGAGAAGGGAACGAGAGAGGAGGGTCGAGAAAAGATCGGCAAATGCTGTGTAACCGTACCAGAAAGGGACTAACAAATAAACGTATTTGTTACTGCTTACACGTGTGCTTTTATTTTCTTTCATCCCATGCCTCCGTTCGAATTCCTACGTCCAGTTGGTCGCACGTCGCACACGTCACACACACGCACCTCTCGAGGTCTCGTCCTCTCCCACCATTTTCTATTATTCTTTGTTGTCTACGTCACCGGTCATCACGAAACTACCACAAGTTCTAATTGTTGTTCAAACGTTACAGCGGCGGCGGTGGAGACTTCCGACCAGTCATTCATTATCGCGATCTCGACGCACCGAGAGAGCCGGACGAATTCCTCTAAAATCCCGCCTCGAGGCACGTTCGAGAGGATCCATGGAAAACCGCATGATCTCGGGCGAACGGAGGACACGATCCTGTTTTCTCTATGGCTAACAGTTAACCCCCGGGACCTGCGTTAGATTCACAGGACGCTCTCGAGATAGACGACCCATGCTACCTTGGAATCCGTACCACCGCCTCGTCGCGAAGACTGCGTCCGTTAATCAAAATCAATTTCAAAAATACGCGTAGTATAAGAAGTAGCCACGATCGAGAAAAGAGACTGTTCAATCGCGTGCCCATTTCCGGTTCAGAAGTGGAAGACTCGTCTCGGACGCGCGTGCATCTGCGACCTTTTCTATTCTTGTCGTAAGCGTCCGCCCTCGAGAGTTTAATTAATTATCTCGGCGACAGAGCCTGTACACCTGTATATATCTAACGCATTGGACGCTTCTTGTTCGGATCAAGGATTAGCCGTAGTTTCGCGTAAAACTATAGAAACGTGTTGCGAACGTGATCGAAATTTTTATACAGGAGCGAGGAAATCCACTGTATACAAAAATATATATATATATATGGTATACCGCGAGTTTTTCAACAGCCAAGCCTGGTCAATTTCGTTGACTATAGCAAAAGTCCATTCCGTTTACCGAACGGAAGAAGAGGAAGCAGACAAAACAATGAGCGACGAAAAGTTGCTTCAGTGTGAATGTATAAGTTTATAATGCGACGAGTCTACGTTGAAAACGTATTTTTTCTTATTTAGAAGATTCAACTTGAATTTCTAGCGGTTTCGAACGAAGCTGCGACGTGCAATGCGTTGAATTGACGGTCTTGCGAAAATCGATCGGCTTGGCTTCTGGAAGGCTCGCGGGATTCTCGGATGTGTACAAATGTGACGAGAACGGTTTCGTTTTGTTTACGGCGATGTGACGCGAGGGAGCGCGAGAAAAAGAGAGAAAAAATATATATATATATATATGCGTACGTGTTGTGTAACTGTAGCACCGCGGAGAAAAATGAAGGGAAACTATAATTGTGTATAATGTTCCATTGAAAAAGACGTCGCGGTACAAAATACGGCACTTGTAACCGATTGTTTATGATACATCAATAAACTATGTCATTTCCTAATTGCAGTCAACCGTGTGTACCGCTTCTAAACAATTTATTATGCATCGGCTGCATATCTATACGGCACAATGGTATATTTATATATATATATATATGTATAAATATATACATTAATTACACTTGTCGCTCTCTTCCCGTAAGAAAAAAATACTGTGATATAGACTCGGACCGGCACGAGGGATCAACGGTAACGGTGCTTGCAGTGCCTCTCATCGGTTCCGTCGCCGCAGTCGTCGACACCGTTGCACTTCATCCCCTTCGTGATGCACCTATTGTTTCTGTGTGCAATTCAAACAAAGGATACTTAACAGTTGCGTCGGGAGCAACGTCTGCTCAGAAGATGGGATCGAGATCATAGCGTACAAGAAAGTTACGGGCCAACAAAGAATTAGCTAATGCTTTCCTGGGTACCCAACACAGTGATTTCTCTATTGATTTCTCTATTGATTTCTCTATATGAGGCGTTGCTATTGCGTACCGTCGAAATATTTCAAATATTCTAGCAATTGATTCATGGCGATATTATCTTTCAAGGTCATCTGAAGGTCATTGTATAACAGGTCGTTGAATTCGTTTCGACGTCGCCTACAATATTATGAAGTTCAAAATACCCAGTTCCATTAAAAGATATGACGGCGACCTTGATTTTTTGTTGAAAATCGATTTTTTTTTAAATTTAAAATATTGCAATTTCTTGTCGGTTAAATACTGATTAACTTTGGTAAGAAAAATTTCATCCGAAGGGGCTGAAAAATCGTGGGGACTAATTCGCGCCGCACCCTGTATATGTCGCCAACGCCTGGATGATAAACGTCGCGGAATTATCGCCGTGAAGGAGTAAACATAACACGGCTCGGGAATGTCTCCTGGACGATACATGACGCTGGCAAGACCTGCGTTGTTGACATATATGGAGAATGTCACTGAATGTCATGTGAATGTCACTCTGGTCACTGTAATGTGGACCAGAAATAAAGGGCACGAGCAACTTTGCCCTTGAATAGCTGCGGATTGGTCCTGAAGGGCAGCAGAACTTCCCACACAGAAGTACGGGGCAATCTATCTTGTTCTTTCTGTCTAGAATGCCTTCAGTGGGCGTGGCCTCGTTGCTCTTGCTCTTGCCAGGGCCCCGGGACAATGCCCCACGGTGCAACCTGTGACTTGGGCTAGAGCCAGCTACCCAGGGTTACCAAACGATGCGTATTCAGTGTATTAAAAGCTTCTCTGCGCGAGGAGAATATGTGACGTCACAGTATTTCCACTATTGCTGTCAGTCCTGCTGGCGAACCGATGTCACGCATTGTCCTTCGTGCAGAGAGTCGCTAGAGGAGACTCTGATAGGTAGACCGCGAAGACTTTTTGATAACTCTGTTGCTACCATCGTTCGCATTGTCCAGGGGACGAAGCTACGGTCTCGATCCCATCGCTGTGACCTCTGGGGACTTACTGGCACGTGAACTCCTGCTTGTTGCATCGTCCTTGGCAACCGGACGGTTCGTCGGACTCGTCGACGCAGTCCGGCAGGCCGTCGCAGAAACGGGCCTCCGATATGCACTGTCCGTTGCTGCACGGGAACTCGTTCTCCGAAGGACAGGCTGGACAGTTGTGTCAACAGACATAGTAATCTCGCCGTTCCCGTGAACGCCTTGGGATATCGGTTAGTGAAAGCGTAGCAAGCGGTGCAAGCGGAGAGTTCAAAGCTGATGGCGCGACCATAAAATGGTCGCGGACAGATGCTTGACATTGATTCGATCTCCTCAAGGACGATCTATCCAGGGACGTTAAAAATTCGGAAAAGCAACGTGCTCGCACAAACGCGACCATTCAGGTCCAACGTGTCGTCTCAATGAGCTGACGCGTCCTTGAAGAGATTAATGGTCACTAATCGCACTTGACACGCGTGTGTGCGTGTATGTGTGTGTCTGTGTGTGTATGGGAGTTCTCCTCTGGTGCAAGATCATTCCGTGTACATGCTTGAGGAGCGCAATGAAAAGCGGCCATTGTGTACCGGGCAAAATCAAAGGAATCTTTGTCTTGGACAGCAGGAAAGTGTCGGCGATCAGGAGCAAGCGTGGTGTTGTTGCATGCGGCCCCAAAATGAACGAATAATGTACTCACACCTACCGAGTTTACCACCTACGAGGGAGAACAGAAAAAATAACGAAAGTTCAGAGAAGAGAGCCAGTGACGGAGAGAGAGAGAGAGAGAGAAAGAGAAAGAGAGAGATAGAGAACAAAAATATAGAGAGAAAAGGAGGCAAACACCGTGATTTGTAAATATCTCGACTGGCCAACGAGACTCGATCTCTCGCGGAGAAAATCGCGTGCATTTCTAAAACGATTTCTCCCGTAGGAAAGACGTTCCATAGTGTCACTATATTATTATTATTAGACTGCGGATTTTATGCATTTGTGCCAAAAAATTCAAATACAAAACTGTAGGAACATTAGAAGGATTCAATGACATTCTTGATTATCATCAGCTTCTTAAATTCATTGAAAGAGGTAATGTATTCTCGCCCAGCTTCCTTTTCTTACCATTGACTTCATCAGCGATTATTTTGCTGAAAAATCCGGAGTCTAATTATTGTCAGCCTTTCCACGATCTCTTTTCACCGAGAATGTAATAATTGCTATCAGGAGAGTACAGTCGCGACAGATAAAAGATCGACAGTTATGTAGAGGGGTCCTAACGTTCTGACCGAGGTGATAGAGTCAACAAGTAGATTCGCAACTGGTTCGCGGTGATTTGGACCAGTCGACGATACTATAGCCAACGGCGGCCGTCTCTCGCCAGTGGCCTTCTTACCGAGCGTGCAATTAATCTCGTCGGCTGCGTCCCAGCAATCTATCTTGCCGTCGCATCTCTTCTCCAACGGAAGGCAGGAGGTCTCATTACCGCACTGGAAATGCGTCTCCGGATCGCAGGCTGCAACAAACCAACGCGTTATCGTTACCTCATACTTTCATTAACGTTACTCCATCACGTCTGCGTCGATGACCCGCGAACATTACACGGGGTACAAAAAATTGCAGCAACTTCAACAGAATTCTAGGGCCCACGACAAAAATTGCAGATTATAAAACAATTCACCACAAAAATTGTAGACCTTCTAAACACTCTATACGATCTGTTAAAGTATTGTACAAACAAATTCTGGGACCTCCAAAATATTTTTAGACGTTCCAAAGACTCTATATGATGTTTTGAAAAATTGTAGACATTCTCAAAAAATTCCAACGCCTCCAAAACAGGTGTAGACCTTGTACAGACTCTATATGACCACTAGAAAAATTGTAGACGTCCATAAAAAAATTCTAGGGCCTTCAGAAAAATTGTGGAGCTTCCGGAGACTCTATATGACCACTGAAAAAAATTGTAGACGTCCAAAAAAAATTCTAGGATCTTCAACAAAATTGTGGAGCTTCCGGAGACTCTAGATGTCCTATCAAAAAATTGTGGAGCTTCCGGAGACTCTGAATGGCCCATCAAAAAATTGTAGACCGTCAAAAAATTATTCTAGGTTCTCCAACAAAATTGTGGAGCTTCCGGAGACTCTAGATGTCCTATCAAAAAATTGTGGAGTTTCCGGAGACTTTACATGGCCCATCAAAAAATTGTAGGCGCTCAAAAAAGTATTCTAGGTTCTCCAACAAAATTGTGGAGCTTCCGGAGACTCTGCATGGCCCATCAAAAAATTGTAGACCGTCAAAAAATTATTCTAGGTTCTCCAACAAAATTGTGGAGCTTCCGGAGACTCTGCATGGCCCATCAAAAAATTGTAGACCGTCAAAAAATTATTCTAGGTTCACCAACAAAATTGTGGAGCTTCCGGAGACTCTGCATGGCCCATCAAAAAATTGTAGACCGTCAAAAAATTATTCTAGGTTCTCCAACAAAATTGTGGAGCTTCCGGAGACTCTAGATGTCCTATCAAAAAATTGTGGAGTTTCCGGAGACTTTACATGGCCCATCAAAAAATTGTAGGCGCCCGAAAAAGAATTCTAGGTTCTTCAATAAAATTGTGGAGCTTCCGGAGACTCTGCATGGCCCATCAAAAAATTGTAGACCGTCGAAAAATTATTCTAGGTTCTCCAACAAAATTGTGGAGCTTCCGGAGACTCTGCATGGCCCATCAAAAAATTGTAGGCGCCCAAAAAAGTATTCTAGGTTCTTCAACAAAATTGTGGAGCTTCCGGAGACTCTGCATGGCCCATCAAAAAATTGTAGACCGTCAAAAAATTATTCTAGGTTCTTCAACAAAATGGTGGAGCTTCCGGAGACTCTGCATGGCCCATCAAAAAATTGTAGACGTCCAAAAAAGTATTCTAGGGCCTCGAGAAACATCGTAGAGCTTTCGGAGACCCAATATGACCAACAACAAAAATGGTAGAGGTTCTGAGAAAATTCTGTGGCCTCTGTGAAGGTTCTAGTAAGTCACTGCAAGTGTCTGGCAAACTTCTGTGCCCCGTTGAGAAGTCCATTGGCTACGGAAGGAAGCGAAGACGCGGATTGGAATCGGAGAAAGCTCGGAGACGGTCGGTTCCATCGAGGAGGTCTTTACCCGACGGATTAGTCGCGACGGTTCCAGCGAAAGATGGCAAACTGAAGCCTCGCGAGCCGCGACAAAGCCGATCACACACGGAGAAGTTATGGGTCGCGAAGAAAAAAGTGGGCCAATGGGATCAGAACGGAGGAGAACGACGCCTACCGCAATTGAACTCGTCCGAATGGTCGTAGCAATTCATGTGGCCGTCGCAACGCTTCTCCAAGGGGATGCAGAGGGTGTTTGTGCACGTCCACTCGTCGTCCAGGCAGTAGTGCTCCACCTCCACGCACCTTTCAACAAACATTTTCTTTATACGCATCTGTTAGCTACGAATTTTAGTGTAAATCATGCGTAATGGCCTTCCGTTGCTATACTCCGTCCAACGAGTGGGACAGAGTCGGGGAACTACTTTTTACTATTTTTGAGGCTATTTATGACATCAACTTTCTATGAAACTATATTCTGCTTTGTATTTCACTATGTCTCGACTAAAGAAGACAGATGTTCATACGCAGTGGTCCAGAAGAGACATAATTTGCGTTCCTATCTTTTCGAAAAGAATGCCAAATTGGCTTGGCTACTTAGGCCCAGCAACTAGAAGCTTCGGAAGTTTTAATACCACTGAATTTGTTAGCGTTGAAACGAGCTGGGCTATAGTATGACAGAGCTTAGTTATCAAGTAACGATTGTTTCTAACCCTAGAACTACCGGACCAGTCAGAATGACTGGTTCCTAATTTTTTCTGTTACAATTACTGAAATTGTAAAAATGTTTTCTCTTCATGGAAGCACATGTTACAATAAAAGTTGCACGAAGTAATGGGCACTGTTACAAATCAATATACGTCGGTCGCGTTTATTGCTCGGTAGTTCTAGTGTTAATAATCTCGATAGCTCCTATGAGTGAAATTCTCGCGGCAGTACACGCGTTAACAAAGTTAGCGCGATTCTCTGTAATTTTGGATTTTTGGACCGAAGAGGAATTCAGTCGGACTTTCGTTGGGTCACGGGTTTGCACCTGAACGCGTCGACGTCGAGGCGATGGCACTTCTGCTTGTTGACGAGGCAGAAGCCGGCGCATCCGGTCGGGTCCTCGAGATCGAGGCTGGTCCTGCAGATCGGCACCTCTTCGTCGACGAGGGCGACGCACACCTCCCCGTTCAGACAGTCGTCGCAGTATCTGGTGGAGTTGACGGCCGGCGTACTGCTCGCTTCCGCTTCCGGTTCCGCGGTGGTACGAGCGCCGCTCTCCGGAAATGACTGGTCGCCGCTTAAAAGCACGCTCGCGATCAGGGTGCTGCTCGCCGGCGTCGTCGTCGACGCGTTCGTCAACAACGTTCCCGCGGTCGTCTTTCCGTCCGTCGACGTGTCGTTCGCCGACGACTTCAGGTACTGTTGGATGATCTGCAGCTTCTCCGGCTCTGCCAATCCGTCAAAATAATCACATTAGCTCGTTGCACAACGTCCGATTTTCAAATATCGTCTATTACAGCAAATTTAATAGTCTACCATTTTAACCTCTAGATTCATACCTCTAGAGTCTAGAAAATCCGGCGGATTTGATGATACTTACTTGGCGTGCTCTTAATTGATTGTGCGAGTACGCGTTACATCGTGAACATTACAATTTTCACGTCGCGACGTCTCGCTTTGATGACGCAACAACATACTTAAACATACTAATCTAGAGTCTAGACGACCAACAAAAAGATTGTAGACGCTCTAAAGATAGTCCAGCACTTATTATTTACTTGTTAAGCTTATTTCGAAGTCGATCGACTTAACCCTTAGCACTCGAATGGCGACCATAAGGCGCCACTAAAACTTGCTGTGTCATTATTCAAAATATTTGTTACATTGTTAAATTTGTTTGTATTTAATGAACTACTAAACTCTTCATTATTGTGCGTGTAAATTGCACCATTTTCGTATGAACAATATGAAAAAAAAATATATATTGAAGGGAAATATGGAAGGGAGTGCTAAGGGTTAACACTAATCCTCCCAGAATGACCAGATTTTTTATTTTACAATTACTTATAAAGATGTTTTCGTGGGAAATGATTAAATAAATATAAATCCGAATAGATTTGACCTCGTCATTTTTATGAGACAACACGTATCAGTTACTTTCAAGGTTCCTTTCCAAGGAAGGAAAAATAGATGTTTGAGGAAAATGTGGTGGAACGAACAATGGCGGTGGTAAAATTGTTTCAGGTGGGCCAATACGCAACGCTGGACGTCATTGAGACGATCATGGTCGTTCACGAAGGCCCCAGTGCCAACAGAGTGCAACGCTCGATCGCTGAAATCTCTGTTCTCTGTTCGATCTGTTTGGAAATACTGTTTGCGGGGCACACGTGGCCGTATGATGCATGAAAGAGTGGACACGTCGGTCTCGTCTTCTAGAAATAACTGGTCGCTCGGAAAATAACGAACGGTCAACGCCTTGAGTACACAAACGAGACTGTGCACGCGGCTTCAACTCGATCGGGCCATCCGCCGCGGAAGAACAATGTTCCCGTTGACAAATAAAGAAAGAGAAAAAGAAACAAAACCTCGGCCATTTGTTTTCGCCACTCTGGCCGACGCGTTGTTGTGCCACGTGTCTGTCGCCATCTTGCCAAGTTCGCCCCTGCTGTGCAAAAATCTACTCGACTTCCGGTTCGCTTTCTGACCCTCAATGTTTTTTATAATCTTTGTACAAAACCGGATCTCTCGACACTGGCGAAAATTCAAGAGTATCGGTGCAATTATTTATATTTTCAATGTGGACAATTTTTCCAGAACGTGTCGTATATCAAGGGAATATTTACGAATAAAAATAATTAGATCAAAAGCGAAACAGTAAAAACTTCCGGAGAATTTCAAGATGTAGTATTTTCAACTTACTGAATTGAGGAAATAAATGACTATGTGGCTCCTGCATCTCGCGATTAATTTAGAAAATTTCTTTTTCTGCTTAAGAATCCGCAGTCGATCATCCTCGAGCATTCCGAACATTTTTGTGGCAAAGCAGTGCTAGAAGGCCTTGGGACAAGAACGTCCTTGATCTGATCAGTGAATCAATTATACCGAGGTCCTTTCGCAGATCTTAGAGGTCAGCAATTTTCGTGTAGAAAATAAAAAAATAATTGAAATTTGTATTGGCTTCCATCGAGTATGTCATCGCATTTGACCAATTTTATCAGCTAGGAATGCACAAGTCTGCAGTCCACCGATTAGATAAGGCAGTTTGTCCGAATGCGATATTGGTTCGGGAAATTGTAGAATGTTGAAGAATGTTGTAGAATTGTACAGTGTTTACTCTGTATATGTCCCAAATGCCTAGCCGATAAGAGTCTCAGAACTATCCCCACTACCGCGCCACTGTGCACCAAGAAGTTCGAGACACCTCGGTCGCGTGGATCGAAGAATCTCGTGACCCATATATGTCCCTTGACCCGCGTTTTGGACACACACATCGAGTAAACACTGTGTATCGAAGGAAGAACTCACCGAAGACGATGTAGAGAGCAACGGCGCCGATCCCGAGGAGCGCCAGGATCAGTATCAGCAGAAGGACCAAGGACCTCGAGCAACCGGAAGTCTTCAGAGGTCGCGCCAAGTGCAGAGTCCAGCCGTGCCGATGTTTTCGCAGTCTGGCCGGATGCGGTGGCGGCTCTGCCCTGACGCTTCTTCGTTGATTCGCGCGATTCTGCGAGGACGGAGTCTGCGTTCGCACCGGAAGGGAATAGGCCCTCTGAAATCAAAGGGATCCGCTTCCTCAGATCTTTGTTTCCCTTCCCACATCTCGCCGTGTCGCGATTTTCAACAATTTTTGCTCCCGCACGGACCAAATTCGACATTTTCAATTTCAACGAGTCGGACGAAGATTCCGAAGAGTCTGAGAAATATGTAATTAACCCCTTGCCTTACAATATCGAGTCAGACTCGTGATGAAGATTCTGAACAGAGTCTAATAAATATGTATGCTATTAACCCGACTCTGAGGCGCCACTAAGAATTGCTGTATCATTATTCAAAATATTTTTCACATTGTTACATTTGTTTGTATCTAATAAATTACTAAACATTTTGGTATTGCACGTGTAAATTGCACCATTTTCGTATGTATAACATGAAAATATGTATATAGAAGGGCAATATTCTAGGTCAGAAGAAATGTTTCGTTTTGAAGTTAAAATAGCTTCGAGTGCAAAGGGTTAATTTCCTTTAAACCGAAATAAAATTCTACTTTGTTGTAGTCGATGTATGTATCCTTTGGAGAAAAGATAGGCATACAATAAATATAAACTATCTTTTTTTTCTATGAAATTCTGAACGATGAAACATTTCTACTCATTATAATCACAAAATAAATGGTAGCGCAAGGGGTTAATTTCCTTTGAACGAAATAAACATCCATTTTGTCGATATTACAGCCATATTACAGAAAACAGAAATGCAAACAGTAAAAATTCTCTTCTTTTTTCTATGAAATTCTGAACGATGAAACATTTCTACTCATTATAATCACAAAATAAATGGTAGCGCAAGGGGTTCATTTCCTTTGAACCGAAATAAACATCCATTTTGTCGATATAACAGCATTTTGCAGAAAACCGAAATACAAACAATAAAAATTCTCTTCTTTTTTCTACGAAATTCTGAACGATAACTTCCAATCACCACAGCCACAAAATAAATAGCAAGGGATTAATTTCACCCTTTTACAGTTCGGACTTTGAATTTCCCCAAAGAGCGAGTTAGATTTGCCAGAGTATTTGGTCTGGAATTTCGTTTGCAAAATGTTTTTCGAGTGCGAAACCTGCGTCATGGTCGGAAAGTTCTCCGAGCAAAACGAAGGGGTAATATCAACACGAGAGTTGAATTTTTTAATTGTTCATTGTCAACGCGCTGTGCGTCTTTCGGTCTCTTTACCTGAAACTCAGCCATCGGCACCGCATTCTCTTCGAGCTGGCCTTTCTCGTTCGCTGTGTCTCGATAATCGTTTATCTGTGTTCCGATAGAGGTTCAAAGTCAGTTACCAGGAAGCTAGAGAGGCGTGGTGTCGCCACCGATGACGAAGATTCGCGAAGATTCTCGAATCCGATCGAGACTCGTCCGAGCATGGTCTCTCGCGAACCTTTCCCAGAAGATCGCGATACATTAACTTCGTGTCTCGCGATTTTTCCCTTTTTCGAACATACATAGCCGTCAATATCAACAATCTAACGATCTCCCGAAGAAGACTTTCGATTCGAAACTTTCTATCCGCGCGAGACAAATGAATTCGTGCAATTTCGTTACGGTGGAGCCGTGGACTTATTAGTTTACATACTGGCGTGTATTTTTGCATAATTGTCGTCGAGTTTGACAATTCAATTGGAACCGGAACAGTTCCCCGATGGCCGCGCCGATTTGGAACTCGAACTTCCGACGGTGGAACAGCGTTTCACTTCGAATCACGTGGACGTTCACCATCAGGATGATCATGCGCGACAAGCCGGAAGTGTTAACACCGACGATCGGCAATCGTCGACGCGAGATGTTCCGCGGGGATAGGACGCGAGCGAAGAAACATGCCGAGCCGGTGCTTCGAGTCGAACTGACCGCCGTTTCCCGAGAGCGCTTCACCTTCCGCGGGAATCGACGTTCGATCCGCGGGCTCTGTTATCTCCCTAACTGCGTCGTAATCTGATTCGCGAAATCGTCTCGTCACGTCAACTCCGCGACAAAGCGAGATTGCTACATTTTAGCTCTTCCACGAATTTTCTTCGACGAAGAACCGCGATTTTCCGAATTGAAGGTCATCTCAGGACGTCCGAGTCGCTGGTAGAAAAAGATCGAGAACGGAGATGGCAATCTCAAAATTAAATTATTAACTAACATCTACACGGTTTGACGAATCGGAGAAGCTCCCCTCAAACTGTCGCAAATATTCGAGAATTTAAGAATTAAGTGAAAATATTCAAGAATCAAGCAAAATACTTAACCTCTTGACCAGTTAGCTGTTGCGACCTCTTCGAAAAATGTGTACCTAAGTTGCGTCGCAAAAATTAACCGCTGTTTCAATTACAGCTGTTTTGACGAGTATACTCGTCATGACAGAAAATATTGCCATTCCTTCGTGACGAGTATACTCGTCGGACACAGTTAACCCTTTGCACTCGAGTGGTGACTCTGAAGCACCACTGGAAATTGTTGTGGCATTGTTTCAAAGAAATTACAAAAAATATTGCAAAATATCTGTTACATTACAAAATTTGAATTTAATAGATAACGAAACATTGAAATATTGTATACAGAAATCGGATCAGTTTCGTACGAATAAAATGGAAATATTGTAAGACGGAAGAAAAATTTCGTTTTAGATTGAAAGTAGCGCCGAGTGCAAAGGGTTAACTGGTTGAGCACTGTACGCCACTATAGTGGCTTTCCGTGTGGAAAGCATCGGTTCGAACGATGACGCCACTATAGTGGCTTTTGCGAGAGGTAACGGTAACGCAACTACGGTGGCTTTTAAGAGGTTAAATAAGTATTTTGCATTTCAATTTCAAAAGGGCGGGTTCGATTTGCACGAATTTGGTTTTGGCGACTACGATCTGCAAGACGGCGAATTTCGCGGCGAAACGTGAATACTTCGTGGAGAACTGAGTCGGGCTGACAAGAGAATTAGTTGGGCGATTTCGGGAGGAATTCACGCGTGTTCACTTACGAGAGGCTCGAGCGGGGCGGCTTGGTACCGGCAGACGCTCATCGCGTCTGGCTATAGATAGACCTTTTCCACTTCCGTTCCGTTTTGTTCCTTTGGAGACGTCGGGCGACGCGAACGAGGACGAGTCTTGCGGGAAGAGAAAGAGGAACGGCAAGAGCCGAGAGGAGAGAGAGAGAGAGAGAGAGAGAGAGAGAACATGCGCGCCCGATTTCCTCGCGTCCGTCTGCTCGGGCAGACTGTTCGCCGAGGAAGCCGACGTTGACAGCTCGAAACCGCTCGCTACCACTAAATTAAGCTCGTACGTACACGCTGCCTTCGCGGTTCTTCCGTTAATCGCGTTTTTCTCGATCGCCGCGAATATTGCCGACCAACGGCCGAAGCGATCGCGCTTCGTCGGAATAGATAACGACGCCGCGATGACGCACACCGCGTTAGCAATAATCGTCGCGATAATAATAATGACGGCCACCTTGCGTCACACCTGAACTGAACGGCTTTCGTAACTAGATACAGTGAATTCTCGTTACGAGTCAGTTGCGCCGCTCTGGTGACCGACTCTTAGACGAAATCTCAGGTTGTCGGCGGCCGTCGCATTTGAAATACACAGGGCACGCTGGAAACCTAACAGTCATATCCGTCTACAAGTCATAAAAGACTGTGAAAATGTCTTTCGCGTTTCACCGCGGTGGTGTGAGTAGTTCCACCCTGACTCCAACGCATGGAAAATAAAATTGGAATGACGAGAAAATTTCTATTTCGGATTTGATCGATCTCGCATGAAAGAGATTCGATGATGCTCGAGGAACAAAAGCGTCGAAACGTTTAACGGTGGAAGGAGTTTAGCGCGGAGAGTGGTTCAACGATCTCGTGCTGGTGCGGGTTCAGCGTGGTTCCAGACAAACGAGGCATCAATTACGCGAATATATTCCCGTCGGCCGCGAGTCTTTTCGACGCGTCGACAGAAAGATAGAGGAAGTCGAGGGGGAGGAGCTGAACGAACAGACGAGATCCCTTTCTTTGAAGCCGACCGACCGAAAAGAAATCACGTCGACGAAAACCGAGCATTCCACGTGGACTAGCCAAAACAGAGAGAGAGAGAGAGAGAGGATTAGAGTGGGGGCTAGAGAGCCAGTCGTCGTCTACGATTCGAAATAGAACGGAAAGAGGAAGATTCGAGAAGAGACTGCTGGTCGGGACGAGAGACCCCACCTGTCGCGCTAGACAGACTCCCCGGGCGAGCCGAGACACTCGTCTCATTTGTTCCCGACCACCCTTTCGTTCCCAGCGACGACTCTTTGCCATTCTTCTCGAGTCGGAACCTTGAGTCGACCTGGTGCGAATCTGGGTCGAATTGACCCCCCGATACAACATGCAACCCGGTAGTTGCATTAGGGGATCCATAAGTAATCAATTATTTAGAAATCTAAAACAAACTTTGTAGGAAATTCAAGTTTTTATTATATAATCTTCATCATTATCAAGGACGGTTTGCCATCTTTCCCTGCAAATTTTCAATCCCCCTCGTATAGAAATCCAGGGTTCGTCAAGCAAAATGTGACTCGAGGTGCCTCCTTGCATCTTCCACAGAATGTTTTATTTCTTAAATAATGCTCCAGAGATCTGAAAAGATCGGAGGGAGCAATATCCGGTGAGTACGGGGGGTACGGTCAAACTTCCCATTGCAATTTTTTGATTTTTTCCTGAGTGAGTTTCGCTGTACGGGGCCGGGCATTGTCAATTTGCAGTATTACGCCTTTTCTGTGGACTAAAGATGCCCCTCTTTTTCAATAGTTCTGAATACAGCCGTTGTAATTGCTGACAATACAACTCAGCGGTAACTGTTTCTCCAGGTTTCAACAACTCAAAGCGAATTATGCCACGACAGTCTCACCAAATGCACAGTAACACCTTTCGAAGTGATAAGCTAGGTTTAGGGGTTGATATCGCGGTTTGATTTGCAGAAAGCCATTGCTTGGAACGCTTTATGTTATCACAAAGAATCCATTTTTCATCTCCGGTAACGATTCTGCTAAGAAATGGATCTCTACGAAATCTGGATAGCAATCAAGTGCAAATTGATCGACGAATATTCTTGTTGGTCTCAGATCATTGATGCGGTACCCATATTCCTTTTGCCTATATGCTTTTCCCATTTCGTGTAGGTGCCTTTGCATAGTTGACCATTTGGATCCAAGGCTTCTCGATAATTCTTGTATACTTAATTTTGAATCAGCTTCCACCAGAGATTTTAGGGTGCCATTATCAAATTCAACTGGTCGTCCGAGGCCTGTCAGAGAGATCATAATCACCAGCAGCAAACCTTCCGAACCAACGTTGACACTTGTGTTGACTTTCGATACATCTCCATAAACATCGCAAATTTTCTTTGTTGTTACCGTTGCATTAAATCCCGCATGAAAATGAAAACGTATGCAATGACGAATATGATCCTCGGAAGGTACAACGCCATTTTATTATTGTAAAAAAAATTATACTTTTTAGAATATTTTGTACACAGGCTGCTTTACCGAAAACTGTAAAAGAATACGCGTTTTTCCTGTTCAACGATCGGTACAGAACTAAAAAGCAAAACAAATAATTCTTTGCAAATAATTGATTACTTATGGGTACCCCTAATATAATCCAGCAAAGTACAGATTTTGAATCAGACACCATCTTCTTGGACTCACTATTTTCCGAATTGTTCAGAGACTTTGGAAAATTCGGTTGGAGTCAATTCAGTTTACAATTTTACTAAATTATTATATAGCTAGATTGCGGATCTTTAAGAAGGTTTATAAAAATTTTGAAAGAATGCTATAACCTCTTTGCACTCGAAGCTATTTTAACTCTATATATATTTTTTCATGTTATACATACGAGAATGGTGCAATTTACTTGTACAATACTGAAATGTTTAGTGACTTATTTTAAATACGAACAAATTTAATAACGTAAAAAATATTTTGAATAATGTTACAGTAATTTGTAGTGGTGCCCTTACCCACGAATGGTTTTAGTCACCATTCGAGTGTGCTAAGGGGTTGGTTAATATAAAATTCGATAGAATTCAGTACGATTTTTCTTTGATTTGTAACTACATTTTCATTTCATTCTATTTTCTTAAAATTTGTCTACAAAAATTGGAAATCAGTTATAATTATAAAGAAAATTATAAAACTCTTAATAATTATATAGACGAAAAGACGGAATTGAAAACAAATAGCAGGTATATTGTCTATAGAATTAGTAGTTAATATTCGAAAACGGATTGACCGCATGTTTCAATGTTAGGCATTTTACTAAAATGGCAGACATTGAAAACAGACGGGTCAAAGAAAATCTAAATAGAGAGAGAAGATAGAAAAAATTTTCTGTTTTTTAATTATTTTGTCCGGGACAGCGCGAACGCAGTCCCGACTACCAAAAATTATACGCCCGAGATATCCACATTAGGGATATTCGCAAGGGTCAGCCTAACCGTAGTGCAATGGAAAAGCCTCGCCCTGGAGGAACCGCCTTCTTGATCACGGTAACCTCTGCGCCAGGTAAGTATGCTTTCCTTCGCTTTGCGTTCCTACTTATACTATTCGTCGTACATCTTTACTTGCGAGAAACTGATCCCTGGCGAAGCCACCTAGCGGTCGACTCGAGTACTACTCGTGCCACAAAGGTTCTCATTCTACCGCCGGTGCAGCGGTTCTCATTCTACACTGAATCTATAGAGACCAGCACCCGATGACCGAACCCTACGTTTCTTACACGAATTTTTTCTAACATCGTTTAATGAACGTATACAATGATTATGTTACAAAATCCTAACTTTGTTCAACGCTAAACCTATCACGGTTTCATCGCCGGTATTATATTGGAATTATGAAAGTTTATTTGTGGAAAAAAAATTTTAACTACTTGAGGTTATTAAAACTGGAAAACAGCTTCTAGATGACTACTGTGTCTTTCAATTGGCGCAGACAATTTTCTACTTACTAAAAATTCTTGAAAGGGGCATTTTCATTCATCTTGTGCTTTTTAAATCGAGGACAATTTTGATTTTGCACGAAGATCCACAGTCTATTCGTCGGCTGGCAAAGTTCTAACGGTTCCGTAGAGCAACAAAGAATGTAAAATACTGTTGCTCACCTGAAAGGATCCATGCTCCTTGACATCGGTGCAAAAGATAGGCGCCTCCTTGGCGTACCATCTATCCTGCGAGTAGATGGAGTTCACCCTCATCCCAGCCCTGCTCTTCTCCTGCGCGCCGTTAGGCTTGTCCTCCTTGATCCTGGTGTCCTCCAGCTGGATCAGCTTGGCCTGGCTTTTCGGCGATCCGGTAGCTTTCTCGGAAATGGTGAAGACGCAGAGCGAGTTGTTTCCTCTGACAGGGATCGCGTCACCGTTGGGAGCGCAGGTCCTGATCGCGGCGAGGTCGCAAGGATCCAGGATGGTCCTGGGATCGTTGGAAATCAACGGCGAGAACTGTCCCCGCTTATTGTCCCTGTTCTTCCTGAGCACCGTCTCCTCCTCGTTCTCCCTCTCGTCGATCTCGCATTCTCGATCGTACGAGGCGATCTTGCTCTTGCAGTGCTTGCAGTCCTTCTTCCTGCGCCTCCTGTTCGGCCGGGCCTCGTTCGATTGCTTCGGCTCTCGATCCTTCTCGATCGTCGCGATCGTTTCCGCGTTTTCCGCTTCCTCGTTCCAGCTGTTCTTCTTCTCTCTGCTGGTCACGCGGACGGAACTGTTCGCGCCCGCGAGATCGAGGACGCTCGATCGACGAAACGGCAATGTCAAATTCCGCCGGAAACCGCAGGACTCTTCCTGCTCGCGTGTCAACTCGCCGATCCGCGAGATCCGCTCCTCTTCCATCTGGGAGATCATCTGCCGATCGGCCGGTGTCCGATCGCGATCCGCTGATCCAGAGATCCTGCCGATCTGCTCCACGCCAGGGAGAATGTCCTCGTACACGTGGCTGTCCGCCATGTGCAAGCCGGACGCGTGCCCGGAGAAATCGATCCTCGACGCGAGGAAGGATCGCTCGGATGAGCCGATACCTGGCTGATGCTCCTCCTCGAAACCTTGATTCTCCATCTGCAACGAAGGATCAGACATTAGACATTGTCCTGAACCAGTACCGAATGTACAGGGTGTTCCTGATCCGGTGACAGGATTTCAGGGAGGACCGGTGATTTTGCACGGAGAGTTGGAGACGAGGCAGCGGAAATTGTTCGAAGCAAGGATTTATACTAGTACGCAATTATTAGGGAATTTGTAGGTCCGAATCTCGCTTGTTTCATTTGTACAGGGTGTTCCAGAATAGGTGGCACAGGGAAAATGTCCAAATATATGCGACAAGATTTGTTCGAAGCAACGATTTATACTAGTACGCAATTGTTAGTGAATTTTTGTGTTCGTATTTGGCTTGTTTCACTTGTACAGGGTGTTCCAGAATGGGTAACACAGGGAAAATGTTCAAATATATGCGACAAGACTTGTTGGAAGCAACGATTTATACTAGTACGCAATTGTTAGTGAATTTTTGTGTTCGTATGTCGCTCGTTTCATTTGTACAGGGTGTTCCAGAATGGGCGGCACAGGGAAAATGGGCAAATATATGCGACAAGACTTGTTCGAAGCAACGATTTATACTAGTACGCAATTGTTAGTGAATTTGTGTGTTCGTATCTGGCTTGTTTCACTTGTACAGGGTGTTCCAGAATAGCACAAGGAAAATGGCCGAACAAATGCGGCACGACTTGTATGAAACAACGATTTATACTAGTGCGCAATTATTGGGGAATTTGTGTGTTCGTATGTCGCTTGTTTCATTTGTACAGGGTGTTCCAGAATGGGTGGCACAAGGAAAATGGAAAAGCAAATGCGACAAGACTTGTTCGAAGCAAGGATTTATACTAGTACACAATTATTAGTGAATTTGTGTGTTCCTATCACGTTTGTTCCAGTGGTACAGGGTGTTCCAGAATGGGTGGCACAAGGAAAATGGAAAAGCAAATGCGACAAGACTTGTTCGAAGCAAGGATTTATACTAGTACACAATTATTAGTGAATTTGTGTGTTCCTATCACGTTTGTTTCATTGGTACAGGGTGTTCCAGAATGGATGGCACAGGGAAAATGTCCAAATATATGCGACAAGACTTGTTCGAAGCAACGATTTATACTAGTACGCAATTGTTAGTGAATTTGTGTGTTCGTATCTCGCTTGTTTCATTTGTACAGGGTGTTCCAGAATGGATGGCACAGGGAAAATGTCCAAATATATGCGACAAGACTTGTTCGAAGCAACGATTTATACTAGTACGCAATTGTTAGTGAATTTGTGTGTTCGTATCTCGCTTGTTCCATTTGTACAGGGTGTTCCAGAATGGACGGCACAGGGAAAATGTCCAAATATATGCGACAAGACTTGTTCCACGCAACGATTTATGCTAGTACGTAATTAGTAGCGAATTTGTGCGTTAGTATCTCGCTCGTTTCATTCGTACAGGGTGTTTCAGAATGGGTGGCACAAGGAAAATGGCCAAATAATTATGCGACAAGACTTGTTCGAAACAACGATTTATACTAGTACGCAATTATTAGTGAATTTGTGTGTTCGTATTTTGCCTGTTTCACTTATACAGGGTGTTTAATATATCCAGAATGGGTGGCACAAGGACTTACAGTGTCGTGCATAAACTAAAAAAGGAAAATTCGTGGGCCAGCGAATCCGTAGTCCTGGACAGCACCGCGATGTTGCAGTTGTGAGATTCGCGAGGAAAATACGAGCAAAAGATTACTGTGTCAATAGTGAGTTTTTTATGGCGAGTACAAGGGTAGAGGTGGTCAAAGATCAAGGAGTTCGCGCCGTCGACCACCTGCGTCGTCCACGCGATCGACGATGCCTCGCTCGCAGCGTTTCGACGAGTAGTTTGATCGATTCATGACAGTTTATGCTCCCCACGGAAAAAGAAGAGAAAGAGAGAGAGAGAGAGAGAGAGAGAGAGAGAGAGAGAGAGAGAGAGGGAGGGAGGGGTAGAGAGAAGGGGGTAGAGAGATAAACAGCGAGGGTAGGAGAGAGAGAGAGAGAGAGAGAGAGAGAGAGAGAACGGGGAAAAAAGCGGGCTGCCTCGTGGATATAATTAAGCGTTTTGTGGGCCGGTGCCGGCCCTCTTCTCCTCGCCAATTATCGTGTCCCCGATGATCGCCGGCTCGTTTTTTCCTCGCTCGGTGTGGCTCCGGCCGAGGAAGCGACGAGGCCGAACGATTCGTTTATCGATTCGTTTATCGAATGTGGGTAGAGAAAAAGCTGGACGCTCCCACGACCACCGAACACCGAGACCCGCTTTATGACCGTTTAAACGAATCGATATCGAGACGATCGGCCGTTGATCGGTCAACTATTCGATCGGTCTTTAAACCCCCGGCCCTTGAACCGGTGGCCACTGACCTTCCCCGGACACAACAATCCCTCCACGATAACGTTAACGACGATAACAACACGATTCGCAATCATTCCGATACATTATACAGGCTTTCAATCTTTGGAATGATAAACGAAAATATTTGAAATTGTTAAGGCTGAGTAACACACGGTCCACCTAAAATATTTTCGTTATTAGTAACAATATAGAAAAATGGTATTTCTCTATATATGTCGCCAAGGCCTGGACGATAATCGTCGCGGAATTATCCCCACCAATGTGGGGTATACGTCATATGTCATATACGGATATGTCACCTGGACAAGACCCGTGTAGCTGACATATATCGAGAATTCACTGTACATACAAAATTTACATGGCACACAGAGAGAAATATTGTGATGCAAACATCTTTTCCGTGGGTGAAGGCGTTCCGGAGATTTCAAGGTCACCCTGATTCCTTCGAACGCGATGACCCTTCGAGAATCAGACTTTTGCGTCGCGAATCAAACAGAGTATCCTAATCCTAAGTAGTTGACAAGATACCGGAATAATTTTCCTTGTGTAGTAGATATTTCACCAGTTTCGTGGATTAATTGCAATCGCATGTCACCGGATAAGGATGACGTCTTTGACTGTATAAGGGGTAACGAGAATTAGGGTTCGGAGCAGTTTCGTATAGTCGTTCGAATGGGGGGAGGGGGGGGGGGGAGAAGGGGCCGTAAAAGAAGGAGCAATTTGTCAGATCGCGGGAGAATCGTGTGCGGCGCGTGCCGAGATACCGATTCTTCTTCGACGGCTCCGTTCCGGTCCAGCGTGTGTCGTAATTGGTTCGGTCGGTGATTAATCGAGGGCCCGTTTCGACGCTTAGGCTCGCGACGGACAATTAGGGGCAGCGCACGGGCGCGCACGTGCGCGGCTACGCAGTCCCGCGCGCAATTAGTCACGTTGCGGAGACGCGTGCGACGGTGGATCGCGGATCGTTTATGCAAATATCGCGGCCATAATCAACCGATGCGCGGCCCTGCTCGCCTAGTCGTTCCCTCCCCACAGTAGAACCGTGGAGCCCCGAACGAGGCGTATTCCTTTACGACAATAACAATAATAACCCGGTGACTTCACGATCGGCAAGTTTGTCGTCTCGACAATTGCGAAAAAGGAGAAACGCGTTGTTTATCGTGTCGGAGACCCACGCGGCAGCACTCGTAGCAATTCCTCAATTATTCCGCAATTGTAACCCCCCCGGGGTTCGCTGAAACACCGTGGTGCGCGCGTCAGCTGCGCCGAATCCTTTCGCGGCGCCGCTAATTGGTTAACCTTTAATTGAGTACACGGCGAATAGAACAGAGCGAAACGTAAGAAGAGACAGGGCAGCCCTAGAAGCGTGGACGAGAAGCAATTAGCTTCGGGACTCGACCGACCGATTACCGCCACCCTTTTCGCCACTCTGTTTCCCTTGGCTCGTGCTCGATCGGTCGAAAACGGTCAAACGGTCGCGTCCGTTCGATGGAAACCGATCCTCCGGGCTTCCTCGTATCATGACGCTCGTCTACACCGGATCCGGTTCGTCACATTCATCGTCTAACAACTTTTGTTCGAAACGTTTCCCGACGCAACAAGTAGGTTACGAGTAAATTTTCGTTGACAGTCAACTGACTCACCCGGTGTGTTCGCTAACAATGCAAACGGGGTGACTCAAGTTTCCTACGACCGGACCATATTTCGACTCCGCGAAAAGATCGGCCGATCTGCGACAGCTGTAGCAACGCTCGCAAATTCACTCGGGCAAGAATGTCGGGTGTTTCGAACCGGGCCGGGTCTCTCTGACGTAATCGACGCCGATAGGTGCGTAACGTTAGCTCCCGGCTACCCATTGCAACCATTGCACCCATTGCACTGGACATATGGCGCGACACGTGCGAGCAAACAACCGGTCTACCCGCGCCGCGCACCTTCCACGGACCCGCATTGCATTGCTGCCCAATGTCGATCGATCGATCTTTTCATCGGCAGCGGCCGGTTTCCGCATTCATTGTCAGTGGCCCGGCTTCACGTCCTCCGTCGGCACACAGGTATATCGATGTTAGCGTTGCTCTGTACGCTATAGTCCGCTGCCGGGACCTGTTGTTCTGCCTTTGGCACGCGACACGCCGTTCCCCGTCCCTCCCCCCCTCACCGCCGCCATCTTATTGCGCGTTTCACCCCGAGCTCATAAGCGGTGGACATTCCACGGGTACTTAAACAGAACTGATTCCTGTCCCCCGGATTTTAACCCTTTGCACTCGCCACTGTTTTCGATGTAAAATTACATTTTTCTTCCGTCTTACAATATTTTCAATTTAGTCGAACGAAACTGATCCGATTTTGTACATATAGTGTTTGAATGTTCAGTAATCTGTTGGATACAAATTTTGTAATGCAACAAATATTTTGTAATATTTTTTGTAATTTCTTTGAAATGCCACAACAATTTCCGGTGGTGCTTCAGAGTCACCGTTTTCGAAACGTTGAAAATAGCATGTCGGTACTCTTCGATCGTTTCGATTCTTCTACTTCAGGACGGCCTGATTGGATCTAGACGGAGTTGATCGTCACGCTATAGTCCTGCGAACGGTCAATAGGCAAAGCTAATTACTCGTTTTTCGTGTTCGAATAAGTAATCGACTAAAAATACACAGCACCGACATTGTACGTGTCCCGGCTAGGACTGTACGGTCTTATTTTCGCGATACGCATGCTAAATGTCGCGATATTTAAGAAAATCTGTGAGCGGCGGCCATCTTGTGACGTCACGCTCGCTTCGGACGACTTGCGAGAGGCAGTATGCCGCCGAATATTACAAATCACTCCACGATAACGTGCAAACGGGCATTTTGGAGACCGTACAGTCCTAGATTGGACTTTTGGGAATCCAAATTGACCACTTCTGGATTGCTCGTTGCGATATTGAAGCGTCAGTTTGAGCTCCCGCGAACACTATCAAGTTTCTTCTATGTGTGTGTAGTTTCACAATCGTCAAAATGGCGCCTACTACATGAATGCATGAAGTGCGTAATTGTCGTCAACGAGTTCGAATTATTAAACGGGGAAACAAATTTTGATTCGGTTACATTTTTACTTTGCACAAAGATCCTGAACGTTCTCTCGAATTCTTCTGACGTTTTTACTGGTTCCAGCCACTAATTTTCTCCACAAACGCGTAATCTAAATTAAAGGTTCCCGCCCTCGCGTTCCAAGCGCACAATGTACCCTAAAAACGCACGCGATAGAACTGGCGGTATAATCCCGTCGTTCTAATCCTATCGGGAACGCTTGGAATCCAATTGGCGATCGTCGGAATCCTGTTGGGAGTCGAGAAGCAAGCGAATCCTTTCTAAAATCGAAGATTCCCTCATCCGTGGCTGTTCCGCTTGTCTCCGAGCGCGTCATGCTCGTCGTCGTCCTTCGTCAACCGGAATTTTCATCGTCGTCGATCGATCAATCGTTTTCGTCGGAAAACGCGTTCCTCGTTAGCTTGTAAAAGACGATGCTCGATCCTGTTACCTCGTCGAATGCGTCACAATCGAAGCCGCGGTTGACTCAGAGCAGATGGACGCGCGTGGGGAATGATCGAGACGCGACGAGCATACAAACTAGAAGTTTCAAAACGAAATTCCGTTTGTCGGAGATCCTAAGGCGTGATTCTACCTTGTCTTGCGAAAAGGAATTTGATCAACCGTTTTCTCTTCACCGAGACGTTCGGAAACACACATAATGTGGGTGAAAATTGTTTGTCCACATTTAACAACGATTTGATTAGCTAATTCGTTCTATCTGGCTAAGATTCGGAAAATTTCTAATTTTTCTAATTTCTGTTTCGTTAAATAAATTACTTTGATTTTGTGGAATTTTTCAAGTGGCTGATTCGGCAGTGTTAAAGTGTGAAAGAGAAATCTAGCTATTTTCGAGGAGCGTAACGAGGGTAAACGGAGAATTTCTGGAAGATTGCGTTTATTTTTACCGGTTTGCCAGAGAAGCTCTCCCCTCGATCGCGCGCGGATCGCGAGCCGAGGATCCACGAGGCGATGACGTCAGACACGCTTTCGCTATCCCGGGATCAATCGGAGAGTCAAGTCGCGATAATTGCGACAATCGTTCGGGACGCTCCCCAACGAGACACTTAATTCCGCTCCCTCGCCACTCTGTTTCGCCTTTCGTTCAATTTGCAGAGACCCCCTCGCCGCCATTTACTTCAGTTCGACGGATCGTCGGACGCTAATTGCGCGACCGTTCGCGCCGCCATTATTCTTCCACCTCGAGAGTTCCGACCCCTCTTTCGACGAGTAACCAGAAGCAATCTCGGAATCTTTGATATCCCCGCGAACGTCGGCTGTGAACTTTTCGAAAGCCGTACCAGATTTTTCTGTATCGCGCGTTGGCTCTGCGAAAATCGAGGACAAAGTTTGCGGGGCCGACAGACGCCATTAAACAGAGGGCGCCATTAAACAGAGGGCGCCATTAAACAGAAGAGGTTTCACGAGTGAAAATTGAAATGACTAAAATTACTATATATTTCGTACTTCGCGTTTTGAGGACGAATTGTTTGGGTCCACAAAAATTTCCCGGGACTCTCCCATGCCCGGTAGTTGCAAAATATGAAGACCCGCAATGCATTATGGCAATGCAATGCATTATGGTCCGTGTCTTTGAAACTTTCAGATGTATAAATCCTATTTCCTGCATTATGAATCGGAAAACATTCGAGAAACAGGTTTGCGGTGTCTTATCCCGCAGTGAAGGACTTTCCGGTGCGTGCTCGTGATTAAATCGACACGGTTGTCGATTTAATTGCGGCGCTGTTAATAGTAGTCGATCGCGAAGGGATCGGCAACGGGCACGCGGTTATTAAATTTCGAATTATGCGAGGAATGGGACTCCTCTAACGAGCCGTTCCCAATTTTTTCCCGCGGAAACCGTTCGACGAGGGAGGAATGATCGATGCCGGCCTCGATCGCATGTCGCTCCGCTCGATATGTAGCAATTTTTCTGAAAGAAACTCGCGTGATTGCGATCTCCATCGAATAACGAATACCGTTCGCGAATATGTTGAATACATTGAATAAACGATAACCCCGTACCGCTTGATAATTACATACATTTACCAAACATATTTCTGGATCGTACGATCCTCAACGTACGCAATCAAAGATCTTTCTAAACGATGGAACAGGAACGAAAATAGTTTTGCGCATAACGACGTTGTAACGAGACGAATTCTATTTCTTTCCGTTGCAACGAACTTTAAAAGATGTCGATGGTAATAGAGATCTTTTCTGCGGATCTACGAGTAACGAGATCCATTGTAGAAAAGCTTAGGGCTTCTGCGACTGTTATTTTACTTTATAAATCGTTGACGAGAATATAGAATTGATCGAGGATCCAGCAGCGACGCGCGAATTTAAGACAGAGGTAAGAACATAAATCATTTCGACGGCTGTTTCGAAAACTGTTGACAACAGAGAATTTTTCTCAGTATCCAGAAGACACTACAGGATTAATTCCGAAACGGCGAAATAGTGAAAATAATTTAGTGACCGTTCAGAAAATTGATGACAATGGTTTTTGAAGTGTGTCCCAGCGCCGTTGCACTAAGTCCGAACAGGTGAGAGCGAATAATTTCGACAGTTGTTTCTGTCCGACGATCGCGACAGACTCTGGGAGAATTTTCAGTATAGTTCTCAGGTGATTCGAAACTTTGGCTCGACACAGTTGTAGATCGCATAACAGATAGTCGCCGGTTGAAACGACATGGTGTATCGTTAGCGGCGTGGCTGCCTCGTCACCGTGGGACAAGGAAAACGCGCCTCGATTTCAATCGACAAGCGAAAGAATTTCCGTTCGTTAGGAACGTTCCAGTTCCCGTGGCCGGGATGTATCGCAATCGTCCGCCCGCAATCGATGCACCGGACAACGTTGTTATCGAGCGTTTCGCGGCTCGAGTCGCGCGTTTTTACGCTGATCGCTCGCGAATTGCGAACCCCGTCGCCGGTTTTTGCGCGTCCGGCCTTTCACCGCCGACATTTTTCACCGTCGATTCGAATATTCAATCCCGTATCCCAGAATTCGTGGAAATCTACTCCGTCCTGCTCTGCAATCATTTTTCGGCATATTATAGAATAGCGCTCATTGGCCAATAAAATGGCACAACTTCCTAGAACTCTATACTCTCCAGATGCTTTGCAAATTTGGTAATTCTATTCAAATATTTAATTGCGGTGTTTTAATTTTATCTCTACAGAAAATTGCAGATATTGCAATATTTCTTCGACAGATTCTGTGCGGTTATTGGCCAATAAAATGGCACAACTTCCTAGAGCTCTATACTCTCCAGATGCTTTGCAAATTTGGTAATTCTATTCAAATATTTAATTGCGGTGTTTTAATTTTATCTATACAGAAAATTGTAGATATAGCAATATTTTTTCGACAGATTCTGTGCGCTTATTGGCCAATAAAATGGCACAACTTCCTAGAGCTCTATACTCTCCAGATGCTTTGAAAATTTGGTAATTCTATTCAAATATTTAATTGCGGTGTTTTAATTTTATCTATAAAGAAAATTGTAGATATTGCAATATTTTTTCGACAGATTCTGTGCGGTTATTGGCCAATAAAATGGCACAACTTCCTAGAGCTCTATACTCTCCAGATGCTTTGAAAATTTTGTAATTCTATTCAAATATTTAATTGCGGTGTTTTAATTTTATCTATACAGAAAATTGCAGATATTGCGATATTTGTTCGACAGATTCTGTGCGGTTATTGGCCAATAAAATGGCACAACTTCCTAGAGCTCTATACTCTCCAGATGCTTTGCAAATTTTGTAATTCTATTCAAATATTTAATTGTGGTGTTCTAATTTTATCTATACAGAAAATTGTAGATATAGCAATATTTTTTCGACAGATTCTGTGCGCTTATTGGCCAAAAAAATGGCACAACTTCCTAGAACTCTATACTCTCCAGATGCTTTGCAAATTTGGTAATTCTATTCAAATATTTAATTGCGGTGTTTTAATTTTATCTCTACAGAAAATTGCAGATATTGCAATATTTCTTCGACAGATTCTGTGCGCTTATTGGCCAAAAAAATGGCACAACTTCCTAGAACTCTATACTCTCCAGATGCTTTGCAAATTTGGTAATTCTATTCAAATATTTAATTGCGGTGTTTTAATTTTATCTATACAGAAAATTGTAGATATTGCAATATTTTTTCGACAGATTCTGTGCGCTCATTGGCCAATAAAATGGCACAACTTCCTAGAACTCTATACTCTCCAGATGCTTTGCAAATTTTGTAATTCTATTCAAATATTTAATTGCGGTGTTTTAATTTTATCTATAAAGAAAATTGTAGATATTGCAATATTTTTTCGACAGATTCTGTGCGGTTATTGGCCAATAAAATGGCACAACTTCCTAGAGCTCTATACTCTCCAGATGCTTTGCAAATTTGGTAATTCTATTCAAATATTTAATTGCGGTGTTTTAATTTTATCTATACAGAAAATTGTAGATATTGCAATATTTTTTCGACAGATTCTGTGCGGTTATTGGCCAATAAAATGGCCCAACTTACTAGAACTGCAATCTCTATACTCTTCAGATGCTTTGCAAATTCGGTAAATCTATTCAAATCTTTAAGTGCCGTGTTTCAATTTTTTTTATACAGAAAATTGCAAATATTGCAATATTTGTTCGACAGATTCTGTGCGGTAATCGGCCAATAAAATGGCACAGCTCCCTAAAACTGCAACGTCTACACTCTCCGGAAAATTTTGTAATTCTATTGAAATATTTAATTGTGACGTTCCAATTTTATCTAAACAGAAAATTGCAATGATACTGCAGTATTTTTTCGACACATTCTATGCGGCAATTGGCCAATAAAATGGCGCAGTTTCATAGAAATGCAATATTCGTATTCTCCAACCGGTGCAACCGCAAAGCTTCATGCATCCACGACAGTCTTTCAGAGAATTGCAAGACGCAAGAGCAAACAGTAACAATGAGCGAAGGATGGACGCACAAGGAATAGAACAGAGAAAGAAAATGGCTGGTTTAAGGAAGCTGTTGCCAAAGAAATTCGCTAGTTTCTTTTAATCGATTCAGGAAGGGGGTCGCGTTTCCTGTTCTTTGAAGAATCAGAAAAGAAAGAAAGGAGAGAGACGGAACGAGGGGGGTCCAGCTGAGTCACACCCCCGGAATGATCGAAGAGAGAGAGAGAGAAAGAGAGAGAGAGAGATTGTTCGGCAACGATACCCGCCGATTCCTCGGCCGTTATTCCATTCTCGTGTGCAGCGGTGATATCGAGGGAACAACAATGGCGCATTATACGAAAGCGTGGCCCGAGCCACGACTCTGGACTCGGGGCTCTCTCCCGATTTTTCTGGGCACGGGTATCGCGATTACCCGACGGTACCCGGTTTCGCGGCGGGTCCGCGGCCATTAATTCCGCGTTCCCAACGGAACGCTTATTATCTCCGCCCGCCTCATATTTGCTTTGCTAATTCGTAGATCGTCGATCGGCGGAACGACAGATCCTGCATCCGAGGATCAACGGTACCCCGACTCCTTCCAGTACTGGCACAAAAGTATTCCAAATATTAAGGGCCCGGCATAGTCACGTGACTTTTTAATTAATTAAGACAAAATATAGTTCAATTTGTAGCCGGAGATATTTTCTAGCCCGCGCTGCTCTCGATTTCATCCAGAAAACTCATCCAATGGTATAAAAATAATCGGATTCCACGGCACGCGCATCGTCAATTTTTGGCCTACTTCGAACGCTTATGTTACCAAATATCTGCATAATCTCGGCAGCTCCTGACCAGCGCGCACTAGATTGAACCTTCCTCTTTCCAATGAGCCCTTTACCAGCGACAAAATATTCTTATATAAGGATGAAAAGTTGAGGCACGTAAAACCATTTTTTGCCGGTAATGTCGTCACTCTACCTTATCTACGCACCTTCCATTTCGTTTTCAAACTTCTTTAATATTTTTCCCGACAAGTGGCAACATTATTGTAGATTTTTACGCACGTAGGTGATTATAGATTGATTCACATTCGGGGCATAACAGTATTCGTTGGAGCTATAAAGTGCAACGTTATTGAACATCGTATAAAATTGTGGTTATCGACATAAGAGTTCGGAGGGTAGACTTTGTTATATTTTCTGGGCAACTTTGACCTCTTAACTTAACAATTATTTTGTAAAAGTGTGTATTATATTATATTATAACACCCGAGTATTCTCGGACTTTTACGTTAAAAGGTTAAAATTGATGAGCAGCTGCCTAAACGGATCTAAGCATCGCGATCTCCAGTAAAAAATCAATCATTTCAATAAAACGTGCACGAAATCCGTACTCTAGCAGCTGCATCATTCAACAGCCGTCGTCGCGAACGATTAAAAAACGCAATAAACACACCGGAGTGTTACTGCTGGATTTATGTATGAAATGTTCGACTACCTGTGGCAGATTTTTATAGGTTATGAATGTGCAATGTCTCGCAGCCAATTAACAAGCGAATCATTGCTCGCGTAATAATCGTGTGGCCTCTAAAATCGAGAGTAAGTGGCACCGGCACGCACGCGTCGCTCCGCCGACCAATAGTACGATATCTGAGCCGTTCCTTTCAAGAGGGGATGTAGCTCAGTGGTAGAGCGTTCGCTTTGCATGTGAAAGGCCCCGGGTTCGATCCCCGGCATCTCCAAATTTTTTTTTTCTTCTTTTTCGACGTGAATTTTTTTTTTTTAAGACCTCACACCCACAACGCGTGGCAAGCGTTATTTTATTTACGTGCAATACCCGATATTTATAGGCGACAGATGCACTCCCGACCTGCCGCAGATAACTCGCGCTCGTAAAATTCTTATCCGTTGATTTATTTATTTATTCGACGTTGAAAAATGAGCCGCGCCGAGTCGACTGCTTATTCTCCTTCGCGAGATGTTCCAGCTCGGAAGATGTTCGACTTCGGTGCACAGCTTGGAGGCAGTTTTTTCGGTAAAACGGTGTTAGCTGATCCATGCGGGACTGTAATTAACGTGCATCGTTAAATTTCTCATGGATTCGTTATGGCGTGCATACGTTTGATAATGGACTCGATTCTTAGCAGCGTTTGAACCCTTCAACGCGTAATCGCCGATCCCGGGCAGAGTTCGGGACAATTAAAGCGGCAATCGACTCGAGATTTTACAAAATGATGGCGAATAATACTTCGAGGCCGTAATGTATACCTTCTTCTTTCTGAATGAAAGCTAAAGACGTCGAATTTATTTGCGCGCCTAATGCATCCCGAGTTCCCGGGGTCGGAACGGTCGAATGGCAATATCAAACGAAAGTTTGGCTAAAAGGGTTCAGGCTAGCCGGCTCTAAGAGCGGACTATAATCGAAGGAGAAGCCGACCGGCTTATTATACCCGCTAATAAGCGCAGTATATCGCTATATGTCGATTATCCGCTAAGTATAGGGTCGAAAAGCGCAGGGCTATCGGCACACCAAGCGTTGGCCCGATGACTGCACGTCACTGGCATGCACACAGTCGTAACTCATACGGTCAGCTATAATGGCCGGCCCTGGTTCGGCCCTGGCTACCTCCTCTCCTCATCCTCCTCCAGCTCATCTTCCCCTCGCCACGAGCAACACGAATAAATCATAAAATTCATAACTGGCCGTCACCGACTCGGAGAAACCGTCGATGAAAAAAGAAAGTTCGTTATCGAGTGACGCGCGCACCGACCCGCCCGACCCGTCCCTCGGGATCACCCTTTCCTCGAGGAACCCACCGTGGTCAATTGTTTTTTTAAACCCCTCCCTCCCTCCCCCCCAACCCCACGTCCCTCGTCCGCTCGTTTATTTATCGCGAACCTGTTGGACACCACGGAGAAAGAAAGGAACTACTTACGTTTGCTGTTACGTATCCCCTTATCGCATGACGGGCTCTCTTGAAATCTTTCTCCCCTCCCCCACTCTTCTTCTCTTGCCTTCGCTTGCGATTCGCTCGACCCGGTCTCTTCTTCTTCTGTTGGCTAAAGGAAATTATTAACAATTATTTCTGTCGTGTCGCCCGGACCGTTGGAGATCTAATTAAATGTTTCAGTATTTCATAGAGGAACACATCGCGTTTAACACATTGTATGGATCGTACTATCGTATGGGAGGACACTTCAAGGGACGGATAAAGGACGAAGTTTTGATAAAGCTATCTGGTCAATAAAATGATACGGACTTTCGTATCCGTATGAAACGCGGTTAAAAAAAAGAACGACTCGTGTGGCGTGACCTCATAATCCAGTACCGGTGGACAGTGTTTATTGCATCGCGAGTCGACATTTTTTAATATACCTTACCACCGAATGTTTACGCTCGGTCTCGTTCATTTTTATGTTTGCCACGGCCGTAGCGTGACCAATAAAGCCACCGGTTATTATTATTATTGTCAAAAGCCCGGTCAGTGAGAACTACGGAGTGCCGGCATTCAGAGGTCGATTGCCTGTTAAATAAATAATTGAAAGGAGCGCACTGTTCCGCGTCGCTTGAAAGACTCCCTCTTCGACTCTCTCTCTCCCTCTCTCTCTCTCTCTCTCTCTCTCTTTCCCTCTCTTCCTCTCTTTGGTCGAGTGATAAACGGGCGCCGTCGACGCGACGCGCTCGTCTCGCGAGCCTAATTAGACTCGATCGTCGCGGTAATCGGCCGTTTTCTCTCCTCCTCCTCCTCTCTCTCTCTCTCTCTCTCTCTCTCTCTCTCTTCTCTTTTCTAAACTATCAATTCATCGCGCGGTGTCGCGCGACTATCTCCGAGCATCGAACAAATAAAACGGCAGGAGTCAGGCTCGCGATCCTAAGCACGCTCTATCTGGGTCGATATCGAAGCGGGGGCGGATCGCGTCACGGGAAATGGGTTACGGATTATCGCGGGAATCCGCGATTAGGCCACTCCGCGGGTGACCCTGACCGTAAACAGGTTTCTCTTCTCGTACAGTCGCTCAAACCGATCTGCAATTCGAACTCTACTCCCTGGAGGACCAATCTGAGCTTGTTGGACGTCCTTGTAATTGTCGCAGAATTTTCTAGGGTCTGCTGAAGTACTCTGGAGCTTCAAAGATTTTTTGAAAGAGTCTTAGAGCGTCCTAGAATTTTTCGGAGTTCCCAAGAGGTTTGAAAATATTAGGGGGACCCATAGGTAATCAATTATTTTGAAATCTAAAACAAACTTTGTAGTAAATTCAAGTTTTTATTATATAATCTCCATCAATATCAAGGACGGTTTGCCATCTTTCCTGCAAATTTTCAATCCCCCTCTTATAGAAATCCAGAGTTCGTCAAGCAAAATATGACTCAAGGTGCCTCCTTGCATCTTCTACAGAATGTTTTATTTCTTAAATAA
This sequence comes from Halictus rubicundus, assembly GCF_050948215.1. Classification (NCBI taxonomy): domain Eukaryota; kingdom Metazoa; phylum Arthropoda; class Insecta; order Hymenoptera; family Halictidae; genus Halictus; species Halictus rubicundus. The sequence goes on along the minus strand of NC_135156.1, from coordinate 16,785,066 downwards.
TGCTCCAGAGATCTGAAAAGATCAGAGGGAACAATATCCGGTGAGTACGGGGGGTGCGGTAAAACTTCCCATTGCAATTTTTTAATTTTTTCCTGAGTGAGTTTCGCTGTACGGGGCCTGGCATTGTCAATTTGCAGCATTACACCTTTTCTGTGGACTAAAGATGCCCTCTTTTTCAATGGTTCTGAATACAGCCGTTGTAATTGCTGACAATACAACTCAGCAGTAACTGTTTCTCCAGGTTTCAACAACTCAAAGCGAATTATGCCACGACAGTCTGACCAAATGCACAGTAACACCTTTCCAAGTGATAAGCTAGGTTTAGGGGTTGATATTGCGGTTTGATTTGCAGAAAGCCATTGCTTGGAAAGCTTTATGTTATCGTAAAGAATCCATTTTTCGTCTCCGGTAACGATTCTGCTAAGAAATGGATCTCTACGAAATCTGGATAGCAATCAAGTGCAAATTGATCAACGAATATTCTTGTTGGTCTCAGATCATTGATGCGGTACCCATATTCCTTGCCTGTATGCCTTTCCCATTTCGTGTGGGTGCCTTTGTATAGTTGACCATGCGGACCCAAGGCTTCTCGATAATTCTTGTATACTTAATTTTGGATCAGCTTCCACCAGTGATTTTAGGGTGTCATTATCAAATTCAACTGGTCGTCCGAGGCCTGTCAGAGAGATCATAATCACCAGCAGCAAACCTTCTGAACCAACGTTGACACTTGTTGACCTTCGATACATCTCCGTAAACATCGCAAATTTTCTTTGTTGTTACCGTTGCATTAAATCCCGCATGAAAATGAAAAAGTGTGTAAAAGGGTTGTAAAAGAAAATTATACTTTTTAGAATATTTTGAACACAGTCTGCTTTACCTAAAGCTGTTTCCTCTTCAACGATCGGTACAGAACTAAAAGCAAAACAAATTCTTTGCAAATAAATTGTTCAGAGCTTCGGTAGACTTTCTTAGAGAGAGCTCTCTATCATTTAAAATTGTCTCTGGTCTCTTAGAGAGTTTCGACACTTTCTAAAAATATCTTGAACGTATCCAAAATCGCCTAAGATTATCTCAGTGGCGCTCCTCTCCGAGCGGTCATTGAATGTCCCCGGAGGCGCTATATCGCATGACCGCGTCCTCTAGCATCTCCAAGCCCTCGGTATCGTTTCCTCGAGTTTCCCAGCACTCTCCGGACACCTCTCAGAGTCCTTCGCACGTGTTCGCAGCGTCTTCGGTCGTGCACCCTCGCGCTCGCGAAAACGAAGAATCGTGATCGACGGGATCGACGTCGGAACGATCCGGCGACGTATCGCTTAGGAAATGGGTTAGGGATTATCAGTCGGATCCGCGGTATCCAGCGGATTCGTTGCCCGGTGACCCCGAGCATCCGAGGGAACAGGTTTCGTCCCGTAGTCACGCGATCCCGAATCACCGCGTTTCCTTCGCGCTTCCTAAGCGTTTCCTCGCGTTTACGCGAGGGAATGCGCGCCGAGATTATCGCGCCAATTAGCGCGCGAGCGCGGGTTCCTTACGTGGGATCGCAACGATTCGAGCTTCCCGACCCATGCCTCGAGAAATTCCACGGGGATTCATAACTACCATCGGCAATTATAACAGCATAGATCTCCGCGCGCGCTAACAGTTTTAGATCAAAAGTTACTCCCGTCGAACGAACGCCGCGCCGCGCCGCGCCGGGGCAAACGACCCCTTAAACTTCCTTTTCGCCGCTAGCCTAATCATTCTCCTACGTTTCCTACCAGATCCTCGAGTCTTGCACAAAAATTCAGGCACGGTTCTCGGTTCGTTGGCAAACTTTGCTTCGTGACAGTTTAAAGCTAGATAAGTTTAAAAATTAATTTTGTGCGGTAATATTTTCAGTGTAGCAAATTTGATGAAGATTTGCGAGAAGATTTAACAAGTTTGCTAACGTCATTACGTAGACTGCGGATCTTTATGCAAAATAGAAAATGTTTGCATTCATTGCAACACGCGGGAGACGAATTTCAAAGCTCGGCAACTTCGCACGGCGAGCTACAATATACACAGTGACCCGTTCAAACGAGATTAGACAGCATCAAACGTCAGGAAGCATTGATCTGATCGTTTTATTTGTTTCGCTCGCAGGTTAATTCGTCTAGTTGCCCCCAATCACGCGTGATTCACGAACTTTTTCAAATTACAATGGCCCATATATGGGACACGAGACTCCACACGTGTTCAGGCGGCTACGAGGAGCCGACTTCAGCGATTTACCGAAGACAGCAGTCGCGAGAGCTCGTTTGATCGCAGCCGAGGATATAAATACCCGGCGTGGTTTAACTACAGTACTGTTGACCGCGTCGTGTCTGCATACTGATACCGAGAGAGAGAGAGAGAGAGAGAGAGAGAGAGAGAGAGAGAGAGAGAGAGAGAGAGAGAGAAAGAGAGGGAGAGAGCCCTCTTTAATTTCATGCCCTTAATCGGCAGATAAGAGACTCGAGAGAGGGCCGACTGGTTTTCCTCTATCAAACGTGTCCGCCGGTTTAATTTCGGAACGGGTGGCTTCTATTTCAGGTGCCGACCTCTTCCGGTCTGGAAAACCGAGCGAGATCCGAGAGATCGTCATTTTATCTTCGTTAAAAACACCTCGGCGCGGAAAGCGAACGAGTGTTCCTCTTGGTCAAGCAAAGCTTAGGTTTACGAATTAATTCGTGGCTCTCGCATAGTACTCTCGCATAGTCCCCCTTGGCACTGGTGTTGGGACTCCGGGGCGCCACTAAAAATTCAATTTGAATTCGTTTATATCCAACAGATCACTAAACATTTGAATAAAACATATTCAAACTTCAATTTCTAGAATCAGAATTGGGCACTCAGAAATAACCACACACCCCGCACTCAGAATTATTATTATTATTATAATAATAATTTTTGTTGAATAAGAATGGAAATACGATCTGCGATATATGTAAAGTACCAATTAACATAAACCACCTAATAATAGAATGCAAAAAATATGAGGATAAAAGGAAAAATGCTAAGTTGCCTAGATCCTTAGCCGTTCTGTTAAGTTCTAAGGAGTATATCGCCGGTCTTGCCAAGTATATCAAGGATACAAATTTGTGTAATATATTGTAAGAAAATGTACCGTGTTGCTAATGACCTCTGATGTTGAAGCAACATTAAACAATTAAATTATATATATATATTTGAATATTGTACGAATAGAATAGAATAGAACAGAAATATTCTAGATCGGAAGAAATGTGTTTCCATCTGTATCGATCATTATGTCAATTACTAGTAGGTTGCAGTAAGTGATCGAGACTGTTTTACAGAATGTATTTCAGTTGTTCCTGAATGGAACAGGGCTGGATTTAATTTGTAAAGGGCATTGGTACAGCTGCTAATTGAAATTTCGAGGTCCGAGCAGTTCAGAGCGACAAGTTTTCTTATCAGACTCTATCAGTTGAACGAGAGAAATAGAGAGAGGGAGAGAGAGAGAGAGAGAGAGACGACGAGGTACAATTTTCGCGGCGCATTCCCTCCCGTCTCGAAAGTATTACAATGGACAATGATTGCTGCCCTCCTCATCGTTTCCTGTCACCAGTCGACGCACCGGACTCGTTTCCACGCGAGGCTCTCTCTCTCTCTCTCTCTCTCTCTCTCTCTCTCTCTCTCTCTCTCTCTCTCTTTCTCTCTCTTTCTCTCCCGGCCGCTTTAAGGAGGCCTCGTAAAAGAGTGCTGTTGCGAGGGGATCCGGCTTGAAAAAAGTTTTCCACGATCCCGTCGGATTGACGGGAGCGTCGACTGCTCCTCGATGGGGAATTAGTATGCGAGAAAGCGGAGCGCGGCCCGCGGTGGCAAGAACAGAGAGAAGAGACCAGCTGACAATGGAACTGGCAGAAGAGAATGGTCACGGCTGGCCGCGCTTCGCTGCCCGAGGGTTGGTTATACCCGCTCGCTTTTATTTACACCTGCCGCGCGGCACTCGGCTACATAGGACAAGCCACGCGACGCTTATGCCAACGTGATCCCACAATTTTTTCCGAATTCGAAACTCGAAGAGTCGGACTCGTGACGAAGACCGAACAGAATGTTCTAAATACGTATATCATTAATTCCCTTTCAATTGAAATGAAATTCTATCTTATCGCAGTCAGTATTTGGCCGTGGTTATACAATAAATATAAATTTTCTATTTTTCCTAGTAGATTATAGCCATAAAAGAAGTTCTGATCACAAAATAAATTGTAGCGCAAGCGGTTAACGTTCTCGCAAATTATTTTGTTTGCACAACTGAATTCGGTGTGTTCAGCTTTTATCCAAGACTACAAGATTATGTTTGGAAGTATTCTCCACCATTTTGTAGTACTTTTCCCCATATAGCTTGTAGATTAGGGATGCCCTTTCGAAAAGGACTGCGGTTTCCTGACTATGAAGTGATCAGTGCGCATTTTTTCAGTTCTTTAATGCAATTATTTCCCCGGAAAAATTACGTTAGAGGGGCCTGAACAGATGACAGCCTGCCGGGGCCATGTCTGGAGAGTGTGCCACAGTGAAATGCAGTGGGACTCGATTTATGCAAACTGTTTTCGGGGAACGAACCGAGTCCGCTAACCCTCCCCTCCACTATCGTTTCTTCGTCCGTATAACTGGATTTCTGCTCACCTATTCGAATACGTAGACAGTAGGGTTTCTGTGTTTCTCAAGCATTAGCGGAAGAAGCGTTGCGCGATTGTTTCTACGAATACTACAAGTTCGGATAAACGGTATGCTGCGAGCTCCGAACAGTTAGTTCGCATAATAGGAGCCCAGTAACCAGTTCGGTAAATTGGGTATTCTGACAGCGATGGTTCCGATAAATGAAGTTCTAATGAATGGAATCCCACTGTACAACGAACTCTGAACTTAGCGGCTTGCTTTATCGACTCGCACTGGAAGATTTTCAACGGAACCTATTGACCGTCCTATAAAATTAACGGTAACGGGTTAAATCTTTATAGTACGATTTTTGTTGATATGTAGATACGTTTGTATAGGTGTGGACACTTCTAGAGGTGAATTTTTCTAGGCTAGCAGCTTACGCAAGTCGAGGCCGAGAGATTTCGGGTAAGAAGAAGAAGCCGGAAGGCGGCGATGAAATCGATTAGGCTTGGAGACCAGTTCACGTGACCCTTTCTGATCCGCCACCGGGGCTAGGCAAACTTTGAACCGAGTTACCCGGCTATATTGCAGCCAGTTACAACCGACGGGGTATATAAATAGGCGGCGTCAGTCGGCCGAATCCAGGAAAAGTTCCCAGTGGCCGGCCCCGACTCGCTGCGGAAGAGCACCGCGAGCCTATTCTCACCTGCTCGACCCGTGTTCCCCATATTTCAACCCCCCAAACCTACACGCGTCTAACCCCCGCACGCTCTTCGACGTAATTTGTCACAAAACCAGGCATTTCCATTTTATTAGCATTCTTCTTGCCGAGAGGGTTCACGCCGACCAGTTATATTCTCATCTAGAAACAATCGATCCTTAGTTTTGTTGCGTTCTTTGAAAATTTTAGAAAACGAACATCTCACCTTACTCGCTTCTCAACAAGACACTTGAAGAAGTCCGAAAAATGCTGTGCAATAACTCGCAGTCGAGCGATCACGCCCTTGCCGACACGTGGTCTGGTACCACTTCCGGTAGAAGAAAACGCTCGTAACAAGTACACGTGGGCTAATACATTGCCTGACGATTTTATCGCTGGCCATGCCCGGCAGCAATTTACATACATTCTTAAAATATACATCGATTTATCCGATTGCGGATCTTTGCGCACAATAAAACTCCCTCGGCCCCTGCAACTCTGGCTATAAACCGAAAATCAATTTTCCACAAAGTACAATGCAAGCCCTATTGAACTCGATTCTGCAATAAACAATACGGCGAAAATATGCGGCGGAAAAAAGGAATGTTTAAAGAAAACGAAGTTGGATGTAAGGAGATAGTATAAGAAAACGGGATAAAATATGATAAAATAGATTAAAATAAAATATAATAGAATAGATTAAAATAAAATATGATAAAATAGATCAAAATAAAATATAACCAAATAGATCAAAATAAAATATAATAGAATAGATTAAAATAAAATATAATAGAATAGATCAAAATAAAATATAACCAAATAGATCAAAATAAAATATAACCAAATAGATCAAAATAAAATATAACCAAATAGATCAAAATAAAATATAACAAAACAAAATGTATAGGATCAATGAATGAAGTGCAGTGAAGCAATATAAAGTGGAATGTTCGCAACAGCAAAGTTCCACGTATGAAACGCGAGGTATCTCGTTCAAGACGTGTTACCAAACACTGGTGGTTTGTTATTTCGTCGGGTTTCCCGCGGGATGAGCGCGGAACGTCCGGAAGAGGAATGTCGACGCTTGCTCGCGCCGAATTTTTCAAAGGCTGGCGCGAGTGCATCGCCGCGCTGGATGCACTTCAGGCGGTCGAGTGCACACCGTTCGCCAACTATGAACGAACTTCTTTGTTCGGCCAAGAAAGGAGAGAGTTCCCTTTGCAACAGCTCCGATCGACCATAGTTGCGCGACGATCGATTCGATATTAATGGCTTGCTCTCTCTCTCTCTCTCTCTCTCTCTCTCTCTCTCTCTTTCTCTCCGAGGAGAACCGGGTGCATCGCGGTTCTGAACGCGTTTCGTTCCCGATCGGGGACCAACCGAATTTAGAACGGGATTCAAATAGCGTCGAATCGATAGCTTCCGTTTTTAGCGGTGCGTTTCGATGGATATTATAGTGATTGAACGCTGGAATCCGAGAGCCTCGTGATTAATCAATTGGAGTTTCATTTGAAATTCAAACCGTTTACCCGCCACATCGAGGAGTTAATAGACCCCGGATTTGTCTGAAAAATAAAAACTGTATTAATTGCAAGGTATAGGAGAGCCAAATAGATATTCGTTTCTTTCCTGAATCGTTTTAATCTGATGGTGCATCATCGTTTTTCGCGTTCGAGCAAGCTTTACAGGTAACGGAATGGTTCTTGATCTATTTAGGACGGATCGCGATGGATTTATGGGGACTGTGGGAAATCGAGGTGACTAGCTTCGACTATCGATTGGTCGGGAGCATGGTCAGCGTTGGCCGGGGCCCGTTATCATCGAATCGGACTCGAAGCGTGTCGAAGAGGCTCGTGAAAACAAAGAAGCGCGGGGAAACTCGATGGCCAGGACAGTCTAAACCCTCTTCCCAGCGATAGTACGCGAACACGCATGCAATATGCATAAGCCGTGCCAGTTCGCGAGCGGTAGCATGCATACCTGGATAAAATAATCGTTCGCGGGATCGACGATAAATACAAACTTTTTCTTTTATATTTCGCCTCCGATCGCGTAATGCCCGTAAAGGATTCGACGACAATGTTTCTCCGGGAACCACGTCGTTGATGGCGGAAATGTTCTATGTATAGATGTGCGTATAATAGGTATATAAATAAATTTTAGTCCGAGCGGCCTTGATGCTTTCGGACGAGCAAATCGTGAAAGACTTTTCAGTCGGCTGTGTACGCGACCCTTTCCGGTACGAGGAACTCGCTGGAAGCGCCTTCCGTTTCCCGGAAGCGGCCGTCGAGATTAACGTTCCCGAGCGAAACGTGAATCGAGTGCCCGTCGCGAATCAATGAAACGCACACTATCGTTTAATGGGACCCTACGCACACACGCACACAAACATACAAGCGCGCGTCACGCGCGATTATCGTACGACACAAGTTGTACAACTTCGTTTGATAACGCTTTGTTTGAACTGACATCGGAACACTCGCCGATACTGATTTTTGTCAACATTACTACCCTCGCAATTCGCACGAGTTTGTACCCGTTCGAAATTCTTGTTATTCACTCTTGGTCTCAATCTGTTATCATTAGTTTGCTCCTCATTCTTGATATTTACTCTCGATAATAATTCTTCCTATCTATTCGTGTTGTCTGCGATTAATTCTAGCTAGTGGTTCTTGCTATTTACTCTTACTACTTATTCTAGCTAGTAATTCTTGCTGTTTATTCTTACTAGTAATTCTAGATAATAATTCTTGCTATTTATTCTTACTACTAATTCTAGATTATAATTCTTGCTATTTATTCTTACCACTAATTCTAGCTAGTAATTTTTACTAGTAATTCTTGCTATTTATTCTTACTACTAATTGTAACTAGTAATTTTTACTATTTATTCTTACTAGTAATTCTTGCTACTAATTCTAGCTAGTAATTCTTGCTATCTATTCTTACCACTAATTCTAGCTAGTAATTTTTACTATTTATTCTTACTAGTAATTCTTGCTATTTATTCTTACTACTAATTCTATCTAGTAATTTTTACTATTTATTCTTACTAGTAATTCTTGCTACTAATTCTAGCTAGTAATTCTTGCTGTTTATTCTTACTACTAATTTTAGCTAGTAGTTCTTGCTATTTATTTTTATTATTAATTCTAGCTAATAATTCTTGCTATTTATTCTTACTACTAATTCTAGCTAGTAATTCTTACTATTTATTCTTACCACTAATTCTAGCTAGTAATTCTTGCTATTTATTCTTAATAGTAATTCTAGCTATTTATTCTTACTACTAGTTCTTGATACTAATTCTAGCTAGTAATTCTTGCTATTTATTCTTTTTACTAATTCTTGCTATTTATTCTTACTACTAGTTCTTGATACTAATTCTATCTAGTAATTCTAGCTATTTATTCTTTTTACTAATTCTTGCTATTTATTCTTACTACTAGTTCTTGCTACTAATTCTAGCTACTAATTCTTGATATTTATTCTTACTACTAGTTCTTGCTACTAATTCTACCTACTAATTCGTGATATTTATTCTTACTATTAATTCTTGCAAACCAATTGTTATTTTCTCCCATTATTTATTCAGTTATTTATCTAGGTTTTTTAACATATTGTTCGTATATTGTTGTTAATCGTTTCGTTTTACCCCCCGCTGTATTTGCTCGCCATACCGTAAAATTATAATGATAATAGCACATTGCGAAGTTTCGAGGAAGAGAAATTGAGTACGAGTTTCGTGGAACGCATCCAGTGACAGGAAGTCGAAAACCGAGGCGCGGTAAATTTGATTCGTGGGAGCAAATTAAATCATGCGCGTAATCTCATTAATTATTCGCAATTAAATCCTCGATCCTGTCCTTCCCGAAAGTATTTACATAAGAATTTCATAAAATGTTTTACTATTTCCACAGATCCATCGATCAATATCGATCCAGCAATCGAACTGATCGATCTATCAAGAACACAGTGTAAGTATTCGAGCCGGCATCTACCCTCAAAAACCGGTCTACAAAATCTGGCAAAACTGTACAACAAAGCTGACCGACGAACCAGAACCTGTATGCAACAATTAAAAGCAGCATAAACATCCGGCAGTTCGTTTATCAATTTCGACCCAGCTGCCGCGTGGGAACGCGTTACTCATGCCGTAAATCACTGTCCCGCAATGCCAGTGCGTTACACTATCGCGTTACGTCCGAGTGACGTTCCGTAAGCAAGATTACACCATAGCGTAATCCGGCAAACAACCGAGTAAAGAAAGTAAACGTTTTCCGGTCTCCCGGTGTTGAACCGCGAACGATTTTTCGGTGGAAACAACGTTCACGGACAGCGCAAAGTACGCATGCAATATTCACAAAACATCGACTCACCTTTGGCCAAACTTCACGCGCTCGCCAAACTCATGCTCCCCGGGAACGTTTCTCGCGGTCGCCGGCACGTCGTCGACTGTCCGGGTCAAGTTCGTTCTTCGTCGAACGATCTGTCGATTGTTTTCGATGCACCAGAAAGACCGTTCGGGCTGTCACATTTTGATCGAGCCCGCGTTTTCCACTCGGCGACACGACACAACACACAACGTGTAGAAGGGCGCGTGACTATCGCGCAGCGACACTCCCGCGCTCCACGACGCGCGAACTCCGAATGATCGCGAGCACGAGATACGCTGGCCCCCATGCCGACTGTGTACACAACCCGCGGCGACCAATCGCCGATCAGCGGCTGCCCCGCGGCCCAATCAGATCGTCGCGCCACCACCCCTTCTCTGGCCGTACCATCATCTACCTTACCGACCGCGGGCAATCGAGGAATCGATGTATCGATCGACGAACGATGGGGGTGGTCGGACAAAAATGCGCGGGAGAAAGTCTTGTTGACTTGAATTTAAATTCTTTAAATGCCTTTGCTGTTTTGCATTCGATCTACTCATTTTTATCATAAATACGTAAAATCATTTTATCAAGATATGTAGTCTTGTAAATATATCGATAAACTTTGATTTTTAAAAAGCAGGAGACAGTCGAGTTATCGGAATATTTTAGTTGATCATTTTTTCCATCCAATCAAATTATAAAATAGCTTCAATCTAGCAAACAATGTTTCTCGTTTAATTATATGTTGACTGTACGTAACGAGATAAACAGAAATAAACGAAAGGTTACCTGAAACGGGAAATTGGGTCAATTTCGACTAATAACGATGGTGGTTAATTATGGATTAATCACGGGGAGCGCGAGGCCCGGAAGAGCGAATTGCACTAGGAAGGAAGGCGGGTTGTTCCGCAGCCTTCGCTAGATACATATATGATAAACGAAATGCATATATAAGGTGGCGCGGTGGCATGCACTCCGTGATAGAATTATGGTGCAAGCTGTAGGCCGCGCGTTCGATGTGCTCGTGCTGACCGCACTCCTGACGCTGCTGTTCGTCGATCAAGTAAGGACGGCGACGACGAACAACTCGGCTACTCAAATGATGCAGCCGTCGTGTGTACCGCTGCAGCATGCTATAGCCCCGTAGAATGTTAGCGCATATCTCGTGTACCAGTGTCTCCTTGTTCTATTCTGCTCGGCCCGAGGCCGATCAATACGTCGGTTTTACGCACGGTTCGCCCGTGTCTAGACAATGAACCCCTGTCCGCTGTATTTCTCGTTCATGCGTAAGTCTTTCATCACGTCCACTTATTTTCACGATAAGCTCGCCGCAGTCCCGTTTTATTCACGCCCGAGCTGTCTTTTAATTTTCGTCCTCTTCCGTCCATGTACCCTCGTACCTCGTTACCGTGCGACGAAAACAATCCTTTACGAAGTCGGATGCTCCTCGATAAGACACGGCAGCATCCACGGACTTTCTCGCAACGAGTGTTGGGACATTTCCGAATTTTTACCACCGAGTTATGTTCCGTGTTCGATTCGACCACCTATGGGAAATAATAAGTAGACTGTGGATATTCGTGCGAAATTAAAATGTTCTGCATCAATCAATTGTAAGACACAGCAGCCATTCTTTAATAAATTCTATCAATCGAAGATTACACGTTCATGCTCTTGAATTCTTCTAATCTTTTCTCAAAAATGCACAAAATCCACAATCTAATAATAATAGCATGCAATGTATCCGCTTCATTTTCATAGACCATGTTTGAGATTCTATGAACTTTGTATGTAGCGTATCGCTGATGTTTCTTCTTTGATTTTAAGGTTTCTTCTAGGCTGTGCAATGGGGGGCATGTGTAAGTTGAATCAACATATTGTACCGTTGAACTTGCTATGTTGCTACGGAAGTGTATCAACTATGTCCTGGTGATACTTTTCAGCTGCTCGCCTCCAAAAGAGTGCTGTTCCTTCGGCTGTTGTTACGGTGTATTCCAGCTGCACTCTGCATCAGACATGTTCAATTTCTTGATTTGGACTTACTGGTACTTATGGTCGGTGTTTTAGATTTATGTGTATCCGATGTGTCTTGACAGCTGTGTTAATGTCGTACTGTTTGACTCTTCAGGGCAGCAGTACTTATAGGATTGGCAATAGCAGCAGCATGCGGTTGCTGGCTATGGAGACGCCATCGTTCGGTCATGGTGGAAGACTGTGCTTCTTCCGACAGAGCTTCCACCGGCCCTTGGTATCCATCTCCGCATTACAGTCACTGTAGTTCCTTTGTTCAAGCCCTGCCTCCCCCGTACAATGAGGTACACTCTGTACAGTATTATAGAATCCATCAACTTAATGAATTTTTGTGTGAATTCGCTTTCCAATGTACGTGGTATGTTCCAGGTCACAGCCAAGCCAGATCTGTATCCCTTAGTAATTGGATACGACGAGGGGAATGGCAAAGGAACTTCAGGATTCGTAATGCGGTACTTCAGGTCGCTCTCTCAGGCCAGCACGCTGGATTCCTTGGTGAACGAAATGAATACCATAATTCCACCACCGTATTCTAGTAACAACAGCGCCGACGAACTTTCGGCAGTCGAATGCGAGAGGATGGAGAACATGGACGTGGGGTCTGTTGTTTCGTTGGCTAATCATAGGACAACGTCTGACATATCGAGTTTAGCTGCTCAATCTCCGTGTTCACCGCCACGGGCTACTAGTCCAACGATAGAGGTGCTAATCCATTCATTGATTAAGATGCCAATACACTAGCAAATAACTTGGGACATTTCTTGAGAGAGCAAAACTGGCAAGTTGAACTCACTTGCGACAGTTGCTTTCAAAGAGCGAGATAATGTGCAAATAATACAGGTGTACACGCTTCTGCAAATTGTTCTCGCAAGAAAATGTCGCAGGTTACGCTGTCACAAAAATTTCAACCGTTTCTTTGTGTTTCGCGTGATGGTTAAAATTTGGTGGACAGCGTAATCTATTGGTTACAAATAGAAGAATTGTATGTTGTTGTAGACCTTGTGTTTCGTATGTCTTCTAACACACTGGTTCGTTTGGTAGTTACGTGAACTTCTAGATAAAATTCAGCAGCTGCCACAGCTACCCAGTGGGCATAGCACCGTTTTGCCTTGTTATCAGAACCGACCGCAAGTTTTGTGCACGACGAACGGGAACGGCTCTACGCAACGGCCTCTAAGTCCAGGCGACGTGACCGGTTCTCACCGAGACCGGAGAACAAGAGGAAAGATGTACATGCCGCTAGGACTTCCAAGCTCAAGGAACAAAACGAAACGATGGTTGTCGCGATCGGCGCCGACGACCCCATCGGGCACGATACCGATGTCGTTTTTGTCCGTGCAGAGCAGGCGACCATCCGAAACGGACAACAATAACCAGCAAGTGGTGCCGCTGCTCTCCGAGCAGGACGAGACGGAGAACAATAACGTGGATCAGCTGAACGGCATCCCGTTGCTGTCCGAGCAAGAGGAGGATCCGCAGCAAACATGACAAATCGTCTAAGCGTATCAAGAAACGATTAATTAATCATTAAGAATTCAACGTCAGATGTCGTTGTCCCTCCCCCTACAAGTAATCAGTATACAGTAATGTCTCGATATACAGTATGCCAGGTTTAAATTAAAAACCCCAAAGAAATGTTTCAGACGAACGTTGTGCGGTATCGAGGAAGACATATCCCGATGATAGTTATCTAACTTTGCGACGACCTCGGAGAGTCCTGCGAAGGTCACGTTTAAATTTTTAAATGAAACTCTATATTTTTTATCATATATTCTACTGACTTGAAACTCGTGTATAACAAAAACCGATATTAGCACGGATGAAATGTTGATGATCTTAAGAAAATTCATGTATCACAATGTCCGTCGTTCCGAACCGAACAACTTCCTCTTGGTACGATTCTTTGTATCCGCGGAATACAACTGAAATACAAGGAATTCAGGATAAACGAAACACCCTGTATATCGAGAGATTACTGTGTTTTTAAACGTGGCTGGCCAACTCCTCGTCGCAGTTCCAAGCGAATGGGAGCGTAACGTTTGGCAGTTAAGTTCGTCCAACGAAAAGCAGACACCGCCTACAGCTCCTAGGAAAAAAAAAGAAAAGAAAACAAGATTAAGAGAAACGACTCGATGCTGTAATTTCTGTTATTATTCGCGCGAGCGCGCGTCTACAGCCACCGCCATTAGTACACGTTCTATTTTCTAGCGAGTCTCTTTGCGAACCGAACCGGATAGCGATAATAATCGATAACGGCGTACATACTACTTAAGCTCTGTGGTATAGCTTGCAGTTTAACTTAATATGACAAACACCTTTTCCCAGAAGACACGTTAACTTTTAACGAACCGTTACCGACGATATAGATCTTACGTAGACGATCTTCGAGCCCGGCTTGTTCTCGATCTCGATCGAACCGTGCATTTGATACATCGAATTTAATTTTCCCGCGTAACTGTTAATCGAAACGTATATCGCCACCACGCCTTATCGACCGTACCATGGCGCGAAACATTTGAAATTAATGTGGGAATCGCCAGTTCCTTTAGGTATAGCTTTCTGTAAAGAAGTGCACATATTATACATTAATATGGCACTTGTTTATGCAAAATTGTGCCCAAAAAACTGAGCGTTCTAATCCTTATTTCAGTCACTATATACAAGATGTTTTCTAGTTCTATTTGCTGGACGAGCGAAAGAGAAAATTGTTCGATCCGAGGGTGTATACGTTCAAAGTCGTTTGAAGGTCATAACGTCGATGACCTCTCCTGTAGTCTCGTAATATACGGCCTTGAATAAATCGTTTCGGCCTAGAACATCGACGCTCTCGGATCGAAAGAATTGTTCTCGATAAAAGCTGCGTATTTGCCGGAAATGTTTCAGATGCTCCAATTATTGCATGCAATTCGTGCAATGGCGGCATTGATCGTTACAGCGCTTCGGGTGTCGATAAGGCGATAAGTTTAGGAGTGAAAATACGTTAGTTGTCGCATCGATGAGTTTTAATCGTACACAATAATACAGTGTCCATCCAAAAGCAGCCAGCCAGAATGAAGTTGAGGACAATATGTACGTGTAAGAGGGAGAGAAAGAAAGAGAGAGAGCGAGTGAGTCGAATCGCGCGAGTGTGTGAATGGAACAGCGGCACACGAAAATGATAAAAAAAGAAAAAAAGAAACGGGGAAAAACCGGAAAAATAAGAAGTAATCGTTTCGACGTGTTAAAGCGTACAATATCAATTCCGTCGAGCGATGTAGGAAAGCAAAGATTTCATTGTAAACCGGAGACTTATCGTGAGCACAACGATTACAGCGTCGTTCGAAGTAATTTTAATCGCGAGACAACGCGAAGTATTGATATACTGTGCGAAGAGAATCGATACAGATCCCCTCCCATTCATAATCATAAGGTTTAAACAGAAACATTTGTTACAACCGATCACAGACTTTATTCTTAAAGACCGAACGGGATAAAACTTCGTCACTCCGGAGAACAAAAAATATGTACTGTACCGCGTCATTTCACGTACACACCATGTATTAACGTGTATTTTTTTATAAATCAAAATACGAAATAAAAAGTCCAAGCTTTTAAGAGATCGTTGCACCTGTTACTGTGTAAGTCCGTCGTTGCGGCTCGTTCCAACGACCGACGTTATTAATAAAGATGTTGGACATATCTTTATATCTCGCGCACAATTTTCCCTCACATTTCTTCAAATATTTTTGAAACCGAAGAGGGTATAAGAGTGCTCACGCCCGGTGGTTATGTGCCTCTGGTATAGTGCTGCCCCTATACCAACTTTTAGCCTGGATCAGATCCCACATCCACGTCAGAGAGGATATAATACCGACAATACCGGAAATACCTACAACTATATTTCTTACGCCCTCTACGCGATTCTATTTTACAATGTTATCGCAAATTATAATTGTGCAGCTATTAGCTCGATACTATTTTCTATTTGTAAGATTACCAGAAGTTCTTACAAATAGAGAATAATACCGATTACCCAGGTCTCACCACGAGGAGGTTGCTGCACAAGAGACCCGAAAGGAAGCCAGAAGGAATTCAATACGCTTCCTTCTGACTCCCTTTCTTACAACTACGGTTTACAATCTTACAAACTAAATTTCGCAGATCGCTAAATGGTAAAGATTCCTTTTCCACAGACGGAAAAGGTCACTTTACCATGTAGCGTATGTCGAGTAATTATTGCGGAGCAAAAGGTGTGAGTCGGAGAAGAAGTCTCCGATTCACGGGAGATCAAAAATGAATCAGGCAGAAGGCTCTGATTCTTTCAAAGAGAGAAACAAAACCGAACCAGAGCAGAAGGCTCTGGATCGAGGGTGACGCGGCGCGTACAATGCTTGCAGAACCAACTCCAGCCAGCACCGATACCCGACGTGTCCTCACGAAGAGCGATGTCCGAGAGAAGCGTTCAAACGATACCCTAAGTTTCCCCCACCCACCTGTCGCCAGGCAACGACTAGCGTTGAGGCGACTCGGGTGGACTTACGGCAGGGAGGATTTTACACGAGTGAACAGGTCTCTCGAACATCCCTCTCAATGGATCTACGCCGAGCACCGGTACCAACCGGTCTGGTACATACAAGCAAGGTCCGACACAGCACAAGGCTGTGTCGGAATCAAAAATCGAACCGAGCAAAGTGATGTTACGGCAATAATTACTCGACATTTATACAATACTAATAAACAAGCTTAATAACTAACGCACGCACTCGAATCGAGCAATTATTGTGAGCCAAAAAAAAAACTAAATCTGGCAAGTCTCTGAACAATTCCAGAGAAAATAAAAATGGAGCAGAAGGCTCAGATTTACGAGAAAGAAACGAACCAGAGTAGTAGCCTCTGGTTCGAGGGTGACGCTACCAACTGGTCACAGCAGAAGGCTGTGACCCAAATCAACAAGCGAAACTAACAAAGTGAATCTAACACAATAATTGCTCGAGAACTAATACGAACTTATAAATACTGTGAAGTCTTCTTACTATTCGTTGTCTTCGTTCGACGATGATCATGCTGAACTGTTGTGATTTAACTGAAACAGACTAATAATAATTAGACACAAAATGGAGGAACACAGAAATAATCGAAGAAGAAACGAGTCTTCGTACGATGCGTTGTCTTCGTTCGATGATAAATTTCTGCAACTGTTGTACTCAATCTGAAACAGATTAGTAATGATTAGACACAAAACAATGGAGGAACAACGAAGTATAAGAAGACGATGAAATAAAGACAAAACGATGACCCCGTACACGAGTACGGCCTACCTAACATGCACACGAGTGCAAATCTACCAGCTCACAAGAGCCAAGCTAACCCCGTACACGAGTACGGCCTACCTAACATGCACAAGAGTGCAAATCTAACGGCTCACGAGAGCCAAACCAACCCCGTACACAAGTACGGCCTAACCGACAAGAAACTAAGAGTAGATGAAGTCAGAACTTCCATCTACTGAGGTGGCGCTTCGGGGCGCCCCGGGTTCGCCAATACCCGTACTCACCCACAGCAGTGAGTCCCTGAGGGACCTCCGTTCGGAGGAATACCAATTTAAAACCAGATATATAAATTTTAGGATAAGAACTTTAGAAAGTTCAGAAATAAATTTCAATTGGAAAGATGAACAATTCCAATCTTAAGAAAAGGAACTTTTAAAAAGTTCAGGAGCAAATTTCAATTACAAATCCAGAAAAAATGTACGATGTTTATTAAATGAAAAAGTATTCCGAAACAAGAAGTGTGTGTTTCGATTAATAATTAATAGGAGGTGCCAAGAAGGCGTAGGTGGGCCAAAGGTAAACAAGGAAAGAGCGAAGGAAAGCAGGAAGGACCCTTGGCCCACCCCATGCAGGTTTAAAATAAATTCAGACACACAATTCAATTAAATACACAAGTTTTTATTATCAGTACGTCTTAAATTTGATTTCACAATGTTATCGCAAATTATAAATGAGCAGCCATTAGCTCGATATTATTCTTTATTTGCAAGATAATAGAAGATCTAACAAATAGAGAATATTATCGATTGCCCGGGTCTCACCACGAGGAGGTTGCTGCACGAGAGACCCGAAAGGAAGCCAGAAGGAATTCAATACGCTTCCTTCTGACTCCCTTTCTTACAACGACGCTTTCGAGTTTTACAAACTAAATTTCGCAGCGTATGTCGAGTAATTATTGCGGATAAAAAATGTGTGAGTCGGAGAAGAAGTCTCCGATCCACGGTGGGTGAAAAACGAATCAGGCAGAAGGCTCTGATTCTTTCGAAGAGAGAAACAAAACCGAACCAGAGCAGAAGGCTCTGGATCGAGGGTGACGCGACGCGTACAATGCTTGCAGAACCAACTCCAGCCAGCACCGATACCCGACGTGTCCTCACGAAGAGCGATGGCCGAGAGAAGCGTTCAAACGATACCCATTTCCCCCACCCACCTGTCGCCAGACAACGACTAGCGTTGAGGCGACTCGGGTGGCCTTACAGCAGAGAGGATTTTACACGAGTGAACAGGTCTCTCAACCATCCCTCTCAATGGATCTACGCCGAATACCGATACCAACCGGTCTGGTACATACAAGCAAGGACCGACACAGCAGAAGGCTGTGTCGGCGTCAAAAATCGAGCCAAGCAAAGTCAAATTAGGGCAAAAATTACTCGACATATATATAATACTAACAAACAAGCTTAATAACTAACGCACGCATGCAAGTCGAGCAATTATTGTGAGAAAAGAAAACTAAGTCAGACAAGTCTCTGAACAATGAAAGAGATAATAAAAATGGAGCAGAAGGCTCAGATTTACAAAAAAGAAAAATGAAAGAAGCGAACCAGAGCAGAAGGCTCTGGTTCGAGGGTGACGCTACCAACTGGTCACAGCAGAAGGCTGTGACCAAAATCAACAAGCGAAACTAACAAAGTAAATCTAACACAATAATTGCTCGAGAACTAATACGAACTTATAAATACTGTGAAGTCTTCTTAAAATTCGTTGTCTTCGTTCGACGATAATCATGGTGAACTGTTGTGATTTAACTGAAACAGACTAATAATAATTAGACACAAAATGAAGTAACGCCGAAGTATTCGATGAAGAAATGAAGACCCCGTACACGAGTACGGCCTACCTACTATGCACAAGAGTGCAAATCTAACCAGCTCTCGAGAGCCAAACTAACCCCGTACACGAGTACGGCCTACCTAACATGCACAAAAGTGCGAATCTAACCAGCTCTCGAGAGCCAAACTAACCCCGTACACGAGTACGGCCTACCTAACATGCACAAAAGTGCGAATCTAACCAGCTCTCGAGAGCCAAACTAACCCCGTACACGAGTACGGCCTACCTAACATGCACAAAAGTGCGAATCTAACCAGCTCTCGAGAGCCAAACTAACCCCGTACACGAGTACGGCCTACCTAACATGCACAAGAGTGCGAATCTAACGTGCTCACGAGAGCCAAAATAACCCCGTACACAAGTACGGCCTACCCGACACGAAACTAAGAGTAGATGAAGTCAGAACTTCCATCTACTGAGGTGGCGCTTCGGGGCGCCCCGGGTTCGCCAATACCCGTACTCACCCACAGCAGTGAGTCCCTGAGGGACCTCCGTTCGGAGGAATACCAATTTAAAACCAGATATATAAATTTTAGAATAAGAACTTTTGAAAGTTCAGAAATAAATTTCAATTGGAAACATGAACAATTCCAATAGGAAATAAATCAAACGAAATGGGGACGCAACGACATAAAGGTTAGGGTCATAGCAATTTTAAGAAACAGAACTTTTAAAAAGTTCAGAAATAAATTTCAATTGGAAAGATGAACAATTCCAATCCTAAATAAATCAAACGAAACTGGGACTCAACAACATAAAGGCTAGGGTCGCCCCGGGTTCGCCAATACCCGTACTCACCCACGGCCCCATCCGTGAGTGAGCCCCCTGAGGGACCTCCGTTCGGAGGAATACCAATTTTAAATCAGATAAATAAATTTTAGAAGAACTTTTGAAAGTTCAGAAATAATTTTTAATTTGAAAGTTGAACAATTTTTATCAGGTATAAATATAGGGAAATTAGAACGCAACAACCTACAAGCTTGGATCGCTCCGGATTCGCTAATACCCGCACTCACCCACAGGACGCACCCGTGAGTGAGCCCCTTAGGGACCTCCGTTCGGAGGAATACCAATTTTAAGTCAGATAAATAAATTTTAGGATAAGAACTTTTGAAAGTTCAGAAATAATTTTTAATTTGAAAGTTGAACAATTTTAATCACAAATAAATATAGCGAAATTAGGACGCAACAAACAACAAGCTCGGCCCGGCTCGTGAGTGAGCCCCCGATGGACCTCCGATCGGAGGAGTACCAATTTTATATTACAAATATAATATAATATAATTTCAGAATACCAATTTTATGTCAAAAATATAATATGATATAATAAAATTTCAGAGTACTAATGTTATGTCAAAAATATAATATAATGTAATTTCAAGAAAAGAAACTTGTGAAAAATTCCGGAGCAAATTCGAATTAAAAATACAGAAATAATCACACTGTCCAACAAAATTAAACTTTTTTCGAGTTTTGCAATACCTGTTGGGTGATTCTTATACACTTTGTCATCCTAAAACCGAATCTGAAAGTAGAATTGCTTCATCACGCAACGTTTTCGAAAAATTTTGGTTTTTGTAAAAATGCCCGATTTTGATACGAAACGACGTGTTACGCAAAAACTAAATACGCGAGAAAGTTCAAATCTGAGTCAAGGGATAGAGGGGACTCTCCTCTACATATTCATATAGTCAATTATATTTTTATGTACTTCCTAATAGTTGTAAATGGTTGTTAAAGTTTGAAAATGTGCCGACGCGGGTACTTTGTACGCTCTATTTTTGTATTTATGTGAAAAATCCTTTATCTAGCAGGAATTTACTATACAGGAATGCATTCTACAGACATTTCTGGTAAAGAAACCATTCACGAAAAGTATTTGGTTCCCTTAATGTACGAGAAGGATCAGAAAATGTTAATTGACAGCGTGTGTGCGACGCGTTCGCGCTAGACGGCCATTGCAGCCTTTTCGCGACTCGCCAGGGCCGTCGCTATGCGTAGTCGATGTTGCTACCACTCAAGTATGTCTTTGCTTACTATGCTTAATTAAATACATTTTTTTTTGTCTTTTTGGGTGCCAATCATTACAAAAGATAAATGCTGATCATTACAAATGCTTAATTTCCACAATGAAATGTGAATATAACTCGTATTTTTATAATCTTTTGTAATGATTGGCACCCAAAAAGACAAAAAAAAATGTATTTAATTAAGCATAGTAAGCAAAGACATACTTGAGTGGTAGCAACATCGACTACGCATAGCGACGGCCCTGGCGAGTCGCGAAAAGGCTGCAATGGCCGTCTGGCGCGAACGCGTCGCGCACACGCTGTCAATTAACATTTTCTGATCCTTCTCGTACATTAAGGGAACCAAATACTTTTCGTGAATGGTTTCTTTACCAGAAATGTCTGTAGAATGCATTCCTGTATAGTAAATTCCTGCTAGATAAAGGATTTTTCACATAAATACAAAAATAGAGCGTACAAAGTACCCGCGTCGGCACATTTTCAAACTTTAACAACCATTTACAACTATTAGGAAGTACATAAAAATATAATTGACTATATGAATATGTAGAGGAGAGTCCCCTCTATCCCTTGACTCAAATTTGAACTTTCTCGCGTATTTAGTTTTTGCGTAACACGTCGTTTCGTATCAAAATCGGGCATTTTTACAAAAACCAAAATTTTTCGAAAACGTTGCGTGATGGAGCAATTCTACTTTCAGATTCGGTTTTAGGATGACAAAGTGTATAAGAATCACCCAAAAGGTATTGCAAAATTTTTTTGGTGTTGGACAGTGTAATTGACGGCTTTCGTTGAATAAACACATATACCAAAATAGAAAATGTATATTTGTATTGTCACTTACCAGCTGTTGAAAGTTGACCAAGGTGAGCGGAGACGGCTTCCAGGAACCGCTGTCCGACCGCGAACCTTAAGGTGGACCAGGGTTGACCATTGATGTCCACTGCAGCTCTGGAGGATCCCTGGTCCACTCGAAGGTAGGTGAGGGTAGGCCAGGGTGGGCCAGGGCAGCTCTGGAGAACCTCTGGTCAACTCCAAGGTCCTTCGTCCTTCTGGTCCCGGAGCCCTCCCGTTCCGTCCTGAGTGCGCACCACGACTGACTGACTGAGCGCGGACGCCGTGGTGGGGTGCGCGGTGCGCGGTGCGCAACTCCCCCACCCCAAACTAACTTCGCCAGACTTCGTTCGCCGCGATAGTAATTATTGATAAATTTGTTATTTCTGGCTGCTTAATGTT
Source organism: Halictus rubicundus (assembly GCF_050948215.1). Taxonomy (NCBI): domain Eukaryota; kingdom Metazoa; phylum Arthropoda; class Insecta; order Hymenoptera; family Halictidae; genus Halictus; species Halictus rubicundus. Next base: position 16,762,919 of record NC_135156.1, on the reverse strand, counting down.
TATAACAATTTCTTTTGGTAATGGTATCAACAAGCAATCCCTTGACCATCTTGCCATCTAATTTTTTAGTAAAAATACCTAATAGATCTCGAGATACAGAGTAACTTTTGAACCATGAATATTCGCACGTATTAATTTATCGAACACATTTCACTGATAAATTTATTATTTCTGACTGTTTAATGTTTATAACAATTTCTTTTGGTAATGGTATCAACAAGCAATCCCTTGACCATCTTGCCATTTAATTTTTTAGTAAAAATAAATTATAGAACTCGAAATACAGAGTAACTTTTAATTTACGAATATTCGCACGCAGTAATTTATCGTACGGAATTCACTGTAAAATTTATTATTTCTGACTGTTTAATGTTTATAACAATTCTTTTCGCCAATGATGTCGATAAGTACTCCCTTGACCATCTTGCCATTTAATTATTTAGTAAAAATAAATTATAGAACTCGAAATACAGAGTAACTTTTAATTTACGAATATTCGCACGCAGTAATTTATCGTACGTAATTCACTGTAAAATTTATTATTTCTGGCTGTTTAATGTTTATAACAATTCCTTTCCCCAATGATGTCGATAAGCACTCCCTTGACCATCTTGCCATTTAATTATTTAGTAAAAATAAATTATAGAACTCGAAATACAGAGTAACTTTTAATTTACGAATATTCGCACGCAGTAATTTATCGTACGCAATGCACTGTAAAATTTATTATTTCTGACTGTTTAATGTTTATAACAATTCTTTTCGCCAATGATGTCGATAAGTACTCCCTTGACCATCTTGCCATTTAATTATTTAGTAAAAATAAATTATAGAATTCGAAATACAGAGTAACTTTTAATTTACGAATATTCGCACGCAGTAATTTATCGTACGTAATTCACTGTAAAATTTATTATTTCTGGCTGTTTAATGTTTATAACAATTCCTTTCCCCAATGATGTCGATAAGCACTCCCTTGACCATCTTGCCATTTAATTATTTAGTAAAAATAAATTGTAGAACTCGAAATACAGAGTAACTTTTAATTTACGAATATTCGCACGCAGTAATTTATCGTACGCAATGCACTGTAAAATTTATTATTTCTGACTGTTTAATGTTTATAACAATTCCTTTCACCAATGATGTCGATAAGCACTCCCTTGACCATCTTACCATTTAATTATTTAGTAAAAATAAATTATAGAACTCTAAATACAGAGTAACTTTTAATTTACGAATATTCGCACGCAGTAATTTATCGTACGCAATTCACTGTAAAATTTATTATTTCTGACTGTTTAATGTTTGTAACAATTTCTTTTGGTAATGGTATCAACCAGCAATCCCTTGACCATCTTGCTAACTAATTATTTAGTAAAAATAAATTATTGAAACCGAGATATAGAATAACTTTTAAGCCATGAATATTCGTACGTATTAATTTATCGTACGCAATTCACTGTAAAATTTATTATTTCTGACTGTTTAATGTTTATAACAATTTCTTTTGGTAATGGTATCAACCAGCAATCCCTTGACCATCTTGCTAACTAATTATTTAGTAAAAATAAATTATAGAAACCGAGATATAAAATAACTTTTAAGCCATGAATATTCGTACGCATTAATTTATGTACGCAGTTCACTGTAAAATTTGTTATTTGTGGCTCGTTAATGTTTATAACAATTCCTTTCGCCAATGATGTCGATAAGCACTCCCTTGACCATCATGCTAACTAATTATTTAGTAAAAATAAATTATAGAAACCGAGATATAGAATAACTTTCAAGCCATGAATATTCGCACGCATTAATTTATCGTACAGGTAACTCCGGTAACGCAAAAACCATTTCGGGCCACCACAGTTCTTATGTGGATTACCAAACAAAAAGTTTATGGCATCCATATAAGAACTGCCTCGGTGCGACCGTGTCCCGGCGTTGACAATAGCTCAGCTGGTCGAGCTCGAGGCCGGCCTCGGGTGAACGTAAACCTTTTGTTTACGTCTGTTGTCATACTTGTCGCGAGGCCATCGTTTCCAAAATTCCGAAATATCAAATCCGCTGCCCATCGTCCTTGGCTCGCTTGATTTACCGCCTTATCATCTCGCCGTTTGTATAAACCTTACCTCCTGTTATAATATAAATGTTTATAACAATTCCTTTCGCCAATGATGTCGACGAGCACTCCCTTGACCATCTTGTCACCTAATTTTTTAGTAAAGAAAAGTGATAAAACTCAAGGTACAGAATAACTTTTGAACCACGGATAAATGTACACTGATAAATTTATTGTCTCTGCTTGTTTAACGATTGTAAGAATTCCTCTTACGAATGATGCTGTCGAATACCCTCTTGGCTATCTTACCACCTAATCTTTTTAGTAAAAATGGCTAATAGAACTCGGGATACAGAGTAACTTTTAAAGCATGTCTTGAGCATGTCTTAAAGCATGTCAAAGTAACTTTTATGCGTGATTATTCGAAGTATACAAGATACTCGATTCTCGTTAAGATTTCTAATTAAGATTACTCGGTATTTCATATCATTTGACACGAAACAGTATAATGTGACTGGCGTACTCTTACATCTCGTCTGTGATATTGGTTCCACAATATTAGTTCCGACCGATACGGTAGGATTTGACACAAAAATGGTAAGGGGGCTCTAGAGCCCTGCGGACGTGAGCCACAAAAATACATTCGATGATTGGTCTACTCCTTTACCTCGTCTGTGATTCATTAATTTATTATTTATACCCAACACAAAGTTTAACTAATCATAATCAAAATTAGTATTTGAGATCGTCGAAGCATTTTAGAAAACAATATTCTATTGCATTCGCGAGACTGCAGTGACTATATATAGCTATCTTTAATTTTAATTCCTACCACTGACGACGCTGTCAGCAGATTTTAGTTTCAGTTGGTAATACAGCCACCAGTTGGTTCAGTTGGGCCACAAAAATACATTCGACGATAGGTCTATCCTGTACCTCGTCTGTGATTGAATACGTGTTCATCGCTGTTTTGTCGTCTGTTTCGCCAGGGTTGAACGTGACCGAATGAACATTGAACATTGAACAATGTTCGGTGGGAACAGATTTCTCGTTACGTGATGGAGCAACTGGACGGCATTCGGATTTTCTAGCTGGTCGCGATCCTCGGCTATCGACGGACACCTGTCTGGGCGACAGCGATCAAAAACAGAGAAGGTTTGCGGCACAGCAGGCGTTCACTTGACATCATGCCACCCAGGAGGAACAACTGTGGCCTGCTGGCCAGGGTAAACTTCCCCTTGTACACCCTGCAGATGCTGACCAGCAGACACATCCTCGTAGGTGGCGGCGGAGGATCCTCGAAAACTGGTGTGGCCAATGGATTTGTGAGTACTGCTTCTAATTTTCCTTATAGTCGAACAAAAATCATGTTCAACAGTCGGTACCACGTTCATTCGCATCATCCCGTTGCAGGAAATATTTGAGTTGTCGCACAACGGGACTCAGTTCGTAGCCGAAGAGGTAACTAGACACGAGACGGGTCCCAGCGTTGTGATGAACTGCACAGCTTACAACGACGGCAGGAGAACTTGGATCACAGCTGGCCAGGAGAGCCACTGTCAATTGTACAATGTAAACACCAGGGTGGTCACTGTGGAGAATGGAGAAGTTGTGAAAGAGACGGATAGTGGGAAGCAAGGTCTTAGGCACAGGAAGAGCACAGAAAACACAGAGGAGAGCAATGCTTCGAGAGAGAGGATAGAGGAGATCAAGGATGATAACTCTAATATAAAGACCAAAAAGTTACAGTTGATCGTCAAGCCTTCCGACAGTGTACAGACTGATTTTAGGTAGCTATCGATACTTACAATGCGATGCGTTTACTTGTCTCTCGAGTTGATTCTTTATCTTCTATGTTTTATGTTCACAGCGAGGAGGAGCCCCTGCAGAGGATCGTCAGAATAAGCCTAGACGGAAAGTACATGGCCACCGGTGGCACGGATGGTCATATAAGACTGTGGAAGTTCCCACAACTGCAACTGCTGCACGATCTAAACGCGCATACGAAAGAGATCGACGATATAGATTTCAGTCTGGACGGCGTGCTGATCGCTAGCATCGCGAAAGACGGTAAAGCTTTCCTGTGGAATGTGAACAGCGGCAGCAAGTACAAAGAACTGACATGGTCGCCTCCGAATGGCCTCAAGTACATGTACAAAAGATGTCGATTCCCGAAATTGGTGGAAGACAAGTCCAAGACGCAGCTGTTCATGTTGTCGAACGCCGTGGTTGGGAAGAATGTCAGCTTCCTGCAGATGTGGGACATCGATTCTGGGAACATAGTGAAGGTAGCGCCCTATTATGAAACGCTATCCGCGCTGGCAGTATCCGACGATGGAAAATTCGTCGCTGTCGGGACAATGTTCTCGGGCAGCGTGGACATATACGTGGCCTTTAGCTTGAGGAGAGCTCTACACGTTCCCGGGGCGCATAGCATGTTCGTAACTGGTTTGGAGTTCTTGCCTACCAAACTGGATGGTCCAGCGATCACCAGTAACACCGAAACTGCTGTCGTCAGCATCTCGGTGGACAACAAGATTTGTATACACAGCATCCCATTTAGACGTGAGGATCTACTCGACCTAATCTTACAGAAAATGAAGGAGGAGTTGTTGATAATATATTTTCTTTCAGACACACTGCCATTCTGGTTCGTCACCATCGTGATCATCCTCAGCATCTGCGCCGCGTTCATCTTCTGCAGCTACCTCGGGATATGACCCAAGACGTATGTTCACGATGCGATCACGAGGAGCAGCACTTTCTCTAGGATTGTCTGATATCGGACCGAATATCGAAGTTTCTCACACGCCTTTCCCGGCTCGTAAAACTTAATGGAAGTAGAGAGAAGGAAGTAGGCCTTATACAAACGCGTGTGTGCACGGTTCCAGCGATGCACCGAATTATTTGCAATTTCCTAGAAGGGTCCTCCGGGGACCCTCGGTTATTTAACAACGTTGAATCCGACGCTACTGTGATAAACAGTTAATATTGCACCGTTTTCGGCAAGCATTATTGTACATAGACGTTCTTTTATTAATTTCCCGCGTTCCCTAGATACGTCGATGTCTAGAGCTCAATGGTTTACCACGTGTTAGAGACACTATCTTCGTTAAAGACAAACGTATTACGGCCGCAGTTTCTTCGTGCACGGAACACTTGGCGAGACTTCTTTCGGCTACTGCATTTATTTATAAATTAAATAATTTACTCTGTACAATATTTCCATGTATAGTTAGCCAAGCTAGTACACGGTGACCACATTTGTGTATATTCTTCGGCGTCCGACGCCATTTTTATTCCATTATCCTTTCCTCTTCTCGCAATCCGTGTCTCCTACAAATGGTCGACGGATTTCGTTTTTTTTTCTTTCTTTTTTAAAAGACAGATCAAGGTGAACTGGTCGCGTATAAATAGCACACACTCGCACGGTACACAGCGTTCTGTCGTTTCGAGAGTTTCCCGTAAGGAATAAGAATGCCATAGAGAGTTCATACCAGGGGGATGATTCACCGATTCATAAATCAAAGTTGTGCGACGAGTTGTGTATAGGGACATAAGAATGTACATTTTGTTAATGCAATAAACTGTAACGTATGAAAGAAAGGATCCTCATTTCCCTTACAGCGTGCAACTCTTCATAAAACAAACTGTACGTTAAAGGGTAGGTTTGACAGTTAATTATCCGCTAAACCTGCAAATACCATGATTAATATAAATTTTGTAGATGAATTCTTGCTTCGCGAAGAATGTGAAATCTTTACGCAATATTTGTCACTTTAAATCTTAGAGACGGGAGAAGATAAGATAGCGAAACAAATTACGTGTTAACAAGCAACTTCTCAAGTTAATTATCCATTCATTTTGACGATAAGCTAGTGCACAGGTAATACATATTTATTGTAACTAAACACTACTGTCGTAGTCACAATTACCAGTTCGAAACGAATGGACATACTGTAACGAAGTAAAGTGCTAAATATTATCGTTAATGGGTAAACATATTTTTAGAAGCAACAAAATAAGTAAACATCTTTCGATAATTGCCAAGAGAAATTTCTCGCGAGTCGATCCCGAAGAAAGTCCAAGGAATGCTCCCCGCCATTTCGATTGCTGAATCAGGACTCGTGGCCGAGAAGGAATGTTGTCCGAAATCGAAAGGACGAGCATGAAGTGACATTTTACGAACCGCAGGCTGCCGCCTATCGATTACTTTCAAGGCTACCGGGAGCGTGTCCTCGATTGGAATAATAAAATGCTTCGATCCTGGCGCAGGACACGATAATTTGTCGACGGGAAGCTTCCTAGGACCGACACAACGCTTGCAATCCTCGAAATTGCAACCTAAGTAAACATTGATCGCTCTAACGATAATTAAACTCCGATGCTTTCATTTTGTTTTTACTCTTTTCGAAATTGCAATTTTAAACAGTCGAAATGATCGTTCGAATAATAAGAATAAGAATTTTGGCAATTTACTCGAGCTAAAGAAACAAATCCTTAATTACTTAACGCGTTCGAATAATGAATTGTTCATCAAGGAAAATGTTCTTCCTTTCTTTTTTAGGGACGAGAAGGATCTTTTGTAATGAACTGGAGACGGAAGGGACACCGCAGGGCGTAAGTTTTCGTAAAACGTTTATTCAGAAATACTTTAAGGAATATTCTAAAAATCACGTTAACCTCTCGCGCGCCTCTTAACCGCTAAAAAAAAAAAACGTGTAACCAAGGGACAATCCGGCGTCGAGTCCTTCGAGCGACGATCCTTCCGGATGACGATCGATCCTCAGCAAAAGGACCGACGAGCCGGTGAGATTCTGGGGAGCTGAGGGTACTCAGGGAGGGCAAGGTAATACGGTGGTTATGTACAAGTCGAGTGTCCTCTCGGAGGACTCGCTCCTTCCTCTCAAGAGGCGAATCCTTTCGTTCGCAATCGGCGATCGAAACGTTTCGCGAACGCTTGCTGTAAAATCCTGACGCGAAGGACAATCCTCTCAAATTAATTCACAAATTACAACTCGTTTCTTACATACCCTTCCAAACAAAAAGAAAAATTCTACCTAAGTCTGTACGCGTTATCGATCAATTTTTGCAGACATCCTTCGAGCTTTGACGCTCTGAAGGAAATTTTCTAGAATGACGATTCCTCTAGAATAATCGATAGGGTTCCGTTAATGAAATTTTGCAATGATTTCGCGTCAGCATTCGACTCGAAGGATGCTCCAATCTCATCGGTAGGAAACATCCTGCGTCGCGAAACGTTTTCCCCGCTTCTCTCTCTCTCTCTCTCTATAATGGAAAATCCTGCACGGTCTTTAGGATCGATCCCGCGTGATCCTCGATCCGACGCGGTCTCGATCGACCGATTTGCTGTCTGCGACCGCTCATTTGTTCGCGGTGAACCCGTCACCGGTCGGGTCCAACAGCCACGGGTAATAGTTCGGGCACTCCATGCAGGTGAACAGGCGAAGGGTTTCACCTGGCAGCTCCCTGGTCGTCAAGGGACACGCATTCGGAAGGGAACAGTACGGCTGACCCTTCTCGTCGCAGGTCTCTTTCCAGTCCTGGAAGTCCCGGAGGGCTGACAACTCTGTCGGAGTCTGCATCCACTTGATCACCTGCAAGTAGAATGGGACGTTGCTGGTCAGACAATGTTCGATACGATTCTACAATCTCGTACTGCTCATATTTTTAATTCTCATTTTTGTTCGACGTTGACGAGTATCAGGTACTCTTAACTGTTGTGGCTTTCGATCATTATTTTCTTGGAAAAGATTTAATTCCATGTTTAATTACATCTCTAACGTCTCCGTTTCATTTCTGAAAACGAACTTGAAATCATACTTGTTTCATTGAATTATTGAGGAGAGAGATAGATATTTCGTGTAAGTGAATTAGCATTAACTCTTAGCACTCGAATGGTGATTGCAAGGCAGCACTAAAAATTGCTGTATCATTATTCAAAATATGTTTCGCATTATTAAATTTGTTTGTATTTGATAAATTACTAAACACTTCAGTATTGTACGAGTAAATTGCACCATTTTCGTATGTACAACATGAAAACAAATATATAGCAGGGAGATATTCTAGGTCGGAAAAAATGTTTCGTTTTCGCGTTAAAATGGCTTCGAGTGCAAAGGGTTAAATTTGAGAGACTAGTAGCAGCGTTGAACTTTGTCAAAATCACGACAGTAACATTATGTCCGGTGCTGTAATTTGATGTTGTTCAATTGTGTTCGATCATCTTTCGATTTTCATTTTCTTCGACAAATATTTTTATAACGATCTTCGCAGACGATTTTTACTATTATATAAGGAATAATTTTGTGGTTCAGTGAACAAAATGGAAACAACGCGTTCGGGAATAGAAGCTGTAGAAGGAGTCTTAATGGATTACAACAGCGGTCGAGGGAGCTTGCAAGCAAATCGAACCTGTCAGAACGAGACGAAGAGAAAACGAGAGAGAGAGAGAGAGAGAGAGAGAGAGAGAGAGAGAGAGGGGGGAGAAAAATAGAGAATAACCGGTCAGATTGAAAGCGGAAAATAAATTGCAGCGAAGCGAAATAAAACCACGACGCGGGGCTTCGTGGATCAGGAATGAGAAACTCGGTGATGCTGCGGGATTGAACGACGGAGATTGATTGAAATAATCTGAAACGGTCGTGGTAACAGTTTTAGCGACGCGGTGGCTCGATCGGAAACCGATTTCGAGCGTATCTTGTCGTTGCGGGCACTCCTCCGCATCTCCATCAAACTGAAATTCTAAAAGAATCCAGCTTGTATCCCTCCTTCATCATCTGTCCAGCTAACAGCTCCCTCATCGATCATTTTTCGTCGATAACGTTCAAACACGCAGACATTGTACACACTTTGGACACAGTGTTCGGGAAGATGCTGTAATAATATTCTCAATTCTGCGAACGTTTTATACGAAAGAAGCGAGTTGAGAAATCTACTTTTAGGAAATTCCAACGAGAAGACGAAGAAAAAAGGATCAATCGTGAAGAATTGAAGGATGCTTCTTCCAAACTGGAGAACAAGGAAGAAGAAGAAAAAACTAGAAAGACAAAAGTGAGAAAGAAGAATCTACACAGCAGGTCTTCATGAAAAATAAAAATCGTCTCGATCAATTCCGAGAGACGAAGGTCGAACAAAAATGTGCGTTCCCTTTCCTCAATAATTTTAATCAATTGGGAACGGTGTCTGAATTGCGCGAAAATTTCATTTGATTCGTCCATTTTTTCCGTAGGACCTGAGAAGACAAGACAAGAGGATGTAGTCTAATACAGAGCATTGCGAAAGAGCCACTGACCTGGACCATGGTAACGAAGTACACGTCGCTCCTGGCCAGCATCTCTTCGATGAACTTGATCAACTCCTCCCTGTACTCCTTCTTGCTCTTCAGCCAGGAAGCGTGGAAGTGAAGTCCGAGCGGAGCACGGTTGCTGTTGAAGTGCCTGTTGAAGTTATGCCTGAGCAGCCTGGCGAATTGTTCCCCGCTCTGAATGTTGGAGCAAGAGTCGACCATGTGACAACCGGGCAGCGACTCGTCGAAAGTCGGATCGTCTCTTCTGTCCAGCTCGTTCATCACCATCTCCCAGACCGGATGCGACCTCGAGGGACAATTTCCGCCGTTTCCGTTGCACTTGTGCGGCATTCTGAAGTAGAGGGTGTAGGGCCAGATGGGCACGCGTCCCAGGGAAGCGGTGATGGAAGCGTCGTAGACGAAGAACTGATCGGCCATCATCTCGAACTGCTTGTTGCCACCGACGCGAAGATAGGGAGCCCTCATACCGATGATGGAGCCGTCGGTTATGTTAGCGAAACGCTCTATGATCAAACGGGCACCCGCCATTTCGGCCAACCAGTCGTCGTAAGTTCCCTGGGTCCAGTACTGGGGATCGTCCTTGTGCGTTAAAGAGAACACAGAGATCTCGTGGCCTCTGCGATGAAGATCTTGCACCGCAGAGTAGTTGGTGTACTTGTGAGAGACGAAGAAGGTGCCTCTGATCTGGCAGCCGTTCGGGTTCTGACGCTGCCCGTTGAAGATGTCCTCGTATAGATCGATGTTGTCCACGTTCACCGCCCCGTTGAACGTGATCGTGATCATCTGAGGCACCTGCGACGGCTCGATGTTCCCAGGAATTCGAGTACCGTCCGCCGAACAATAGCAATCCGGAAGTACGCACTGGGTCGGGTCGCAATCCGGCGCGCGGTTAGGGTCGGTCTCCACGGCTGTAATGGCAAACGACGCGGTTAGCCTGGAATTCGGGGTTCGGCTTTTGGAAATTCCGGATCCAGGGATTCTTCGGAGTCTCTTTTGAGGTTTTGGAATCGCGGAGAGTTTTCTCTGATTTCTGAGGTTACGGGGAGATCCGAGCTTCGAGTCCCTGGATTGCAGGATTTTGAAATCCTGGATTATAGAATTTTTGAAGGATTATAGAACTCTTCCGAGCTTGGATCTCTGGACCCAAGGACCCACCTCTGGTCCCTTTTGATCCCTGGATCCTAGGACTTGTAGACCTCGAAATTCTCGGAGCATAATCCTTTGGACCTTTGAGTTCAGAGATCTTGGACCTTTGGAACTCGTGGATTTTTGAACGAAGAATCCTTTCGGAATCTCGTCTCGGGTAATTTTGTGAAGGATGGACGTCGGTGGGATCGGGGAGGGGATCGATCGATCGTCAGCGTAGGTACTCACTGCAGGCATTCTCGTCGGATTCGTCCTTGCAGTCCGGTTTACCGTTGCAGAAGAGCTCCTTGTCGACGCACTCGCCGTTACCGCACGACAATTTCCCCTCGGGGCAGACCGGTTCGTCGGTCCTCAGGATGGGCAAGACCTTACGCGGCTCTGCAAACGTAATACTCGTTAGCGGGGCCGGTTCCCGCGACCTCGATACACACCAACTACATCGATACTACTGCTCTCCTGTTCGACGTTTACCGCGGGGTGTCGTACAGGTCTACTTTCATTTCTCCCCCAATTTATATACAGGGATTACACAGCGGCGCAGGAACCACAATCTACTTGGATCGAAGGACGAGTCGCGCGACTGGCGCACAGTGATTAACAAACACGGTTAACAACTCTTCATTATCTCTGATTACCCCGAAACGGAACTTTAAACATTGTCAAATAGCATCGATTCGGAACGAACTTAACCCTTCGCACTCGGAGCTATTTTAACCCGTTTATTACCTAAAAATTTAATTGTGATCGTTGCAATCAAAATAGCTGAGTTAAAACTTATCGCGGGAATTACTTCTTCGACTGTTTTATTAATCAAGCGTTGATTTTTAACGATAGAGCTACCGAGCAACAAATGCGACTGATGTATATTTTGCCTTGTGACAGTGACGAGACTGTATCCATTCACTTCATACAACTTTTGTTGTAATATGTGCTTCAATGAATAAGTTCATTGAAAAATTTCTGATGAAAACATTTTTGTAACTTCTGCGACTGTAAAAGAAAAAATTAGGGACCAGTCATTTCGACTTGTTCGGTAGTTCTAGTGTTAAATATTTCTTCCGATCTAGGATATTCTTTTTCTAACACTAGAACGACCGGAACAGTCAAAATGACTGGTTCCTAATTTTTTCTTTTACAATTACTGAAATTGTAAAAATGTTTTCATCGGAAATTTTCTAATGAACCTGTTCATTGAAGCACATATTACAATAAAAGTTGTATGAAGTCTGAGTGGGCACGGTCTTGTCACTGTTACAAAGCAATATACGTCAGTCGCATTTATTGTTAATTTTATGGATAAGAATCTGTTGTAATATCTCATACTTAAGTGTTTAGTGATCCGTTAAATACGAACAAATTTAATAATGGCGCCACAGAGTCGCAACTCGAGTGCTGAAGGGTCAAGGAAGATTTGTCTAGGGAATTATGCCGAATCGACACGCGAAGCGAGATGAAGGAATCGATCCCAATTACGAGGCTCGTCTCAAACGCAACGCAATTAACCCTCCGCGGCGCGGCGTTCCCACGGAACGCTCGGATCAATGAAAATCGATCGGAACGATCCAACACACGTCGGATCCGTCGTTTCTGGGACGATCCGCAAAGGGTTAAAGCCGTCACGTGCTGAATTAATGTTTACCCAAGTCCAAAGCTGTACGGTACCTCTCGCCATCTCAAGTATTAATCGTCAAACTAATTACCTCTTCTACGGAGAATCACGATTCACCGTTGTTGGTTTCGGCTGTGTCGTCTAATATGTACACGCAAACATTATTATATACACGTGTGACTTGGGAGCTAGACGCTTTCGTGACTGTTCCAACTATGATCAAGATTCCCGGGATCTCGATCCTAAACGTCACCCCGTAACGGGACGAACGATTCAATCTCTGTCGCGAAAGCGTCAATAAGTTTGCCGAGAAAGTTCTTCCCGAAAATAATTAAACAGCAAATTAAATCCATTTCCTTCCTTTGAATCGGCAAAATTTCACAAGCACGGAGATTAACAGTGAAAATTAATCGTTACGCTAATGTATTCGTAATTTTTGCAATCCTTGTTCTGCTAAATAAGTTACTCCGATATTATGGAATTTTGCAATCCTCGTTTCACTAGATAAATTACTCCGAGTTTTATGGAATTTTGCAACCCCGTGTCGCTGAATCAACTGCGCTTCGATTCCATGGGATTTTCGAGTGTTTTCAAAGTGTTAATGAATATCGGATTAAGGGAAATGGGTTTTTTTTTGTGCGTGGAAAGAACTTTCTGTTGCTGGTATCTGTCGTTTGTATATTTCGAGTGATCGAGAGTCGTTCCTACGCCACTGGCTGGGTTTCCATGGCGGATTGTTCGCCGATTCAGTTTTTCTTTCTGTTCGGGGTGCGGATCTGGTTTTGCTGGCTGTCAGCTTGCGACGGGAAGATGCAAAACGATCCACCGGAAGGGGTCGAGAAACGAAAGTTTCTCTTACGATCGAAAGTAATTATTTTCCGCGCGCGTGCGCCAGAGAGAGAGGCGCCGATTTCTCCTCGGATTCCTCGAGGAAACCATCGAGAGATCTCGTTCGAGCCTCGAACAGACAGCTCTATTTTCGGAGGAACCATCGCGAGGAAACAATAAACTATACTCGAACGTCGAGATGCGTGTGATTCGGCTGTTTTTTCTTTTTTTCTTTTTTTTTCGTGGGCTCGCAGCGATTCGCACGCAAAGAACACGTGAGAGACAAACATTTAGAGGCGATTTTTCTGGAAATGATGGCCGCGGACCAAGGCGAGAACAGATAGCAGAAGATTTCAGGAGAGACGGATTCTCTTCCGTTTTGATTTTGTTCATTTATTTATTTGTTTTTTTAGAACAGAGACGCGTTCGAATTCGATTTTGAAAACCGACTCAACTGCTCCGATATGGTTTGGGCGTTTCAACATGCTCGCTATCACTGTTACGATGTTTTATGCAACGCGCCAGCTTTATGGAATACTAAAACAATTTAGTGCTTTTTGTCGTTTAGCTTAATGGTTCAAATATTTTATTAAACGTTCCTCCATGAAATGTCGAAAGAAATTGGCAGGAGATTGTCGTAACATTTCTGAACATTATTAAAATCCGACAACCAAGTGGATAAAATTAATTTAACTATGAGTAAACTGTGTCAAATATTATGCTATGTATTACGGTCTTAAATAGCAAAGTGTATAAAATTAATTAGACTGTTGGTGGTAGCGAACATGTTAAATGATTTGTCTGGTGACTCTGGTGAGGCTTTTTTTGATATGGTTGCTTTTCTGTTTGAGAGGTCGACTGTTTACGCAACAGGTGCTTCAGAGAGAGAGAGAGAGAGAGAGAGAGAGAGAGTAATTAATTTTTAAAAGTGTTGAAATACTCGGAGTATTTTTCATTTGACTTTGACTTTGTTGTTCTGGTAATTTATGCATAGTATTTGTTACACACTGTGAATTGGCCTGATAAACACACCGGATTCTCAAAAATTGATTAGAATTTTATTTACGCGAATCATATACAACAAAGGATAGAGTGTTGCATTTACTTTTATTTTCTCGAAAGTCTATCAAATTCTACACTACATTTATAATAACAAGATTAGAATACAACACGGTCGTTATTTCTTCTTTATCTGATCGAACCACTCGCTGATGCAATTAGCGTACACTCAATTCCTGTTTTAATATATTCGTGTTGTAATTCGTTAATGCGCGGAGTGCGAATGTATCGCTTTGCACAATTGTGGCGAATAAAACAACGTACAATTCTTAACGAAGGCTTAACGGTGTTACTGTTTTTCAGGCGTACAGCATGAAACGAGTGAATTTCGAAGAGACAAGTTTCAGAAGAAAACAGCCTCGAGAAAAGAAAAAACATTAAAGTCACCAGTAAACTTTCGACTTCAACAGGTATATCCTGAGAAACCATAAAAAATGACTTCAACAGGTATATCCTCAGAAACCATAAAAAAATGACTTCCACAGGTATATCCTCGGAAACCATAAAAAAATGACTTCCACAGGTATATCCTCAGGAACCATAAAAATATGACTTCCACAGGTATATCCTCAGAAACCATAAAAATATGACTTCCACAGGTATATCCTCAGAAACCATAAAAAAATGACTTTCACAGGTATATCCTCAGGAACCATAAAAATATGACTTCCACAGGTATATCCTCAGGAACCATAAAAATATGACTTCCACAGGTATATCCTCGGAAACCATAAAAGAATGACTTCAACAGGTATATCCTCAGAAACCACAAAAAAATGACTTCCACAGGTATATCCTCGGAAACCATAAAAGAATGACTTCAACAGGTATATCCTCAGAAACCATAAAAAAATGACTTCAACAGGTATATCCTCAGGAACCATAAAAATATGACTTCCACAGGTATATCATCAGAAACCATAAAAAAATGACTCTCCGAGACATAGAAAAAGAAAAAGTAGCCCCGAAAGAAGGACGACGGCTCTCGATCCCGAAAAAAAGAAAAAGGAAAACTATTTCGAGAGCCACGAATTTACAAGAGAGCCCAAGACAGAACTGCAACAATTACGCGCGAGCTTCTAATTGCGATTCCCTCTCCTGTTGCATCTTTCAAAGGCGCGTCGCCCCTCGGAACAGCGAATCGGAGCAATTAAATCTGCTGGGAGGACGAGTCTGCGACTGACGAGTCTGTTCGACCGTGAGAGAAGAGAGAGAGAGAGAGAGAAACAGAGATAGAGAGAGAGAGAGAGAGAGAGAAAGAGAGAGAGAGACAGAGAGAGACAGAGAGAGGGAATATTATGAGAAAAGCCTCACGCAGGACTCGGCTCGATGACGGCTCGAGGACGAGATGAAAATTGGAGACAGAGATAGAGAGAAATGAAGAGAAGAGAGAGAGAGTGAGAGAGAGAGCGAGAGAGAGAGGTGGGGAGGCTGATAGAATGGAGAAAGAAATGATCGATAGCCGTGGTACTCGCGGCTAAAGCGAGCCTCGAGTCTGAATAACGAGGAGCTCTGGTGTAAGGAGGCCAGATCGTCGAAGCGAAACCGATCTAGATGCAGAAAGAGAGAGAGAGAGAGAGAGAGAGTGAGAGAGTGAGAGAGAGAGAGAGAGTGATCGGTGAAGAAACAGACAGAGAAAGAGATGCCTAGAAGGGGAGAAGAAGAAGAAGAAGAAAAAGACGAGAGAAAAAATAGAGATCAGCGATCGAGAACGTGCTACCTCGTACCTGGAGCGAGGAGAAAAGAATTTTATACGTTTGCTCGCGCATGTATGAACTTGTGTATGTATGTATGTATGTATGTATGTATGTATACGTGGGCAGTGTTTAATAATATGTACAGGTGTGAGGCGGATTTTACTGTAAAGCTAAGAAGCGGTTGCGTGCCAGCCTCGATTACGAGAGACAGACCGTGGGGCAATATGTCTAACGCGAACTTTTCCTTTTGTTCGCCGACGCCCGTGCAAAATGGCCGAACGGTTACGGTTACGGTACGAGGTTTTGTTGCCGAACAAAAACGGTTTCGGATAAAATTGCGGATTCGATAGCCGGCCGGGGCTGTTGCGACAGGAACGTGTCTCAAAGATCGGTCGAGGTTTCTTTGCGGTTTTTTGCGCGATCAGACCACGCGTTCTGCGCGTGGGGTAGCTGGCAATCGAGAGTTTCATTATTGAAAATCGACCGGGACATTTGTTTTCGAATTTCGGGGTGTCTTGTTCGACAGATTTCGAGAAATTGGACAGTTCATTTTTATTCGTAGTTGCGGCGAAATTAATGAAAATCCTCGAGGTAACAGCAACGGTCGGCGTTAGACTGCGGATCTTTATGCGAAACACAAATTTTCTGCGTCCGTTACAAGACGGTAATAACAATCGAAACATTTCTTTCCTGCTTCAATTAATTATTAACAATTCTTTCCAATTTTTACAGTGTCTCAAACTGTAGCCATGTTTGTCAAAAAACGAAACTCTCCACAAGAACGTTTGTATCGGTATGATTATTAATGAAAAAAAAAACGAAGGGAAGACTTTAACCGGTTAACTGTGGAGTTTAATTTGAGAAATCCCCCACGGCGCGGAATTAACCCTTTGCGCTCGAAATTTTTCTTTCGTCTTAGAATATTTTCATTCTATTCATACGAAACCGATCCGATTTCCACATATAACATTTAAATGTTTAGTAATCTATTGAATACAAATTTCGTAATGTAACAAATATTTTGCAATATTTTTTGTAATTTCTTTGAAATAATGCCAACAATTTCAACAATTATAATTCCTAGTGGTGCTTCAGAGTCACCACTCGAGTGCTAAGAGTTAAAATCGAGCAAATGAGGAATATATACGTCGAACGCAGGCCAAATGCGGCTATTATAAATTTTACGAAAACAGTAAAACAAAACGAGAAAGAATTACGTTTCGGATTGACGCGTACACACGTCGAACGCGCTCAACTGGTTAAGAACATTGTGACATTATTCCTGACCTCTTTCGCTACTCTTAAAAGAAAAAGTTTCCTTTCATTTCACTTCCGTTTCTCGCGATCGAGTCGGGACATTTTTATTTTGCGTAAAGATCCACACCAAAGGAATTAATTTCGGCCGAAATAAATCCGAGACTCGAACCGAAGTGTGTTCTTTCGTACTACTCTGAACGGGGTATATTGTACATTTATCGGAAAAATGGCGGGGCCCGCACGGCGAGGTCTGCGAAGGAGGCCGGCACGTGAAGCAACAAATCTGGCAAGCGTTTTCCACCGGACCGTAGGCGGTGGGTATAGTGCGTGTTCACATTTTCACGGTTGTTAGTCGAGCAAGGTGAGTCGACGGGACACCGAGCTAGCAGGGGAGCAGGAAAGGTGGGTAAGCGAATATATATATAAACCGGTGAGAATATGGGCTCGAAACTGGGTTAGAATAATTCGAGAGCGACCGCTCGAGAGCTTCTCGTCTCCGCGCCCCGTCTCTCGGCCAGAACCCGCGAGCATACTTTCGCTCAAAATCGAAACCTGTCTTGAAACCGGCGAATCGAAAGTGGCCGGACCGGAGATTACAGCGTCTCTCGAAAGTCACTTACGTGCACGGTGCCGTTCGCAATTATTCGAACGTGCCAGCACCGAATACGACTACTCTAATCTTCCGTTTTCCCTCGATTCTTTCCAATCAACGCCGAATTTTTCGCTTCACGGGATATGCCGAGCTGTCACTTTTCAGATCAACTTTCGAGATCAAAAGCCCAAAAGTTAGGCTATCATAGCGTCTCGAAATTTTTCTATACTTCTACCGCATGTGTTTCAGCATAACACACTGTCATTTTCGTGCAAGTTATTATTATTTAAATTGCACGGCTGCCCCGTGACGTCTGAATAACGAATTGGTCGATACCCCTAAAATTTTACACACGCGCCTTTATCTTTCGAACTAGAATGACGAAGAAGAAACAATTTTTAACACGCTGTAATTTTCGTGCAAGTTATTATTATTTAAATTACTCGGCTGCCCCGTGACGTCTCAACAACGAATTGGTGAATACCCCTCAAATTTTACACACGCGCCTTTATCTTTCGAACTAGAATGACGAAGAAGAAACAATTTTTAACAAACTAAAAATAATAACACTGTAATTTTCGTGCAAGTAATTATTATTTAAATTACTCGGATGCCCCGTGACGTCTCAACAACGAATTGGTCAATACCCCTCAAATTTTACACACGCGCCTTTATCTTTCGAACTAGAATGACGAAGGAGAAACAATTTTTAACAAACTAAAAATAATAACACTGTAATTTTCGTGCAAGTTATTATTATTTAAATTACACGGCTGCCCCGTGACGTCTCAACAATGAATTGGTCAATACCCCTCAAATTTTACACACATGCCTCTTATCTTTCGAAAAGAATGACGAAGGAGAAACAATTTTCAACAAAATGGCAGTCGTATGAAGCAGAAACTTTTTAAAGCGGTAAAAAAGAAAACTATCGTTGATACTGATATAATTTTGAGTTCACCGTATAAAGAGATATCTCTGTTGTATGTGTGTGAAGAAATTTATGCGAAATTTTGGAACACTTGATCTGTAATAACCTTAATCATTTGTGTTCTCCTAAATTGTCGAAAATTGACGGCTCTGAATGAACATACCCTCTTAAGAAGTATTATCAGAGTACGTGTTCCGGTTAAAAATGGCGGAACGAGTTTTCAGCGTCGTTCATCCTGTTGGCGAATGTTCCCGAAAGATTCAGGATGAAAGAAACGCGTTGATCTTTCGAGAGCGGGCTGCTTGTTAATTAGGAAATTTAGAAAGCTGTAATCGAGGGAGACTGCTCGTACGAGCCGTTCGAATAATTACGAACGTTGTGGCACGCAACTGCCGGCACATTTTCACTTTCTGTTGGCATTCGCGCGATCGACGGCCATTTTTACAACGTTCGCGTAACGTTCTATTTAGCAGAATACTATAACACGGATAATAAAGTGTTGCAAAATCTACGGACAAAACTGTAACCGAGCATCGAGCAATGAAATTATCAACCGATCACACCGATATTGTAATGTCATTATTGAAACAAATTGCAAATCCTTCGAAATTAATTTACATTTTCTGTTCAGAGTTGAGATTCGGTATATCGATTAATGAAATTCTTTTTTATTATCCGATCGTGCCGATGTTGAAACGATTGATTATGCTAGAAACGCATGAAGATCCAGGTTTGAAGATTGTAGAGAGACGAGGAGACGAGAAGAGTAAAGGGTGAGTCAAGATATAAGTGAGGATAAATCGTGCGTTAGTAGAATTACAGAATGGTGCGTGCTACGTTGCGAGTCTACGAACGAACCGGGCTACTCCGTTTCCCCTACAACATTTCGCAGCATCCTTGACACGAAGGTGCAGTCTAAATGTTCAGGAACCTGCGCTTTTCCCCAAAAAATGCATCCACACCGTGCCTCTGCGAACTTCCTCGAAACACACAAAAATCAACTCTTCAAATAAAAGTGGACGATCCAAAAATGATATAAAATGCCGATCGAGACACAGCTCAATCTAAATCCTCGAAACTGTATTTTTAATTCCCTATTGACTATTTATTGAAAACAGAAGCTCGGAAAAATTCAAAAATTCACTAAAAAATTGTACAAGACAAATTAGATTAGATTAAATTAGAAATCGTTTAGAGAAGCTCGGAAAATAAGATGGACACATTTTGAACCCTCAGAAAAATTGAAACAACGCTCCAAGAGAATAGCAAAATTGGCGATCTTCGGACTAATTTTCAAAGTTTCTACAAATTGTAAAAGACTCTCCGGAGCAGTAAAAAAGAAACCACTGAGAAAAGTCAAAACTAAATTAGAAATCGTTTATAGAAGCTCGGAAAATAAGATCGACACATTCTGAACCCTCAGAAAAATTGAAACAACGCTCCAAGAGAATAGCAAAATTGGCGATCTTCGGACTAATTTTCAAAGCTTCTACAAATTGTAAAAGACTCTCCGGAGCAGTAAAAAAGAAACCACTGAGAAAAGTCAAAACTAAATTAGAAATCGTTTATAGAAGCTCGGAAAATAAGATCGACACATTCTGAACCCTCAGAAAAATTGAAACAACGCTCCAAGAGAATAGCAAAATTGGCGATCTTCGGACTAATTTTCAAAGCTTCTACAAATTGTAAAGGACTCTCCGGAGCAGTAAAAAAAACCACAGAGAAAAGACTGAATGGTGGGACAGAGGTGAGATTTCGCAAAGAAGCAGGTGATACGAACGCACGTTTTCGGGAAAACCGGGACCGGAAACGGAGATTGCTGTACCGGTCCAGCCAGGTCTCAGCATCTCGACTTACTCTCGAGCTTGTCACAGTTGGTGACTTTGCCCTTCCAGTCGCAGGTCTGTTTGTCCAGGTCAAAGGCCAATCCGCTCGGGCAGGTGATCTGTTTCAGTCCAGACTTGGTGCACCTGTTCGATCCGGGCAGAAAGAAAAAACGGGGCGTTGTTTAGTTAACGGGTTCGTGAAACGTTCTGCTTACTCTCGAGCTGGTCGCAGTTCTTCACGTTCGTCTTCCAGTCGCAGGTCTGCCTCTCGATGTCGAAGGCCAACCCTGTCGGGCAACGCACCGTCGCCAACCTGGTCACGCCGATCTCGGTCGCTTTGTCGCATCTGCGAATTTCACGGTCCTTTGGTTCGATTTTATCGGTCGACAATGATCGCCAACAATTCGCGACGCTTTTTACACTGTTCCACCGACCTTGATGTTCTTTCTGGTCGTTTTTTGCAATTTGTTTTTTTTTTACTGGAATTTTGTATTGTAACGTGCTTGTAGAAGCGTTTCCGACGGATGTTATATCGACTAGTTGGAAATTTTATTGATTTATTGGACATTACTTTAACCCGATCTTCGCAATTTTGTTGGACGCCCTACTAGTGTATTGTGTCTATATTTTTTGAAACATTTTTAGTGGATATTATCACTAGGTTTACGGGACCCGTCAAAATGACGGGTTCTAATATTTTTAATTTACGAGATTGTTGAGACTATTGAGATTGTGAAGGTCCATCTACGTGGAATTACTCAACACACTTAATTCCTTAGGTATATATTATTTAAAAAATGACTGAAAACTTGGACAGACACATTCTTCTTATTTTTATAAAGTAATGTGAAATACTCACTTTTAACCCTTTGCACTCGAGTGGTGACTCTGAAGCACCACTAGAAATTATTGTGGCATTATTTCAAAGAAATTGCGAGAAATTTTACAAAATATTTGTTACATTACAAAATTTGTATCTAACAGATTACTAAACGTTTAAATATTATAATCGAAATCGAATCAGTTTCGCATGAATAAAATGAAAATATTCTAATACGGAAGAAAAATTTCGTTTTATAATGAAAATAGCGCCGAGTGCAAAGGGTTAATGCTCCGTAAACCTAGTGTTATATACTGTATTATGGCCATATTTAGTTATTTCGATCAGTGGATGGCAATCGTGTTTAAAAATGTACTGTATCATGTTCATATTTTTGGACACATTTATGCTGGACACTATTTTGTTTGGAAATCATCTTCAAAAATCGACTGTGTATCCTGTCTGTGTTTATCGGGGAGACTGTGCAGCGTCTATATTTTTGGCAACACTGATTGCACACGATTCTGATCGCGTCCTTGGCTAGGTAAATTCACGCTCGAATGAGTCAGGACATTATGTGTCGTCACTTGCATGAGTTGGAAGGCGAGTAGTCCTGTATCCGGTATCAGGCTCGCCTTGAACCTTCGAACGCGGAATTCGATCGCCAAGGAACCGGAGGAATTCGCCATTTTGAATTCCCCTTTGACGTCGCCTTGCCTTCTACCGACTTGTTGACTACTACCTCGCTGCATACCGTTAACACCGATCACTTATTGACATGTTTTATTCCCGCCGCGTCCTTCTGGACTCGTTTTACCGGCACCGCGTGATTCGAATTTCCCGCCGTTACTCTTTCGCTACCCTTTCACTTCCTTCAACCCGAGGACTCTTAAATGTTCTTAGTTCCAATAACTGATATTGTCAGCGTTAACACTAGATTTACGGGACCCGTCAAAACGACGGATTCTAATATTTTTAATTCACGAATGTTGAGATTGCAAACATGGATCCATGAGGAACTATTTAACAAATTGATTTCTCTAGGTATATATTATTAAAAAAGTGGCTACAGATTTTCATTGATATATTCATGTTATTTTTATAAGGAAATGTAAAATAGTCATTTTTAGTGCTCCGTAAACCTAGTGTTAAAATAGCTAGGGTATTGTTTTACACTTCCTGTGTCAAATAACAGTGATACTAAACGCAACTTGCACGTGTTGCTTTGTAATTAACAAATCAGCAATATATACAAACATGTCGGACTTAACAAGTAAAAGTTTAAAAGAGAAATGGATCTGTCTGATTGACACTACTCTTCAATTGTAAAAGAAAAAGTCCATATGTTTTGCGGAGTTTAATTTAATCTTGGAGAATTAATCTTCCGTAAAATTGACGATAGAAATATTTAAATCTTGTGGTAACAGATGATCCATGTAATTAATGATTTTGAAAAATTTACTGTGTCAAATAACAGTGATACTAAACGAAACTTGCACGTGTTGCTTTGTAATTAACAAATCAGCAATATATACAAACATGTCGGACTTAACAAGTAAAAGTTTAAAAGAGAAATGGATCTGTCTGATTGACACTACTCTTCAATTGTAAAAGAAAAAGTCCATATGTTTTGCGGAGCTTAATTTAATCTTGGAGAATTAATCTTCCGTAAAATTGACCATCGAAATATTTAAATCTTGTGGTAGCAGACGATCCTTGTAATTAATGATTTTGCAAAATTTACCTCACGACATCGCGACAGTCTCCCTCGACGTTCAACCGGAAGTACTCGTCTCCAGGACGATCCTGACACAGTTCTTCAGCATTCGCGTCGAGTCCGTCGCCGCCCTCGTCATCCTGGGCTCCAACCAGCGACACTGAAAATTAAAAAGTTACGTTACTACAACCTGAATTTAAATAACAACGATTGCATTAATTCTACATCGACTCCGACTGCTCGATAATTCGCGGAGAGAGAAACAATTTCAAAAGGAAAAACATTATCATCCCTCCATCGACAATTACGTACTTTCTATCGACGATTACATAAACGACTCTCGATTCACGAGCACAATCTCTAACGCGACCACACGATCAATATAATACTTCACGCCTTTCTACGCTCCACGACAAAAAGTCCTACATACACACGTAGCCATCTTGTTCCTTTCCCGAGGAAAAGGAAACAGTTCGTTCTTTTGCTCGAGGAATTGAGAAAGAACCGGTTTAATAATACAATCAATCTTTATTCGGCTAGATTGAAATGATAACTTGAGTTGCCATCGATGAACTGATAAAACTTTCCTATTTAAAATTAAAAATAAAAGTTTCCCCTTTTCCTGTTCAAAGAAAATCCTGCACAAAGATATTCTCTACCAAAAGTTCTGAAAAATTTCCAACGAAAATCCTTACAGAAAAATTCTCCGAGAAAAATCTAAAGAAAGAAACAAATCCTCCAGAAAAATTCTCTATGAAAATCCTTAAAGAAAAATTCTCCGAGAAAAATCTGAAGAAAAAGAAAATCCTCCAGAAAAATTTTCTATGAAAATCCTTAAAGAAAAATTCTCCGAGAAAAATCTAAAGAAAGAAACAAATCCTCCAGAAAAATTCTCTATGAAAATCCTTAAAGAAAAATTCCCCACATAAATTCTAACGAAAAGTCCCTAAGAAAAATTCGTTACGAAAATCCTGCATAAGAATCTAGAAAAACCTGAAGAAGAAGCATGATCACCGTTTCTCCCACCGTGGATCAACGAAGGGATCACAGCCCCCGTTCGATTCGAAGATGCCAAAGGACACGGAGAGACAACGGAGCGCGTCGTTTCTGACATTTGAATAAAAAGGGCATGTTCTCTAGTCGCGGCGGGATCGACCGCGGAAAATGTCGCGATCGTTGCGATCCAGGGAGATCGTAGAGACACAGAGAGAACACGTTCAGGGGTCGGTGAACCCCCGTAGAAGTAGAAAGTCTTGGAAATGTCAGGGCAACGGAACGGC
Source organism: Halictus rubicundus (assembly GCF_050948215.1). Taxonomy (NCBI): domain Eukaryota; kingdom Metazoa; phylum Arthropoda; class Insecta; order Hymenoptera; family Halictidae; genus Halictus; species Halictus rubicundus. The sequence goes on along the minus strand of NC_135156.1, from coordinate 16,738,765 downwards.
GGGGGTGGGGAGGGAAGCGACAGCGGTTCTCCAAAGTAGGTTCTCCGGTTAAAGCCGACTCCTCGATCCCTTCTCGATCCCCCTCGATCGTGATCCGCGATCGTGATCGACCGCTTCCGGACCTCGGCCGTCTTTCATTAAACTTTCACGTCGGCGACGGTCACTGCGAATGCAAAAATTCCCGTTGCCGCCTTTGTCGTCCTTTTCGAAAACGTTTCTTTGTTCCAACGGCGTCAAAATATTCTATTCTATCTAAGTGAAAAATAATTCGCTCGTCGGAGTACTTTATGTTGTTTCCTATCGGAGAATTTTCATTTTTGCGGTCAATGACGGAATTTTTGGGGAGAATGTACAGAGCAATACGAAAATAATTATTCTTAAATAAGATCAAGCAATTCGCCACTTAACACAGCCTCATTTTCTTAACTCGACCTACGCGACGAACTCTGCAAAATCTAATCTTGTGTCATAAAGAAAATGATTTTCTGAATTCGTATAAAAATACAACAGGCAAAGTTCTCGTTCGGTTAATTGTACAATTTTATGTGACGACTATGTGTATACCTCGTTCGACGAATTAATGAATGTTGCGACTGCTGAGATTGAAGTAGAATGGGTTTATATATATTTTTTTCTTTTTGAGAAGGTTAGGAGTGTAAATTCTGTTCTAGCCATTGGAGGAGTCTTGAGTGGAATATTCTGTATAATTTCAATATGTATCGAATTCATGTAATCGTGTATGTGTAATCCTGTAAATAAATAAATATTCCAGCAGCTACAAGTTTCAAGAGCCTCAACACAGATTAAGATAGAAAATCCACAAAACTGAAGTTCTCGGAGATTAACGAAATAAAATTATATAGAACGATTCCTTACAGCTTCGGCAACATATCGATGTTGATTTTATAATTACAGATAAATAAATAATTAAATGGGAAGGTTCAGAAGGAGACCGTTGCGCACCGCAGTAAAACGCACCGCTTATGCAGCCGTTGAAGTCTCCGGATCTCTCTGAGCGCTCGCGCGCATCTCAAACCTCCCGAATTCTCAACTAATTATTACAACCATACCCTAACATTTTTACACGTACTGCTCACTTTTCCGACACCTCGGGGATCGTATAAACGCGATCTATAAACGTTTAAATCGCTCGGAGAATTGAAATATATCAGAAAAGTATCGAGAGCCTCGCCCGAAGGCAAAACAAGAGAATCGACGGGAATAACGAAAACAGTAGTATAAATCCTTGAGAGTATAACTGTAATAGAGCGAATCGAAGGTTTCTCGGGATCTCGTACGATCGAGAGGGAACGTCCAGAGCGTCGAAAACAACTTTCACCGCCAGTAAACAGCCGATCGGAACCTGAATGCGTCTCTTTCGAGAGAGAACTCGTTCTCGTCGACTGAGATTCTCGGTTCTGTTCGAAGAACTTTCACTGAGAAACGGGACGAAATCTACACGTCGACGTACAGAAACGCGCGCGATTAGTGATTCGATGTTTGCGAGGAAAGATTGTGGAAGACCAGATGCACGAGGATCAACGGTATCGAAAAAAGATCGATGGGTGTATATCGCCGGAGACTTTTGACTCGAGAAGATCTCCGAGACGCTCGAAGAGGAGACACCAGCGATTTCCGGCGGTAAATTTGAATGTCGCGAGGGTGTCGCGGGGAAAACACGGAAGAGATTTCATTTGCGTACTCACCGGCGAACACGAACAGGGATCCGAGGAGGAACAGGAACTTCGGCGACATGGTGATCGTCGTCGTCGTCGTCGCCGTGGTCGTCGTCGTCGGGACAAAGAGTGTCTGGACAAGCCGCGCCCTCTCGCCCCTCTATATGTGCACCACCACTCCTTCCTCTTCGACGAAGGACTTTCACCTTCCGGACGGTGCTGCCACCTTCTCCACACCGAGATCCGAACCGATCCTTCGATCCTAACCCGAGACCGATCCGACGAATTCCATTCTGTCTGCGTCTCTCTCGTTCTGCTCCTCTAAGAGCAAAACGACCAACCGAAAACTTGTCTCCGCCACTTCGCATTCGCAAATATGCAACACGATGGAGCACCGTTGTCCACGAAAATTGATTTTTCCACGATTCGTAACCGGTTAACAAGAGCTATGGCCGATTTTCCAGGCATATGTGGCAAAATGAAAATTCTCTGCATTGATTGCGAGAGACAGCAGCTACATAGATATTTCTTTTAGGGTGATACAGTAAGATTTGTGGATTCTTCGAGTGTTTTCACAGTTTTCTATCTCATCTAGTCATCTTTCTCATCGAAATCCGCAGTCCAGCGATTACTATGGCTGTGAGGTTGATATATTCGTGTCGGGAATGCGTGGATTTGACGCACAGAAACATTCGAGGAATTTAGACAAGCTGTTGCAGTATTTGAGGATTGTTGGAGTTATTGACACTAGGTTTACGGAGCATTAAAAGCGAGTATTTTACATTATTTTATAAAAATAAGAAGATTGTGTCTATCCAAGTTTTCAGCCATTTTTTAAATAATGTATACCTAAGGAAATAAGTTTGTTGAGTAATTCCACGTGGATGGATCCTCACAATCTCAATAATCGTAAATTAATAATATTAGAATCCGCCATTTTGACGGGTCCCGTAAACCTAGTGTTAAGAAAAGACATAAATGTCTGTGTAGCTCCAGTAGCTTGCAAATGTAAAGACTGGTGATCACTATGTTGCTGTGGACCCTCATGGCTGCGAATAATGGTGGATAGCGATTAGGGACAGGTTACAAATGAATCGCGGACAGGAATAAGATTGAAATTTCTAGCGTCGATCCTGATGTTCGAGAAAGTCCGCGATCATCCGAAATGATTGGGAAAAATTCTACCGGCCCGAATATCGTAACTTTTGTTCCACTTTCTTCGATTCCCCCAGTTTTCTAGCACCCAGATCGTTTCTTCTGGGTATCGATTTTCTTCGTCTCCTCCATCGAAAGAGATCGAGAACGACACGCGTCCGAACGTTCGATCGATCTTCTCCACGATGAATATTTAACACACGCTCGGACGTTCGTTTTCTTCGACGAAACATTCCGCGACGCGATAAATGAATAAAGCCGACAAGATACGAATTGTTCAAGCAATCTCGAAGGAGTTAAAAGCGGCCGTAAATTATAATATTCGCGAACGAGCTTCGAAAATATATGCACCCGGCCGGTGTAAAAAGCAATAATGCCCCGTTTCTTCTTTTATTATTTCGCGACGCGTTTTGCGCAACACGGGGATGCACCCTGTGGCCAATAAATTTGCGGTTTACGCGGTAAAAGGTTACCGACGTCGTTCCCGGCGAAATAACTTCTGCGAGACGTACTATTGCGAGAGAATACCGCAATCCGACGAGAACTATCGTGACGATGCTCGTATCGATTCGATTCTTACGCGTAGAACGACTGTGGACGTCGAAAAACCCATTTGGACGTGCTTCCGAAAATTATTATTACCGTTGGGTGGACTCCGAGACCTTTTTGAATAGCGTCTTTCGAGCGTCAGTTTGATCCGTTCACTCCCGCGTATTTTTGCGATTTTGTTGATCCACTGAAAAATCGGGCCGCCATATTTTTACGATCTTATTACTCTTCCGGAAAGCCATCGACCCACTTGTAAATATTAACACTAAACCTACTACAAGCATTAACAGTATTTAAACTGTAGTTTTAACTAAATTTATTAAGATTGTTCGTAATTTTCAATATAATAAGTGCTTGGACAAGGGTTTCACTATTTTCCATAAATGAATTTTTACAGTTTCAGTAATCGTAAAATATAAAACCGGTCATTTTGACCGCGGTAGGTTTAACAATGTACGTTTGTTAATGTAATTGTTTTCAATGATGTAATAGTAATAGTCTATTTGATCCTATCGCTTAAACGCCACATAACCGACGTCTTTTTCAGCATTGTTAATTGGCCGCTTTCTCTTAGAAATTACAGCAGTTATTTTTAGTAATACACACATAACGCTTTCTTTCTATTTCTCCCGTCCGAAAATAAATTGGACGGCGTCCAACTTGAACATCGTTGGTTGAGCACCGTTTGCTGTTGTTTCTTTCGTTAGTTTACTTTCGTTAGTCCATTGTTCGAGTCCCCACCAAAATTCGGGGACAGAGTTTCTCGAATGCATGAATGTTGCCGTTATTGTGTTCAACGCAACGAATTCGGTGAGGATCTGCGAAATGCGAGAACGTCGAGAGTGTACTTTTGATTTCAAATAAATGATTTTCATGGCATTTTTAAGGCTGCCGAGCTGGTACTGAAAATGTCAAGAAAACGGACCTCGTTGTAATATTCCACTCTCGGATAGGAATTGTTCGACAAACTAAACAAATGGCGAAATAATTTAGAACCCTGTTAAAAAAAAAAAAGAATTCTACAAAGTCCGATGACTAGCCAGAATCCATAAAACGCTGCGTCAGCTATTCACAGTAAATAACACATTCCGCACTCTGTCGATTTCAAAGTTGCCTGTCTCGCCTGTGAAACGAAACATATTCCGGTCCTCCTAATCGCCTCCGAAAGCGTTCCGAGCGATGATTGGCGGAAACGACATTCTCGTCTGGATTAAAGAAAAGAAAAGAAGAAAAAGACAAAGCGAACCTATCATCGGTGATAGTCCTCGAATCGATTTCGAGGCTGCGCGCGTGTGAGCCCTGTCCTCGGGTCTCTTTCGGCGACGTTCGCGAAATTTCTGCGAAACCCGCCGAAAAACAGATTCACGGCACGCTCGTTCCCAATAACGTTTGCGACACACCTGATTTTGCATAAATGTTAAAATCGTTCGGGTAGGTACAAAGCACCGGCATTATTAACCCTCGGACGAAAAGGGCGGACCTTTTCGGTGGATTTTATTCATTACAAAATGCACGTTGCTCAGGACCAGATTCGCAGGTTTGTTTAGCAATTTTTTAAAACATATTTTTGAAGATATTTCCAGCAGAATCTTCCAATCGATCAATTTAACACTAGAACTACCGAACCAGTCAAAATGACTGGTGGATGATTTTTTCTTTCATTAGTGAAACTATGAAAACGTTTTCAATTTTTTAATACATCTCTTCTTTGGAGTACATGTTACCATAAAAATCGTGTGAAACCTGAGCAAATTCAATCCTGCTGTTATTATAAAGGGATAAGTCTAAGTCACGTTTGGGGCTCGGTAGTTCTATTGTTAATTAATCAATTTAATCGAATTAGACCCCGACGTGAGAGGTTTATGATTGAACAGTGCTTCTTCATGACTATAGCGACTATAATAGTTTCAGTATCAAGAATCTTTCGAAAATTGGAAGTGTAGTGTTTGAATACCGAATGGCACAGTAGCCGCCATATTAACACGTTGACGGAATTATTCGTCCAGGTTTTACAATAAATTTCTACGCTTATATATTCGTTGTAACAAATTCGATTGGGATCTGTAAAATGGAAGAAAGTTGGAGGACTACTCGATATGATGCATCCAAATTTTTAAAATTTTTATCTCGTTAAATAACTTACTTCGATTTTATGGAATTTTTGTCGGTTCTAGTTTGGCAATCGAAGTGTTAATAGAAGGCATAAACTTTTATTTGGTCCCAGTACCGTGCAATCGATACAGAGAATTTTCATTTCGCACGAAGACCGCATAGTCTACACAGAACCGTGTTTCACCTTTATCTCGACACGCTCGTTCCACCGGCGACGAATAATGTCCGTCGAGGAAGGACTCCCGAGGAATATCAATAAATCCTGAGATAAGGGGAACCTGTTGCAGATAATGGTTAATAACAGTATCGTGTTCGGCGCTAGGAATACCTTCGCCCGGACAACGTGGCTCTAAGCTCGCCGAAAAAGACGAAGCAGGGAAACAAAAGCTAACTTCAAGTTGAAACAAAGTAAAACGCGAGTCACAAGGTGGTATTCCGGTTTGAAAAATCGATTTCTCTTGCATCATTCTCTCTGGCGAAAAGCTCGAAGAGTAATGATCAATTTTGTATTTTTGTATTTCACACGGCAGGACGTTGCAACCAAAGTGCTGTCTGCAAAAATACACAGAAGCGCGAAGAATTGTTGGCTGAACGTAGGATCCACAATCTGTGGATCTTTCCCAGTTGGAAGCGTAATTAACAATGGGAACAAGATGTTAGTTGCTTTCGTGAACCCGCTCGAGCGGAAACGAGGCTGTCGAAACCCACGAATAATTGAAGAAGGCATATTAGGCTTGATTTTATAGTTCGCTCGGAATGCGGTGCGAATGACGATGGCGAAACCGAGTCCGGTGATTCGGTGAATCATTCGGAGATAGGTGCATGAAAGGCTCCCGGTAAAAATAGATCATTGGCGTGACTGTGTGTGCGGTGGTAAATTTTTCGAAACCATAGAAACGGTAATTATCGCGGATCTTTGTGCAAGTTAAAAATGATCTGCCTCGATCGCAAGAGACAGGCGAATAGAAACGTCGTTGCTGGTTTCGACGATTTTAACAGTGGATGATGCATGCGCGATCGATCACAAAGAGATCGAATGATTCACGATCCGCCGGTCGCAATCTGATTTCTCGCACAGCCATAGTTTCCATCGATCCCGCGAAACCCCTGTGATTCGCGGATTAAACCGAGGAAACCGACGTTTCCTGGTCGTTAATCACGGAACGCAAGTGTTTTCCTGCACTGTGTTCCCAGTTGTCAATAAAAATAGCTAAGGATAACTTGTTTAACATATCCGAGCGATCGTAAATCACAAATCTCTTTCTCTCCACCTTCGACGCGCCGCGATTAATAAAAATCGATGATAAATGTAACGTCGATGAGCGTTGCAACATTAATAGAAATTTTTCATTGCTGCAACCTCCGTGATTTATCGTGGCCGGGGGAAATTAATTGTCCAAAGTGCGAGGTGCTCGGAAGAGGCGACGGATTATGGCAAACGGGGAATCGTAAAATTCTAGAGCGAAATTTCGAGAGGTCTGGAAGCGTGGCAAGATTGCAGCTGCATCGAACGGCCTTCGGAACTGCATCGTTCGGTTTAGCGTCGAAACTGCAGTGCTATGGAACCGTCGAATGGCTCCTTGTTCCATTTCGTTTTATTGGTTTTTTTACCGACATCTTGAACGCGTCTGGTTAATATTGGACCGCCGATCTACGAAATAAATAATTTAATAAAGTCGGACGCAGATGGGATGCGGCTAAATTTTCAATTCATCTCTGTACCAGAAAAGTTACAACATCCTAGTCCAATATAAAGAATACGATATAAGGATGCCCTCCAAAAATGTATTACGACGAAAGGATGATTCCTAAGGTAATTTGGAATAACTTTTTCCTTTACGAAAATGTTGTACGCGGCTTCGTCGAGGAGTTATAAACGAAAAACGCGGACCAATCAGAGCGCGGCTACAGCAGACGGATTCCGGCTCGGCCAATGCCAACGCTACGCGCAGCGGGACCTGATTCGCCGAGCCGGAACCCGTCTGCTGCAGCCGCGCTCTGATTGGCCTACGTTTTTCGTTAATAACTCCTCAGCGAAGCCGCGTAGAACATTTTCGTAAAGGAAAAAATGATTTCACGTGACCTCAGGAATCACCTTTTGCAAGGAAATACGAACGTTCTTGGGACAGCTTGTGTAAAAGTTTTTTTTTTTTAGTTGAAACAAATGTACTACGACAATCCATTGACATCGCATCAACTTGCACGACTATTATTTATTTAACAAATCAGATATAAGTCCACGCGCCTTTCAGTCTATTCGAAGACCTAGTTTGAATCTAGTGTAGGACACGAAAATTTGTCAATGTATCCCACTTTATAGAAACTTCCGCGACAACGCAGTGGAAACGATAATATGCAGTGCTGGTTTGCATAATCGATTTAGTCGAAGCACCAACCGTCCGGGCGAGCACTATGTTATCGTTTCAGTGCGCGGAGGATTGAAATGGCCGCCGTCCTACGCTAGATTCATCGTCGCCCGCGGAATATCGTTCGAAACTGAACAATGGAGGCCCGTATCGTGCGACACACGGTTGTAAATCCTGTTTTCGCTTGTATCTCCCCGATGAGGAGGAAGAGAGCCAATATTCCCCGCGGTGAAAATGGCACAATGCCGACGCCGGAAAGGGGCGAAGTGTTCGTTATTGAACTTGGACGACGCTATCTCTGCCGAGAATAACAGATATTTACCGGTTTCCCTCTGCGTGTCTGTTTTCCGTCGATTCTTCGAGCAAGGCGCGCGAGGCGATGCTGTGTGTGTCTCTTAGTTTTCGATCGACTGGATATTGAATATTATGAATAATTCATGCCGGTTGTTGCACGAGTTGCACGAGCTCCGTGTTCTGGAGAGCATCAACGCGGGGGGGGGGAGGGGGGGGGGGGGAGAAGTGCGAGGCATAGTTTAAAGGACATGTCGGGATCCTGGAGAATGGTTTTCTAAAATGGACATTGTCGAGAAACTCTGAAGGCTTTGTGGACAGTCGGCAAGCATTGCAGGGAGACACTAAAATCCCGAAGACATTAAAAATCGAAAGTATCCTTGAGAATAGGTTGAGCTACAATATTCATGTACATAAAATTATTTTCAAATGTCACAGCTCCGCCAGAAAAATTTCTCCCAGTCATTTTCGAAAGTAAAACCGAAACCGTCGCTCTTTGAACATCGTCTTTGTCTCTCGAGATGAAAGACAGTCAAAACGAAACGAAATTCGCAATTTCTATAAGCGGTTGTAGACCGTCTCGCGGTTTCTATGGGAGTTCTGTTGCACGGGTATTTTCGAACACAGGAATTAACCGTAGACGTGGACTAATGTCTCGGGTCGAGCGTGCATTGTGATCCAGGAGGATCCAATGGCATTTCTAAACGCGTGCTGAGAGCCGAGAGCCAGCCAGCCGAGTCCTTGACGAGTTGAGATGCACCCGCCGGGATGCCAACGGGGGCACACGTTCACCGTAGAATAAATATGGGGAGCCGTAGGGAAACCAGTTTTCGTAGTTCACCACACCGTGCAACGGTGCCCCGTCTCCCCTTTCTTCTCTGTCTATTTTTAATCTTCCTCTGTTGACCTATGCAACACACCGGCCACCAGACAAATCGACGAGAGACCCACTAATGGTGCCTAGGACCCTTCGCCTCGTTGACTTTTCATTTTGCTCGTGTGCTCAGCCGATGCATGCCCGCCATTTTGCTTCTCGAACACTCTCCGAACCGTCTGAACATCTTTAACCCTTAGCCACTTCAGTGGTGGCTGTATGGCACCACTAGAAATTGCTGTATCATCACTCAAAATATCTTTTACATTATTACATTTGTTTGTATTTAATAAGTTACTAAACATTGCAAAACTTCGTTTTGGAGTTAAAATAGCTTCGAGTTAATTATCGATTTTCTGGATGGTTTTCTTAATAAAAAGACCGCCGCGGTATATCAAAATTGAAAATGACAATTTTCATTTTGCTCGTGCACCCTGCCGATGGACGACCGCCATTTTGCTTCTCGAACACTCTCCGAACCGTCTGAACATCTTTAACCCTTAGCCACTTCAGTGGTGGCTGTATGGCACCACCAGAAATTGCTGTATCATCACTCAAAATATCTTTTACATTATTACATTTGTTTGTATTTAATAAGTTACTAAACATTGCAAAACTTCGTTTTGGAGTTAAAATAGCTTCGAGTTAATTATCGATATTCTGGATGGTTTTCTTAATAAAAAGACCGCCGCGGTATATCAAAATTGAAAATGACAATTTTCATTTTGCTCGTGCACCCTGCCGATGGACGACCGCCATTTTGCTTCTCGAAAACTGTCTGAACCGTCTGAACATCTTTAACCCTTAACGCTTGAATGGTGGCTGTAAGGCACTACTAAAAATGGCTGTATCATTATTCAAAATATCTTTTACATTATTAAATTTGTTTGTATTTAATAAGTTACTAAACATTGCATTATTGTACCGAGTAAATTCTGCCATTTTTCTATGTATAACATGACAAAGAATATATAGAAGGGAAAAATATTCTAGGTCGGAAGGAATGCTTCGTTTTGGAGTTAAAATAGCTTCGAGTGCAAAGAGTTAATTATATCGATTTTTTCGATGATATCAATATTCAAAATGACAATGTTTTCCATTTTGCTCGTGCACCCTGCCGATGGACGACCGCCATTTTGCTTCTCGAAAACTGTCTGAACCGTCTGAACATCTTTAACCCTTAACGCTTGAATGGTGGCTGTAAGGCACTACTAAAAATGGCTGTATCATTATTCAAAATATCTTTTACATTATTAAATTTGTTTGTATTTAATAAGTTACTAAACATTGCATTATTGTACCGAGTAAATTCTGCCATTTTTCTATGTATAACATGACAAAGAATATATAGAAGGGAAAAATATTCTAGGTCGGAAGGAATGCTTCGTTTTGGAGTAAAAATAGCTTCGAGTGCAAAGAGTTAATTATATCGATTTTTTCGATGATATCAATATTCAAAATGACAATGTTTTCCATTTTGCTCGTGCACCCTGCCGATGGACGACCGCCATTTTGCTTCTCGAAGACTGTCTGAAGATTCTTGATTTCTTTATCGATTTCTCGGACGGTGTTCCTAATAAAAAGAATGTATTAAAATTAAAAATTACAAAATGACAAGCACCGTTCGTCGTTTAGAACACAACGGCCGCAAGATCGATAGCGCGTTTCTTTTCACGGGATTATGAGATCATTGTCGGCGATCGCCGGGGTTTGTCCTGGGGGAAAACGCAGAGATTACGTTTCGCACGCGAGAATCGAATGCTGAAGGTCACACGGTTACGTAATCGAGCAGCACAGTGACCCGCAGACCTTTTTCTCCTGCTCTTTTCTTCTTCCTTCATGCTTACAACGATCGCGAGGAGCACTCCTTGGACGATCCTCGAGAGCATCTTCAGGATCGAGCAGCAGAACGGTCGTTCTTCGATCGCACCGATCGACGATCGATCTGAGAATTAGGGGGGTCGACACAGAGCCGGGGGGAGACTCGATCGACTCGGAAAGATCGATGGGTTATCTTCGATGATCTTGGACGAGCATCGATTAGTACAGTTGATTTACAATTGAAATTATCGATGTCTCTTCCAGGCAGAGAAAACGAAGATCGTTGAAGTGAAGAGTCATGATCGGAAGATACATATCTTATGGCGGGATTGTTCTTTGGTAGTTTCATTAGTTGTTCCGAGTTTACTAGCGCTCTTTAGTAGTTTTCGGACAATTTACCAGTTATTTTTTGTAATTGTTGAAATTAGAGTAAAAATTGTGGGGAATTTAAACGAATGAAAATCGTGGTATATTCATTATGGAACAGGTACTTGACGTTTTCAATATTCTCATTTAATATCATATTAAAATGTAATATTCTCTGGATAATTCTGCCCTTCGTAAATGCTCACGATTACAGAAATCGGTCGGAAGATTGAGGTACGAGTTTTAACGATTTCCGAAGAAGAGCTTCTCCGGCTGATGATTGCCCGGTGACGTCACAATGGTTTCAGGACGAAGAGAGTTTTAGAGGCTCGTAATCACCGAAACAACCGTCGAGGATCGAGGAAGGACTTTCTCCGAAAGAAGCGTTCGAACAAACCATACTCTCGCATCGTCAAAACACAGTGTAACCGAACCGTACGCGCGCTACGGGCCAAGTAGAAAGCGCATCGATTTTTGATTTATGGAAGGCCCGTTTGAATATTAATGGAGGCGTTACAGAATTCCGGAGGGCGACTCCGCTACTTTTCGCTACGATAGAATAGAATTTTCTTCGAGGCAAAGAGATTCGAGTGGCGCGCTCGAAAACCGAATTTCCGAAATTTTCCGAAGGTTTGGAAAAAATGTGAAAAACATTTCAACCATTCGAAACGAAGGAAAGTAGATGTCCGAAGGTATCGGGACGGTTTTCGTGGTCGGGAAAGTCTGCGGAGAGTGTCTGGCCGACGGAGGTACGCGCTACGCTCTCCGTCGAGGAGAGAGAAGCCGTTTCGAAATACGAGATGCGCATAATTATGCGCGCCTACTTAGATGCATCGGGAATGCAACGTAGTCCCCTGTTTTTCTGGCACGCCCCGAGCTGCCGTCCACCTTTCGATCGGCCTTTGTGATGCCACCCGAGAGTTGTTGCCTTTTATGGCGCATAACGTCTCCTCCACCGTAATTCGACGCCTGGCGCGCACTATACCACGCTCACGGCGTCCCCCGTCGACTACCATGCATTTTTTTCCACCCGATTATACTAATGTCACTGTCTCCGCGTCGCGTCGTGACCAATCGGAAATTGATGGCGCTGCCGGCGTGATAGTGCACGATGATACCACCGTCGCTAACTATCAAATTTCCCTCACCCCTCCATTCTTCGACCTCACATTAACACGTTCGCTGGCAACAAAAACGTTCATGGTTATACGAAACATTATAGATCCTCTTTTAAAATTTAAAAAAGCATATTACTACACACCGACAAAAAATATTACAACCGCAACACATCGTTAATAACATCGTGCACAAATGTTAACATCATTTTCTCCGTGTTTATTTAACACGTTCGCGGACGTGAGTGCTATAGCATTCATTTTCATAGTGATGCAAAATGACATGAATTCTATAGCATTCGAATTTTAAAGCCAATTTTTATTCATTTAATTCTATACAACCTTTAAAGTTTTTGTAATTAATACACATTTCAAAGTAATGACCTGCTGTCATTACTAATGACAGTTAACGTATTATTATTGTTTATGTCTAATCAGATTGTGGATAGTACAACTGGTTTCAAGAAAAATTGCCTGTCTATTTTTGCAGCTCACTGACATTTTTACTGTCCGTGAACGTGTTAAATAACATGGTTAAAAGATCGTCCACTGATTTTCACTCTAGAATCGCAGCACAAACACGCTGAGATCCACAGTGTAATGCTCAACCTTGAACGACTACAGCGACATCCGACTCGATCGAAAGCTGCATGGCAACAAATGAATTTTTTGCAAGGCGTCTTTGCTAAATTTGAGAGTGACCGGGAGCGTTCGTAAAATTGTTTTCGAGCCCCGAGTAAAATGGAGTCCGATCAAAATTTCAGAAGGCGACTGCACCAACGACCAGGAAATTTCTAATTCCGATAGAGGACACACCGATATCGATGTTAATGACGTCTACGTGTCCCGCGGACGTCCCACATTAAATTTCGGGCCAGCCGAAGCTGAAAACACCATGGAGGCAACACCGATGGCCGATGACCCGTCCATGGTCAAGGTGAAAATCACGTCGAGGTGCGCGTCGATCATACGAAACAGCTCTTCCGGCACGTGACCGGAATCGGAGTCTGATCTTCGATCTACGATAGATCATCTAACCAGGTTACGATTTGGCAGATTTCGAAAATTTGAATACGTATACTCCCCCCTCCTCGCTATCAAGCTTGATCATTTTTTCCCGATAATTTACCGTAAAATATTTCGGAAATTATAGTAGAACATGAAAACGTCCGAGAAACAGATTTTCTGAATTTTGATTTCGCATTCAGGACCGCGATCTAATTATCACTTTGAATTGGAGAAATAGAAAGAGAAAAGGAATAATTCTTCGCTGAAGGATAACAAGAAATAATTTTTATTATTATTTCGACTAACTATTATTACTAAGAACTGTTATTTCAACTAATTTATTACAACAACGAATAATAATTTTCTTCAGGATGAAACTTTGTGGGTGACGCAGTGATTTTCTGCATCGTTTTCCGAGCGTTGCGCAAGCAACGATTTTCCTTCCGGTTGCACAAGACTTCTCCGACACCCGGTGCATGATATCTCGACATCGCGATGTATCTTCTAAGCCGAAGAAATTATTTGTTTGCCGCAAGACATGCGGCTTTCGACGAGGCAGAGAGAAGAAGAAGTAGAAGAAGAAGAAGAAAAAAAGCGACTCGATGGCGGCGCGTCACGGCGTCGCGTCGTTCGCATCCGTCCGCAAAGGTTTAATTACACTAATTCAAGCCGAGCGTAAATCGTAGAATGCTCATCCCCGTCGGGGAAGAAGAAAGGTGGTTTGCCTTGTAGCGACGACCCACGTGTCGGGACGATCTAAGCAGTCGTCGCCGGGAAGCAGAAGAAAAAAGGACAAGAGAACTTTGAAAAGGATCTCGAAGGATCATTCTAATATCGAAAAAAAAACTGATAGCTATTAATAGGCTGCGGAGATTTATTCTGCAATTTCCAATGTTGGAAGGACAGATTTTCTTTCAGAAATCTTATTTCCAGTGGGAATAGTCTCTGTAGATCCGAAACGCGTGAAAGAGAAAAAAAGGAAATTTATATTTTTTGAAAAAGACATTTATTTCGTTTCTTAATAGTATTGATAATTGAATTCTGTGTTTCCTGTTTTCCAGTTGACGTACTTACTTTTTGATCGATGTAACGACGCGTCAATGAAAAAGAAGCCGGGAATAATGAACGATTTTCGAGGATAATCGTTCGACCTCTAGTCGACCGTGCTGGATCAATTTCGATCGACGAAGCCGCGCCACTTTCATTCACCGTGCCACCAAACACAGAACTCGCTCGAGGAAAAAGGCAGCTCACCTTGTCCGATGGCTCATTCATCGGAAAAGAAAACGCTAAAAACCGAAAATTACAGGCTCTCGCATAATTGTGTAATTGTGCGCTCGTTCCCCTTCCCCTTCCCCTGGTTCGCCATGAGAACCGCGATCCTCGGTGACCCGATTTCGATTCTCGATCTCGTGTTCTCGGGGACCTAGCTGCTTTGGTATTTACTTTTCAATCTCTGTTGTACAATTCTCTTCTCTTTAATAACTCAACTATTATACAACAGTCTATATTGTAGACGATCTATCGCGTGTAGATTACATTACGTTTCGATCGCATTTTTAATTACTTCACGGCAAATTTTGTTACTGTTTTCGGCTTCAAAAAATCTGAAAAATATCTAGGATTCTTATTCTACTTCAATATTGTTATTAATAAACAAAAAGAAAATGTTACAGATTAAATTCCGAAAAATGACGAGCCCCTTCCCTTGAAAAGATTCAAAAGTAAAATTTTCGCCTAGACATAAACGTGTGCCCGGTGGAGGGTTAAAAATAATTATACTGAATATAACTTTGTCAATGCCGAAGATAATTAATTAGATTATAGTGGGCGGTGGGTGGTCGATTATCGACCAGAAATTGTTATTAACAACGCCGATCGGCTCTATGAATCGGCGGTCAACGCGTTAACGAAATCGTTTCCAGCCTTTCTAATCCTTTCTGATTTTCATGTGCTCCAGTTCAGAACGAGAAAATGCTCCACCAGCAAACTCCACGCCTATTTTTCGACATTTCCGAGCCGTCGACCATAACCTCGACATTATCGAGAACCAGGGAGAGACCGAGTGTTGGAACCGATAGATGACGGGCAGAACCCTCGAAACGGAAACAAACATGCCGGTCAGGTCGCGATCGAAAGGATCGTTTCTCCGGTTCAGAAAAGGCATCGAAAGAGAAATTCTGCTTAGGCGTAGACGCGTGTCGTGCTGTGTCCGTCGCCGAGAAAGAAGGTGGTTCACCTTGCAGACACAGCCTTCCGTTATTCCTCGTAACAGACGCGCCACGGCCATGCCGATATCGATTCGCCGTCGATGGCGAGAAAATCGAAGCCGGCGCTCGAGCTTTCCTCGAATCGGTTCTCTTTCGCTTCGCGTTTCCAATCGGCACGCGATCGGACTTTTCCACCTGGCTCGCCGGAAAAGAGAACAATTCTGCTCCCAATAAAGATTGCGACAAAAATCCGTCCAAACCACGCAGTTTTCCTGCAATCAGTTTCGAAATATTACCGATGTCCTCCATAATTAAATCAAATGGAGGCTGACAAATCTTCTTTTACACGATAATCCCGAACGAAGTGATTAGAGATGCATTGAGAAGCAGCCACGGGACATAGATCTTCAAAAATTATTTTGTAATATTTTATTGTCGAAGAATCTTTCGTTTGTTTTTCACTGGAGGATTTCTGTCTTTCAATTCGGTGAAAGCCGAGACAGAGATAAGGGAAACAGAGAACGACGTCGATTGTCCCTTTCTCGACGTTTATCACCGTCGACTGGAAAATTTATGAAGCTCCCGGGGACGGAATTAACATTGCTATGGTTCTGACATTTACTTCAAATCGCTCGTGAAACGGCTTTCTAGCGTCCCGAAGATTGGGAAACACATCGACGATTTTTTAACTGTGGAATTCACGGCGAATATCAGATTTTTTCCTCTTGATAATCCACAGAAACATTTCCAAAGACGATCTGATGAACGTGCACACACGTTTTAGGTATTTATGCAACCGTTATGATAAATATTGCGCAAGTTATCGAGCAGTCTCGTTATAACTCGGCGCGGCGCTGTCGACGCGTGACGAGAAACGTTTGTTCGACGTTTGCAATTAAAGGTCAGTTAACTAGTTTCATTGAAAGCTGCGACAAGGAGGACGCGTGCTCTTTCTCTTTCTCTCTGTCTCGAGGGCGAACTTTTTTTCTCGGGCTGAAGGGTTAACTGGAAATGTCAATTATAATTTTTTTTTTCATTATACGAGATCTCGACGCCTGGGAGAACGGACTCTGTATGAAATTCAATCTGCGAATCGCGAGATTTTGCCATTAAATTTTCCCCTGGTGAAACTCCGTTCTCTTTTCTGTTTAAATTATTTTTATTGATTTTACCGTGGTACAATTTTCTTTGGTGCTTTCTGTTCGGAATGCACTAAAACATTTGGTTGCGACAGAGAACCGTAGAAACATTGTGTAAAGAACTGTTGTCAATTTTGTTTTTTGAAATTTTCCGAATATTTCCGAAACCATGGTCGTTTTCAATTTATTGAACAGTAAAAAAAAATGATGTAAAGAACTCTTTTCACTTTTTAGAAATTCTTCGGACCATTTCTGAAGCTATCATAACCTCCATTTTAATAAAAATATTTTACATGAATTTTATCTAACATAGAAACGTACGAAGACTAAAGGACTCGTGCAAAGTATGAAATTGTAGTGTAAAATATGACTCGTGTAAAAGCATAAAAGTAATAAAACAGGACCTGGTGAAACCCAGAAGATCGGTTTAAGCGTTTCTTTTTTTTTCTTTCGCAACTCCCGCAATGAAGAGATCTCATTTCAATGTTTTTGAATTTCAAATCGGGAAGGAACTGGTTGGCTGGATGTCAACATTTCTGAAGACATAATTGCAGCGAGTCGCGTCGGTCATTAAATATTAATCTCGCGAACAGATCGAACAGATTGTTTTCCAGCCAATGCCCCGAATACACCCACGCTTCTCGATTGTCGGCCGGCATGTTTATTTATCAGGCGCCTACCAAAATTTCGGTTTAGAAAGGCGACCCTGTCAGATTCGGGTCGAGAGAGACTTTCTTCGGGACTTGTTGAAACACTGACTTGCATATCGTACGCATTATTCAAATCGTTGCCTAGTTAACAACGTCCTTTTACCATTTGAATTATTTAAATGTCCCGCCTGATTCGAAAATACGCCTGGATCGTTACTGGAAAGAAAAACCTGATTCAAAATCGAAACATTGAAAGCGTTCGCAATGGCAATTTTGACGTGATTTTTCAAAACGCTAACCCGATTAATTAAAAAATGGTTCATTCGTGTGAAAGGTATCGAAATTGAATTTTTTTTTTGGAATACGAAACAATTCCTGATTTTTCCTTTATTTTCTCCGAGACAATATGGTCGGCGTAGCCGTGGTGTAACGCGGTAAAAAAACATTGGAATTTTGCAGGGGAACAGGTATAGTTTAATTAGGAAACGGGAATCGTGCGATCCAAGTTAATTGTATGTGACTAAGCACGGTTCTACGAACAAGATTTGTCCATTCACCGAGGGACTTGGACATGGTGGCGTAGAATGGCCACGATCACAGCGAATTAATTCGAATGGGACTCGCGTCGGCAAATATTGTCGGCAAACAGGAACAGATCGTGCTAGGACTTGTAAAATCCTCGGTTTTCAGGCAATACGGCCCCGTGTGTCTTTGTAAAGCGCTTTTCCTTTGTTCACTGGTAGTGATACATCGCATAATGATCGGCAACACGCATGCCACGAATGTCAAATTTCCCGCCGTGAACTCGAAAATAAACTGGTTCGCCCTCTAAACCGGAAGACAACAGTGCCATTATTGCTGGTAACCGGTGCCATAAACCGTACTTTAATCTGATCGTTCAAAAATCTTCCAAAATACTTCTGTCGACGGTGCATAAGTTTGAAACTTTGCTCGCATGTTCGTTCGTATCGTTTCGATTTAATTTTAAAAAAATGAAATATCTCCGAATTCATGACTTCCTGTTTGATATGTGCGGTTCGTATATTTCAGAGGGGAGAAATAGAATTCGCTTGAAATTGAGAGAAATGCAGACACATGGAAATTAATATTTGAATACTCACTCGCGTCTAATTAAAAGCCTGGGTAAAATGGAAGACGGGGCCTGGAAACTGGAATTTTCAACTTCACGATGAGCTTCGTGATGGATTTTCTTTAAATGTGAATATTAATATTTGATATGGACGAAATCGAAGATAAATTTGCACAGTATATGCACTCGACGCGGGAGAATATTTTCAGATGATTGTCACGGTAATAAATCATTTCACACCGGAAGTCCGCGACAGTCGTTGGCGTTCACTTTGGAAGACGGCAGTCGACTGATGACCCTTCGTTAATGGCGTATCATTCGAAGGACCATGCCACGGAACCTTTTTTTACACTCCCTCCACAACCATAATTGAACACCTGAAATAATATTACCGATCGCTCATAAATTCATGCAAATCTCGCCTGGCCTTTCGATGCCATCCTTAACATTTCAACACAATTGTCCATGATGTATAACCTCACACCATAAATATTGTCGGTTAACAATTAACACTGGTTCATGAAGCGACTATACGCTCTCTACCTTTCAACTTTCATGATCCAGTGTAATAAATTTGTCAGTGAACTTTAACACTGTGACCTCTAGTCACTAACTGCATGAGATAAAATTTTGCGCAACGTCATAAATTAGTCAAAAAATAATAAATTAGCATGTAGATTTATAGTAGAATTACAACAAGATGGAGAGAGGTCCGTGGTAAACGTAAAATTAGTTTCTGAAAACTGAGTAGCGATAATTCATGGAAAATGTTATAAATTACGCTTTTGTTATACGATATACAATCGCTGCGCTTAGTCTCAGGGCAAAATTGTGTTTCAAAATTTTGGGACTACTTTCTGTCCACGAACAAAATTGTTTCTCATCGTCCGAGGAGGTGCAGAAGACTCCCGATGGTTCCAAATGAATGTTCAAGCTCGCGTTTAGGCCACTCCTTTCTAAAACGGTCTGCTCCACGGAGGAGCCTCGGTAGACGATCGAATAACCGTGGAAAGCGTGCCAAAAGTGGACGCCCAGGATAAATATTTATGAAACCCGAGAGAACGCGCGGACGTATCGGTTTTTCCACGCTTTCGCGAGGAAAACGTCCGCGGATGTCACGTGGAAATCCGGGTGAAACTTAATGGGCGCCCTCTGGAACGTATCATTGTCCGAATCGTGCGATAATTGGAGCAGTTTCTCCAGAAAGAGAAAACAAAGCGGTCCGTGGACGAAATGCGGAATCGCACGCGCGCGCAACAATGGCCCCCGTAACAAATTTTCATTCGATTCGAACCATTCACTCCGACTCGCCACACTGACATCATTTTTTATCTTACACTCAGCCATTTTTCACACGAATCCGCAAAACCCGCAGTCTAATCATCCCGCTATTTTAAACTCGCCCAATCTATCGAAAGAAAACATTCATTTCTCTGCAATTCGGTTGTGCAAACTTCGGTGCCATTTTATTCAATCCATACAGTATAATTAAGTACACACTGTTATAAATAATACTCTCCTCCTGCTAGTGTGTATGTGCCGGTCTTCAGCTTTAACCCTTTGCACTCTATTTTCATTCCAAAACTAAATTTTTCTTCCGTCTTCGAATATTTTCATTTTATTCATACTGATCCGATTACCACATACAATATTTAAATGTTTAGCAATCTATTAAATAGAAATTCTGTAATGTAACAAATATTTTGTAATATTTTTTGTAATTTCTTTGAAAAATTCATTTCTCTGCAATTCGGTTGTGCAAACTTCGGTGCCATTTTATTCAATCCATACAGTTTGATTAAGTAAACACTGTTATAAATAATACTGTCCTCCTGCTCGTGTTTATGTGCCGATCTTCAGCTTTAACCCTTTGCACTCTATTTTCATTCCAAAACTAAATTTTTCTTCCATCTAGGAATATTTTCATTTTAATCATACGAAACTGATCCGAGTACCACATACAATATTTAAATGTTTAGTAATCTATTAAATAGAAATTCTGTAATGTAACAATTATTTTGTAATATTTTTTGTAATTTCTTTGAGAAATTCATTTCTCTGCAATTCGGTTGTGCAAACTTCGGTGCCATTTTATTCAATCCATACAGTTTGATTAAGTAAACACTGTTATAAATAATACTGTCCTCCTGCTCGTGTTTATGTGCCGATCTTCAGCTTTAACCCTTTGCACTCTATTTTCATTCCAAAACTAAATTTTTCTTCCATCTAGGAATATTTTCATTTTAATCATACGAAACTGATCCGAGTACCACATACAATATTTAAATGTTTAGTAATCTATTAAATAGAAATTCTGTAATGTAACAAATATTTTGTAATACTTTGTAATTTCCTTGAAATAATGCCACAATAATTTCTGGTGGTGCTTCAGAGTCACCACTCGATTTCAAAGGGTTAAAACCGCCCTGTTACAATCGATGTCTCTTCATCTTGGAAAGTTATGCACGATGATTTTTCCGGGACCATTAGGTCGTTGCACACGGGACGATTGCAAGTTTTATGAAGTGATTATCCCCTCAAAGAATGATATTACAATCTGCCAGTTATCATTTGAAGGTGCAAAGCTAATTTCTGGAGAATGGTGCTTAGTCCAGCGATGATCGTTCGGGGAGAGTTGCGCAACGGTACGCGCCATCTCTTAGGCGCCAGGTATCGAACGCCGCCATGTATCGGCGTCGTTTTTCGAGAAATTCATGATTTTGTAACGTCGACGACCTTGTCTTGTCACTTTCACTCGGTTCCTATCCGTGCGTGGACCGATCGAGAACCGCTCCGAAAGAATCGTTGCAGGGGCCACGTGCACGCTTATGGTTCACCGGGGGAGCGGCGAACGTGTTCGCGAGATTCGTGCACCAACCAGAGGACGACCTTGCCCCTGAAAAACGGCCCCGTTCGAAAATCATTCCCCGGAGCCATCCTCGAAGACCTAAAACCGACAACACACTTTCACCTCGGGTCTGAATTTTTCACCAACCCGCGAACGTTGGAAAACGTTACATGTCTAGTAGCGTACAGTTTATCCGCAAGGTAAGAATTACAATGGAACTTTGTTCGTATTGTCCTTTATTTACAATTAACGGACGTGTCACACCGAGAGAGCGAACCGGTTTCCTGGTCTCCCGCGAATTAATCGCTAATTTATTGTTTGCCTTTGTTCTACGAATACGTGGCCGACAATGAGTCAGAGAATGACTAACAGCTCTGGTCCGAGGTTAATGAAGCAACGAACGATGCCGGAAGAACGAAAGAAATTAAACGGTGATGTATCATTTTCAACCATTCCACATACTTTATTCTGTATTAGTATTTTATTGCGAATTCCGGTTTCTTGCATCTGGAAATTTGTCTAAATTACCAGTGGTTCATTTTAGAATTTTTCAAAGTCTGTGCTCCACGGATAAGGATTTTTCGAGAGCAATAGCAATTTCAATCGTGAACGAACCATTCACTCCCAGTGACGTTATCGAATTATTTTCTTTCGGGATTATTACGTACAGAAAGATCTACAAGTGTTTTCTTTTCTTTGGTGCAGCACAATTATTGGAAATGCTATTAATAGGTAATTTTTCAAAGATGGTCGAAATGAACCTCGTCAGCGGATTAATAAGTTGTGTAGCCGAATATTGCGCAATGAATGATCGTTCGACGTCCGGGAACATTAATTTCGTGATAAATTGATCGTGGCCAGAGATTCTCGTTTAATATTCCGGCTAGATCATCCTCCGGAGAGGTCGGCCGGCGATGGCGAAGAGAGTTTTCGTGTTGCACGGCACCCTGGGGCCCGGCCACGGTTAACTTTCGCTGTCAAACGTCACGTAATCCAGGGCCGCCGTACGATTATCCGTCGGAGATCCGCGCAAAACATGAGAATGACCCCGCATAATGGGTTAGGCAACGTGTTCCGTTACACGGTGCCCGCCGCTGCTCATCGCAGACTATGAAAAACCGTCGAACACTTTCCCACCATACACCGAAGCAACGAAATCGACGACACAGACTAGAGAAGCCTTTGAACCATTTTACTGAAATATTTCCTGGGACTTTGAAGGGTTTTCGATCAATTAAACAAATTGGATTTAGCAGCTTTTGAAGCAGCTGTGTGGATTAGCTGCTTAGACATTTTTAAGTGTGTAAAACAGCTGCGTGGACATTTTATATTTTTCTAGAACGACAGCATAGACGTTTGAAAGGAACGAAAGATTCGATATACTACATTTTAACCTTTGGCAATCTCGGAACTATTTGAACAAACATTTCTTCCGAGAATATTGCCATTCTATATATAATTGTTTCATTTCTGGTGGAATTTACTCGTACAAAACTGATATGTTTATACATTTATTAAATTTAAACAAGTTTATCAATTTAGGAAATATTTCGAACGATATAGGAATTTTCAATGGTGCCCAAGAGTCGCCACTCGAGCAGCAAGAGTTAAAATAGTACAAAACTGATATGTTTATACATTTATTAAATTTAAACAAGTTTATCAATTTAGGAAATATTTCGAACGATAATTTTCAATGGTGCCCAAGAGTCGCCACTCGAGCAGCAAGAGTTCAAATAGTACATCAATGAAGTACAGCAAATTGAATATCAAAATTTGAATATTTTCTGTGTACAAAATAGAAAAATAGAATGTACAAATTCATAGGAGTGTAATTGTCGAAATTTAAAGCACAGAAGCACGGCGGTTAATTATATTATCGTCGGTATAATTGCAAAGTGGAAAGCCAAGCATCTTTTGTCTGGAAGCGTTCGAAAGTACGCGCTCGAAGACGCGAAGACCAGGATTCCGATGATGATTGTATACAAAAAGCGATTCTGAATAGCTTGCAAATATTGCCGATGATAGTCGGATGACGCGAGACACACGCGACGGACACATTATGTAAACGCGGGTTTAGAATCGCCGGCGAATTAAAGAAAGTGTTCGGAACGGCTGGCTACACGCTATTTCATAAGTGTGGACGGCAATTTCGCCATTTTATCGCGACGCGCGGCTCTAACACGCTGGAAATGGATCGTGGACACACAACTGTCGAGCACGATTATCTGAAAAGTGTTCAACGACCGTTCGATCAGCTTGCGTATCGAGGGGAACGACTAAAACGCGGCGAATGAATTATGAGATAATTTCGTCGACTTCTGCAGTCTTTAAACTGCTTCCGGAGCGCGCGAAACGAAACGTTCAAGTGAAATGGCTGAAACGCAGCGACGAACTAATTACTAAATGACTTTCTTCGACTCCCCCCCCCCCTTCCTTCTTCGATTTTGTAAACTGCCCCCAGAAATTGAAGACCAATGCGCGTATCAAGCGAAACAATTGAAACGCGCGAAATATTTTGAGACCAAGAGCGAATTTCGATTGCTGCGCAAGAATGGACGACCCGGTCAGGAACGCGCACGCGAAACCAGTTTATTTGCAGTGAAAGCGTCGCGTCGCCGGCAAACCGTCACGTCGCATAATTAATCCGCCGTAATTATCTGCGCCCGATAATTTTTTGACCCCGCCGCTGCTACACATGTGCGATCATACGCGCAGCTGCTCCCACTTCTTTTTCGGGCATTATCGACGAGCCTACATTTCATGCTCGAGGTGAAAGCGACGATAAATCCGGCAACGAGATCATTTCTTCGACATTCCTCGCATACTCTCCGTCGCAGACAAAAATCGTTGCGCCCCCAACTTTTTCGGGAACACCTGCGGAATGTGACCCCTTTCTACGCTGTTAAACATTGTTAATCATTCTCTAAACGAAGAATTAAATACGCTACACTGTTCTACGCTATCGAGTACAATATTTAACACTAAACCTACCGATCCTTAAATTTTGAGACTTTGCGTGGTTCGTATTATAATCTTTAATCATTTCCCGCGAAAGCATTCTTATAATTCCAGTAATTGTAAAACAAAGAATCTGGAGCCGGTCATTTTGACCGTAGGTTTAGTGTTAATTTAATCATCCGACTGAATTGAATGTTTGCTCCGCAATGAAAAATCGACGCGGAGGGCCGTCAATGGCAGCCATATTGTCTTTCACGGAGCGGTAATCTTTATAAATATCATAGCAGTTTGCCAAGATCCGAATCGATTTGCCCTTTCAGATCTGGCTGCTTCGAAACGGGCAATCAACGTGTGATCCAGTGTTAATTTTCCAGTGGAACGTAATTAAAACGTTCGGTGCAGGAGACGGGTCCACGGGTCGGATATGGAATTTTCCTGAATGGGACTTCCGTCCTCGACTTTCACGGCGAAAGGCCATTCCCGATCCCAGAGATGACGCAATTAATCGTTGAATGGTTATCCAATTTATAGGAATTAGAAGATTACAGGTTTCGCCGGAGCGGGCGGGTCTCTCGACAGATTCTTCTGCGGATAATGAAGCGGAGGTGTCGTAACGCGGCGTGGGTATCCCGTTACACCTTCGACGCACGATCCACCACGAGAAAAGGTGTCCACCGCGGGAAGGACGACGATTACCAAGAGTTGAAAGTTGAAAGTGACAGTGGAAGAGGATAACCGGAGCCTAGAATCTTCTCGCCGCCTGCAACGTTCGCCGGGCGACGCCATTTCCCTTTACTTTTGCTCGTCTTCGCGTATTCTCCTAGCCGCCATTTTCATCGACAAGTTCGTTCCGTCTTGAATTTATTGCGATCTCGTCGACAAGTTTGTCGAGCAGTTTTATTGACCGCTTCGTTCCGCTTTTATTAATTGTATTTCAACTTTATCGACAAAACTCGTTTATATCTCATCGATGTCCCTATTTCGCTGACACACTTGTTCCAGTTGTATTCGATAATTTATTCCGACCTTATCGACGAAGTGATTTTAATTCCTTGATAAACTGATTCCAATCTTCCGTTTTCGAAATGGCCCCGTCGACAATAAATCGATCAACATATTCGCTGCGACACGACGTTTCCAATGAAAATCAGGCGATTAAAATAATAACTGCTTTAACATTCTTTTTAACAATTACAAAGACTGCGACCAAGGCAAACGCAAATCACGAACCAGTTAAACGCAAGGTATGAACTGTACAAAGTATACACCACTGCTGATTTTATTCGAAAGCGTTCTGCTACCTTGGATGCATTTGCTTGTACTTATTTATCTTTAGCACCATAATTACACCGAAACGAAAAATGCGAACACCTTGCGACCGATCCGATGACCTTCTTCGAAAGGTTAAGCTTCGATCATGGCGGGAAGAAGTGACATTAATGTATTCGGCACGTAGGTCCTGCTCCCATTAACGACGTGAACAATTCTCTTCTCAGCTTCTTCGAGGCAAGGCTTCTGTGTCTCCAAGGACTTTATAAAATCATCCGGTGCACAAAAGAAAAGAAAAAGTTGTTCAATGGCTTCCAAAGATTCGAAGCGTTCTGTTTGGAAAACGAAGCTAGACAAATTAGAGTTAGTAGCGTTTGTATGTCTGCATTCCGGTGTGTTAACAATTAAATTGGGTTATTTCGGGAGAATTTGTCCTCCGTTCGCGATTCGTGCAACAGAGATATCACCGCCACGGTTGAGAAAACGTAATTACAGCACTTCCTACGACAATTTCCATTCCTTTCACCTTCCTCGTCGGGTCGGTTGCAAAATCGCCGGGAAAAACGTTCGGGCGGATCGAACGCGACAATAGAGCCGCCTTGTCCCTCTTTTCTCCGTGATCCTGACAGTGAAGGTATTTCGAGGACGAGACCTTATTCGATCAATCACGCGATCCTCGGAAGGACGTATGTCTAGACTCCGTTTAGACTCGAACCGGAAACAATGGTCAACGATCTACGTACAGTGGTACTCGCTTGAACGCCCATTTTCTTTAATTAGTCTGCGAATTTTATGCAGTCGTAACAAAAGTGTATTGGCGAAACAGAAAACCGTGAAAATATCCCGCGTGAAACGAAATATCCTAAAATAGAATTATATTATTTGTGCCTCGTTGAAATTATCAAGGGAAGAAATAAGTATCTATGCAGCTCTAGTTTCTTGCAAAATTTTCAAAATCTTTGTCTTACCCGATCAAACGTAGCGAGTGGATTAATGAGATCTTTCGGATCAGAATGAACCGAAACACGACGTGAATCGAGAGCTGGTTCTACAGATTTAACAATAGGTTTACGGAGCATGTGAGTATTTTACATTACTTTATAAAAATACGAAGAACGTGTCTATCCAAGTTTTCAGCCATTTTTTAAATAATATATACTTACCTGAGGAGGTAAGTTTGTTGAGTAATTCCACGTGGATGGATCTTCACAATCTCAATGATCGTAAATTGAAAATATTAGAACCCGCCATTTTGTCACCCGTAAACCTTGTGTTAATGCGAATAAAATGAAGAACGTGTCTATCCAAGTTTTCAGCCATTTTTAAAATAATATACATAAGGAAGTAAGTTTGTTGAGTAATTCCACGTGGATGGATCTTCACAATCTCAATGATCGTAAATTAAAAATATTAGAACCCGCCATTTTGACGGGTCCCGTAAACCTAGTGTTGATGTGAATAAAATGAAGAACGTGTCTATCCAAGTTTTCAGCCATTTTTTAAATAATATATACATACCTGAGGAGGTAAGTTTGTTGAGTAATTCCACGTAGATGGATCTTCACAATCTCAATAATCGTAAATTGAAAATATTAGAACCCGCCATTTTGACACCCGTAAACCTAGTGTTGATGCGAATAAAATGAAGAACGTGTCTATCCAAGTTTTCAGTCATTTTTTAAATAATATATACCTAAGGAAGTAAGTTTGTAGAGTAATTCCACGTGGATGGATCTTCACAATCTCAATAATCGTAAATTAAAAATATTAGAACCCGCCATTTTGACACCCGTAAACCTAGTGTTGATATGAATAAAATGAAGAACGTGTCTATCCAAGTTTTCAGCCATTTTTAAAATAACATATACCTAAGAAAGTAAGTTTGTAGAGTAATTCCACGTGGATGGATCTTCACAATCTCAGTGATCGTAAATTAAAAATATTAGGACCCGCCATTTCGACGGGTCCCGTAAACCCAGTATTAACGCGAACAAAATGAAGAACGTGACATGCGATTGCTGTGCATAAAGGTCTGTAATAGTTCGAGTTTGTAAAACTGAACGGTGCGGTGTATTGAAGAACGACGATCGAGAAGAAGCCGAGAAGCCGAGGAATGTGCGTGGGCGTTGAAGAGAGGTGTGGTCGAGAGGCTCGAGGACAATGCAACAACGCGAATTCGAGCGAGCGGCCGATTCAGAGAGCGAGCCTCGCGTTAAAATGGGTCAGCGAGGCGTTTCGCGCGAGTTACACACGGATCTGCTCCGGTTTCACGGGGCGATGAATCCTCGGGGTCGTCGACTTTCGATTCGTTCGACTCGATGATCAACGAAGGACGAACCGAGAGCCGATCGGCTTTTATTTCGCGCACTTTCGGACTCGTTCGCCGCTCGGCTCCTTCGAGGGAACCTTGACGGGATCACTTTTACCGATTTCGCGCCGATCGATCGACCACGCGACGCGACGCGACGCCTCGATCCTCGACCTGCTCGAGGATTCTGCGAGCTCGACGCAACCTTCTCGACCTAGAAATTCGTCAAATCACCGTAACTCAATAACTGTAATTCAATTTTCGAGGCTCTCTTGGCTAAATTGGTTAGACCTGCATTTACATAAATACTAATTACTTTACCGTTTCGGGTTCGATTTTAACCTTGTACGAATGTTAATTCGTCGGAGCCTCGGGGTCTTCGTTTATCCTGGAGACTGTGGGCGATGAATTAATTTTTGAGACCTAATTTCATATATTATCCTTTCGTGAATGTTAATCTTTGCAGTCAGAGTGAGAAAATTAACAAAAATAATGTATGCATTTTGCAATGTAAGTAAACACTTCTTGCGAAGTAATCGTTTTTCAAAATCATATAGAGCGTTACTCAAATGTTTTCCCAGGTGTATCGGAACCCAAAAATAATATATAAATAGACGATACAACGTCAACATCGTGAAGCATTTTGTCTTCACAGAGCTTAAAATGTTCAACAGCGCCGACAGTTAGGTTCGATCAACTTTTAACTCCATCCGCATCGTTGGTTTCACAATAAATTCGGTGACACATCATTCTGTACCATTCTGTACCATGTTCCGACTAGTTCATATAACATTTTTGCAACAAAAAGAGCCGACAATAATTACGACGCCGGAAACTGCACGATTTCGGGCCATTTCCCGAGCCGCCATCTTGTCGCACGGTCACCAAACGAATTTCCAGCTCGCAAAGTTAGAAACTAAGTTGTTTAGGAATCGATCGAGAGCGAAGAAACCATCGTCAAGCGATTTTCAACGGAAGCAACGAGTTATTCCGCCTAGTTTGATTTATTTCAAAGACCCGGTGGGAACGGACGGCGTCTCACTTCCGCCGCCATCTTGTTCTTGATACGATAAAGAACGGAATTCTGTTGTCCGTGCGTGTACCTAATTCACTGACCTACTACATGCACATCGATGTAAATAGCTGTCTCTCGGGTCGGATATCGTCGGCTAATGGGATTCAAATTTAAAACGCATGCATAATTCAGTTCGCTGTCGAACCACTTCTTAATGGTGCGGCTCGTGGGAGCGCGGGAGATTTGATTTGAAGGGTATTTCCGGTCTCGGAGTACAACAATTCAATCCTGAATCTCCGAATCCTGAACGGAGGATTTCGGAGTGTTTACTCAATTTTTTAACCGGAAATCGTCGCGGCGATCGAGAAAGGGTGGCGTCCGTACGATCGATTGCGATCGATGAACGGGGCCGGACGCGTCGCGGATTAGGTTTTCAACGGGCCGTGGAAACCGTCGATCCCCGTGAAATCGTTTTTCCATCGACTGAGTTTTGTCCCCGGGGGGTCGGGATCTATCGATCAGCGCCGCGTTTCCAGCGATTTATTCCACGTTCAACGCCGGAATGAAAGGGTGCGAGAATTTTTGCTCGGCCATCCGTGACGATCCCGTAACGCCGGTAGCGGAACACAGGGTTTATTATTATGCGTTACGTTGCACGGCGTTGCGGCGGTTACGCTAATGGCGTCCTGCGCCGGAACGCGTCGAAGAAACGCCGCTAAGAGCCCCATAAATCCGCCGGCTGTCTCTCGCTCTTTTCATCCCCCTCCCAACCCCCCTTTCGACACGATCCCCCTCTCACTTTGTCCACGCTTTGACGGCGACGACATAACTCGCGGTTCCCCGCAATCGGCTCCGAACGATACCGTTTTCCTGCGATTGCGATTACGATTGCGACAATGCGAATCGGGCTTTCCCCTCTTCTTCCACAACCAGCAAATTACCCCTCGGTAAAAGCGAGCCTCCGTTTCGTTCTTTCATGTCCCCGAGTAGATCGCAGATAAACTTAATATAGAAATTTCGTGCAGAGATTATGGGATCTGCAAAGCGCTTTCCGGTTTCAAAGATTTCGTTCCGATCGACGTGAATTTTTCATTTTGAGAATTTTTTCTGACTCGACCGTGATAGACACGGGAATGATTTTTACCCGGAGTGAGTCTGCAGACTCTCCTGAACACGAGGGTATTTTTTTTATATCGTTACAAAGATTTAGTGTGGTTTTCAAATTCATACAGCCTAAGCAAGATAACCACTGAAATTCGATGAACGACTTGTAGGATGATTTAACACTAAACCTACCGTCTTATAAAAATGACGAGATTGATTTTATTTGGATTTTGTGCGATTCGTATTATAATACATGCTCTCCTATTTATATATTTATTTAATCGTTTTCCACGAAAGCACAATTTCAGTAATCCTAAAAAATCTGGAACGGTCATTTTGACCGGCGGTGGTAGGTTCAGTGTTAATAAATATTTAGAAAATAGTCTGGAAATATTGTTTACTTCGAATACTATCACAGTATGAGAAGTGATAAATCGCTGGTCTTCAATTTCTAACCGTTCTGAAATCGTCGTTGGTGGACGAGACAGTGAAATGAACGAACCAACGATCTACCCCTGATCTTGGCACTGAACTTTCCTGAAATCCCGCGGACCTCTGGATCATCTCATAATCGCTCGACCGTGTCCTCTTCGCTGCAGACTCTCCCGGTGCGATCGATTCGTTGAGAGCATCGATCGCTCGCGAACAATTTCACGAGCCCGCGATTATTCGTCGATTAAATCGATCGCCCCTCCCCACTCCTCGCGCGAAGGAGAAGCTACCGATTGCGAGGTGAACGATGTAGGTATAATTACTACCATTATGCACACACCGAGAGCCCATCAATCGATCGGATCGAATGCTCGGCGAGGCTGAGGAGCCGAGAGCCGAGAGAACCACTCGAATCCCACGAATGGCGAACCATAGGTCGCCGGTTTGAATCCGGCTTCGACTTCGGAATTTTTCCTTGTCGGACATGTCGGTGAGGCTACCTTTCTCTTTGACGCTTTAGTGGCAAACCGTTTGAGTTATGAGAGCCGGGAGACGAGTCCGCGATCAACAGCCTTCGATAGCTCAGTTGGTAGAGCGGTGGACTGTAGTTGGCTGACGAGATTGCTCAGATATCCATAGGTCGCTGGTTCAAATCCGGCTCGAAGGAATTATTTTTGTCAGCTGGATTCCCGTTTCCTCAAGTTCCATTAATTGGTCATGAATTCTTGTCGAAGAGGACGTTAGAGAGCACCTTCTCACGTATGGTGATTGTATAGGGATTCGTTAAATATTTTTTTCCGATCAGAACAGACTGTTTAAAAAAATGGCACTTGTCAAGTACCTTCGATAGCTCAGTTGGCAGAGTGGTGGACTGTAGTTGGTTAAAAATGGCAAAAAAGAGACATCCATAGCTCGCTGGGTCAAATCCGGATCGAAGGAATCATTTTTGTCAGCCGGATTCCCGTTTCCTCAAGTTCCATTAATTGGTCATGAATTCCTATCCAAGAAGATGTTCGAGAGCATCTTCTCACGTATAGTGATAGTATAGGGATTCGTTAAATATTTTTTTCCGATCAGAACAGACTGTTTAAAAAAATGGCACTTGTCAAGTACCTTCGATAGCTCAGTTGGTAGAGCGGTGGACTGTAGTTGGTTAAAAATGGCAAAAAAGAGACATCCATAGCTCGCTGGTTCAAATCCGGCTCGAAGGAATCATTTTTGTCAGCTGGATTCCAGTTTCCTCAAGTTCCATTAATTGGTCATGAATTCTTGTCGAGGAAGACGTTCGAGAGCACCTTCTCACGTATGGTGATTGTATAGGGATTCGTTAAATATTTTTTTCCGATCAGAACAGACTGTTTAAAAAAATGGCACTTGTCAAGTACCTTCGATAGCTCAGTTGGCAGAGTGGTGGACTGTAGTTGGTTAAAAATGGCAAAAAAGAGACATCCATAGCTCGCTGGGTCAAATCCGGATCGAAGGAATCATTTTTGTCAGCCGGATTCCCGTTTCCTCAAGTTCCATTAATTGGTCATGAATTCCTATCCAAGAAGATGTTCGAGAGCATCTTCTCACGTATAGTGATAGTATAGGGATTCGTTAAATATTTTTTTCCGATCAGAACAGACTGTTTAAAAAAATGGCACTTGTCAAGTACCTTCGATAGCTCAGTTGGTAGAGCGGTGGACTGTAGTTGGTTAAAAATGGCAAAAAAGAGACATCCATAGCTCGCTGGTTCAAATCCGGCTCGAAGGAATCATTTTTGTCAGCTGGATTCCCGTTTCCTCAAGTTCCGCTAATTGGTCATGAATTCCTATCGAAGAAGATGTTCGAGAGCACCTTCTCACGTATAGTGATTGTATAGGGATTCGTTAAATATTTTTTTCCGATCAGAAGAGACTGTTTAAAAAAATGGCACTTGTCAAGTACCTTCGATAGCTCAGTCGTCACACCGGTGAACTGTAGGTGGTTAAAAATGACAAAAGAGACATCCATAGCTCGCTGGTTAAAATCCGGCTCGAAGGAATCATTTTTGTCAGCTGGATTCCCGTTTCCTCAAGTTCCATTAATTGGTCATGAATTCTTGTCGAGGAGGACGTTAGAGAGCATCTTTGGTAGGTCAGTCGTCACACCGGTGGACTGCAGGTGGTTAAAAATGACAAAAGAGACGTCCATAGGTCGCGGTGTCAAATCCGGATCGAAGGAATCATTTTTGCTGGTTGTATCGTTGTCGACTTCCGTTAATTTGTAATGAATCCTCGTTTCAAAAGGATTTTGAACAACACCTCCGCTACCTCACTTAGCTGAAAATGGTAAACTGAGACTCCCGAAGGTCCTTGGTTCGAATCCACGTC
This sequence comes from Halictus rubicundus, assembly GCF_050948215.1. Lineage (NCBI taxonomy): Eukaryota > Metazoa > Arthropoda > Insecta > Hymenoptera > Halictidae > Halictus > Halictus rubicundus. The sequence goes on along the minus strand of NC_135156.1, from coordinate 16,706,052 downwards.
GGAGGAATTTTTTAAATGATAATTTATCGTTTTAATCATCACACAACTCTTAAAATATTAATACAAAGGATGACGTGTTAATAAATATATGGTCCCTAATAAATTACTTTGACCGATCCGTGTGGTAGAAAATGTCAAAATTTGACCATCTAATTAAGAAATAAATAAGGTTTGAACGTGAGCATTCGAACATTCAAGTATAAGAACGTATAGGGATTGATTAAATATTTTTTCCCCGATCAGAACAGACTGTTTAAAAAAATGGCACTTGTCAATTACCTTCGATAGCTCAGTTGGTAGAGCGGTGGACTGTAGTTGGTTAAAAATGGCAAGAAAGAGACATCCATAGGTCGCTGGTTCAAATCCGGCTCGAAGGAGAATACACTTTTGTCACTTCGTCTTTCATTTTTTTCTTGAATTTTATCGTTCCTCTGTGTACAGCGTGTATCGAGTGATCGTTATAATATTCGTTTAATTTTTTAGCGAACACTTCACGCTGTAATCATTAAATCAATTAAGTGTTACGAATTACGAAAGGCGTATCGTGTTATTCATATTTAAGCAGGGTCTTCCACAATCCTTCGATAGCTCAGTTGGTAGAGCGGTGGACTGTAGAGGTTATGTGCGATTGTAGACATCCATAGGTCGCTGGTTCGAATCCGGCTCGAAGGAAATATTATTTTTTCATGAAACAATCGTTTTTTATGCAATTTTTATTTACCGTCGTTACTCACGCTATATTTCCGAATCTATATATTCGAAATTAAATTTTTTAACGCAGACTCGTGGGGCGATTAAAAATAAATGGCCCCCAAATACGTCGTGTTATTAACACTAAGAAGATGAACTGGTCTTAATTATTTATTTACCGAACGATCTTGTATCTGGGGGATCTTTACGAACCTAATCGCCAACCCTGAAACATCCTAAAAGCACCACTACGGCGCAGTTAATACCAATAATTAGCCTGCACAGTAAATTCCACGACAAGGGCGGAAATATTTCATTCACTTCGTTCCAGAGAGCAATTATCTCCGACGAAGGCAGTGCGATTAAATTCAGGTGAAACCACCAAGGAAATCCGATCGCTGGCATCGACTCCCTTCACCCCCCCCCCCTCTCCAGAGAATTTCAATTAACGCGGTGCAGATTAGTCGCGTGACTCCAAAGGAGCCGACAGAGGGACAAATAATTCAGCTATTCGGCTTCTGTGCTGTAGTCGACGCGAAATTACAGTCTCTTTTCCTATGAAAGGGATCTGGAACACTGACCGTCACTGTAGTCGATCACTATACTCCCATGATCCAAGCATTGTCAGCTTTATACGGTTCTCCATGCTTTTATGTTCAAACTGAACATATTAAGTCGAAAACTTTGGACGTATCAGAACAAATTGGAATTCATTTATCATTCTTAAATTATTGACACCCTGATCGACGAAGAACTAGCCCGAAAAATCCCAAATCGGTCCGGTTTAGTTAATTAACAGGCCTTAAAGATCTGCAGATTGTGTTATGGCAAACTTGAATTTTTAAAGGTGAGAGAAAAATTAATTTTTAAAGATGGCAACTTATCGAAATTATTAAGAGAAGAAATGCATTTCTATTTGACTCCTGTGTGTCATAATTGCATCAGGCAATTTTTCTCTCGCTTGGGAAGTCAGCAACTTTTAGGACTTTTGTTTCGAAAAACAGACTGCAGTCAATTTCTCCGAGGCCACCGTTTTTTAAAAATTGATTTTGACACGGAATCCCGTGGGCGATCGACTCCATTCAGGCCCAGATTATCGGATGATCCGTGATAAACGGTGTCGCGGCGCTTATCGGAACGGTGAGATTAATAATGTGAAATCATGCGCGTTCCCTGACACTGACACTGTCATTGTGTCTAGGAACGCGGCCGCGGATCGATCGGCCTCTGTTATCTCGGAATTGAACGGATAAATCGGGTCAGAATCGAAACGAGAGGATGCTCGGAATGGTAACGAGCTGGCTTTTGGTACTTTTGCTCGTTCGATCGGGCGACTTTATTTCCTTTTCCAGAGCGAACGTTTGCGTTCGATCGCAATTGAAACGGCACGCAGCTAATTCCCGTTGATATCTATGCTCGGAAGATCTACGATCCAGGAATAAATAAGCTTCTTCTATGCCGGAGAAATCTTGAGGCGAGATGCGATGCATAAATCCTCGGTTATTGGAATGTTCCATTTTTCCCTCCGTGCAGAAATGGTAACGGAGCTGTCATTTTATTGATATTTTCTTTTGTGTATGTGTGTGTGGGTGAGTAGGTGTAAACTTGGTTTATGGTATATAGACTAATCTTTATGCAAATTAAACATTTCTTGTATCGACTGCAGGGAACAGGAGTGAGAGATAAATTGATTTCCATGTTACATGTTATAAATCCATAAAATCCGCAGTCTAGTAATAAAGCAGAAAAAATTCTCGGTAGTTAATTCTATAAATTATTTAATTTCTTTGGACCGTGAAAACGGTGATAGACACTTCAATGATACCATTATGCATGTTATTAAACGATTTCTCCATTCTCGATAAATCAGGTGATAAAGTGGCACCAATTAATTCGATTCCCAGTTTTAAGAGTACCTACTTCATCGGTCTTTATACAACAAAACTGGCGACCAAAGTTGTTGTTTTCTCGACACTTTCTCATATCAGGAAACGGTGATCGATTTCCAAGGTTGATTCTCGACGATCTTTTCTATCATGGTTCTTTCGGAGTACTTCTTCGTCGCGGTATCTTATCTTCCACGTGACGGCTCGTTCAAGCCTAACTTCTCGAACGATTACCATTCCCGATTCTCGAAAATTATGCTCCGCGCAGCCAAATATTATTGCGTTGGCGATACCTGTTTCGCGATAATGATTATTGGGGGAAAAATTCGGTGCGTCACCGTTACCAACAAAATGGCGGACGCTCCGCCACGTTGATGCTGCTCTAGTCATAAATATGAGACGTCTACCGTCTCTCAGTATCGTTAAGACCTTTTTCACAATGAAGATCAGCAACAAACGTTCTCAGGGAACGTGTCAATTTCGTAGTCGATTTTATCAGCGAACCAATATCATTTTTTCGAAAGTAATAGATTGAATTAATGAAGCGACAATGCAAGATTGAGAGATCGCAAAGTAGAAATCGGGAACGGTCGGGTGAAAATGAAACGGAGATCCGCCATTTTCTATGGATCGTCGCGACGAAGAAGAAGTTACTGTTATTACCGCGGCGAGCGATACAGAAACGACTTCGGAAACTGCGAGTTTCTTCGAAGCGGTTTCCTTAACGAGCGGATTCTTCCGAAGCTCCGTCGTCGTCCGGAGAACGTTAACGAGATTCCTGCATGATCCGCTCGAAAGATCATGCTCGGCATCCTGTCGAAGGAGCCTTAGCCAGGGACGGCCTTGCCCGGCGCCGAGATACGCAGCTTTCTCTACTTTCGCTTGCGCGCGAGATTTTCAGCCGACCCGGCCTCGCCATTGTCGTCGCTCGATCCTCTCGATCCGCTCGATCCCTCTACCATCGATCGCCAAAGTTCCCCGCATTTCTTCCAGAAAAGTCACGTGAAAAATTGTATTGTCACGGGATTTTTCAAACGAATGGAAGTGGAGAAGTAGGATTCTGTTCGCGTCGATTTGTCTGTATTTTCTTTTTTTTTTGTGAAATTGGGCTAATTGAAATCGTGTGAATGCAGGATCGTTATCTCCTAGCATGAAATAAGATGAATATGTGTGAATCGGTAAAAGAAGAATTCTATTAGCTCGGATTTTATTTGCAGCGATTTATCTGGAAGATGTATAAACGAGTTCATTGGAATCGTTGGATTGTAGATCATGATTTTCTAACATAAAATGAACTTTCCATCCAATTCTGTAGAACACAGATTCATATTCATTCAGTAAAAGTGAATCGGTAAAAGAAAGTATTGAATAGTGTTAGCTTGTCTGCAGTATGTTTTAATAAAATTGGGTTAATTGGAGTAGTTTCGAGCCATGAACATTATCGTGTAACGTAAAACAGAACTATCCACTTAATATGGTATAATACCATCGATCAAATGCCAAGTATTATTTTCTTTCTGTGCCTGCCGATGTATTTCGCTTTTACTTTCCTTCCTACTTTTCCATATTTATTGACATGTCGGCTTTACGGTTAACATCCATTTTGTACACCACTGGGTTCGAGGACATGTCTAATAATACCAGTATCCAATAATAGTGATTATAGTAATATTTTCTTGGACTCGATCGAGAAACAGGTTCGAGCTAGGAGAATCCCAAGAGGTACAATGATGGAACCAATGGTTTACGATGGAAAGCGTGAATCGACGGAATAAATGGCTACACGAAGACATTCCGAATGGCACCTGGTGAAATCTGATAAAGGCGGAAACACAAGAAATTGTTGGAAATGAAAGTGCTCGAAACGGAAAACAAAAATCAAAATCTCTGGGAAGATGCTTCGTCCAATCAAAACAAATTTCTTTGGTACAGAAATTCCTTTTCTTTACAAAATGGCACGTAAAATGGCCCTTAGACTATTTAGACCAATTATCGCCTAAAACTGCAAGAATTCTTCGGTATAAAAATTCTTTTTCTTTACAAAATGGCACGTAAAATGGCCCTTAGACTATGTAGACGAATTATTGCCTAAAACTGCAAGAATTTTTCGATATAAAAATTCTTTTTCTTTACAAAATGCCACGTAAAATGGCCCTTAGACTATGTAGACGAATTATTGCCTAAAACTGCAAGAATTTTTCGATATAAAAATTCTTTTTCTTTACAAAATGGCACGTAAAGTGGCACTTAGATTATCTAGACCAATTATCGCCTAAAACTGCAAGAATTCTTCGGTATAAAATTTTTTTTTCTTTACAAAATGGCACGTAAAGTGGCACTTAGATTATTTAGACCAATTATCGCCTAAAACTGCAAGAATTCTTCGGTATAAAAATTCTTTTTCTTCACAAAATGGCCCTTGCACTCTTCGTTTATAAAAATCGCCTAAGACCTTAATAATTCCCCCGTATAAATATTCTTTTTCTCCGCAAAATGGTACATCAAAAGCTCCTCAGATGCTCTGTTTATTATCACCGAAAAATCACCTAAAAGCTCAATTAATTCTTAAGCATAAGAATTCCTTTCCTCCACAAAACCCAAGATGGCTCCTTAATTTTTTGGAATGGAACTGAAAAATTCAATCGATAAATTTTTTTTTAATTTCTACAGATTGAATATTCTTTCCACGAAGCACAGTCCACAACCACGCGCCAGAGAATTAAGTGCATAGTCGGATGCATAGTGTTCGCAGCTCGCTCGGATCGATGCAGAATCGTCGCGCGGGGAGTAAAAAATGGCGGTTGAGCAAATTGTGTCGGTGATTTCGCGAGCATTTCGCGCGTCGTCGAGCGAAACGCATCGCTCGCGAATAAAACACGGCCCCCGTTCGAATCGACACCCGTTTACCAAAGATTTATGCCGCCGGGAGATCGGAATTTAATTGCGACATTTGCTGATTGCCTCCGCAGCGCGTGGGTGCACGCGATTCCGCCGATGCGTTGGAAAATTCATTCACGAGATTCTTCATAAAGTTGCATTGCGAATTGTGCCGAGGAACTCTGACAAACCTGCGTTCACGTTACAAGTTACCATTTTTCTGAAGAACACATATTATTTTATAGAATATAATTAAAATGCAGATTTCCTGTCGCGTACAACAAAATTTCACTCTGAGCGCACTGTCTAATTATCAACATCATTCATGCAATTCATTTTCTCAGTAAGCAACATTTGAATCTTCTCCGTAAGATAAATGTACGATCACGAACTCATGAAGTCGAATCACAGCTGCAACAAGTAAAAAACTTGAAATATGAATAAATATTCGTAGCGTACTGCTAGAGAATAATTTATAGACGTCAAACAAGTTCCTAAATCCGCAGACGTTTCACAGTGAATGCCGTGGAGAAAAATGGACAGGTCCGCGAGATATGGTCAATTCGCGTCGAATGAAATCGCATGAATTAAACGTCGTTTTTCCCGCGGTGGAAAAAGGTATGGTTGCCGAGGAGACATCTCGTGGAAACGGTGGGGAATATTTGCGGAGGCATTTTTTTCGCGGCGAAAGATCGCCGCGCTTTCGAGAGGAGGGTACCGAGAGGCGGCTGGGATCGTCGCGGAATGGAAACGATGCATAAACGGCGAGGAAAGAGAGGCTGCATCGGAATGCAAACTGCTGGTATTTCGCGAGGTTACAATCCCTCTTTCTCTCTTTCCACTGTTTCCTTTCATCTGGCAGCGCGAGTCCGCCACGCGGAAAATAACGGCACCGGTAATCTCTGTCCGCGGCTCGAGCTAACAAATTGTCCCGGCCGATCGCAATCGACAAGTCAATCGATTACCATTCTGATCCCATCGCGTTCCCGAACCGGCTACCGTGCCATTAAGTGCCGTTTTACTTTCGCGGCCGCTGCAGATCGTAATCGCGATCTTTTGTTCGCTCGCAGCAAAGCCTCCGGCTGATCGCTCGACCGGAATCATTTCTTTATTAGACTGAGAAAACTACTCTTTGATTGCCAAACTAGAACCGGCAAGAATTCCATAAAATCAAAGCAAGTTATTTAATGAAATAAAAATTTTACAGATCCTAATCGAATTTGTTACAATGAATATATCAGCGTGGAAATTCATTTTAAAACCTGGACAAATAATTCCGTCACCCACACAAGGGTGACATGGCAGTCAACGTGTTAACATGGCGGCTACTGTGCCATTCGGTATTCCAACGCTACACTTCCAATTTTCGAAAGATTCTTGATACTGAAACTATTATAGTCGCTATAGTCACGAAGAAGCACTGTTCAATCATAAACCTGGACTCCGTTTAAAGCTTGAAGCCCCTATTTTCGTATACCATTGTTAATTTTTTTTCTTAAATTGATTTCTATAATACAGCGCGTTGGAGATTGACGAAGACAGATGCAGATGGAAAAATGGTACCGATTGAAACGGCTGTAAAACCATTGAAAATTGTTTTTCGTCAACTAATCCACCACGGTTTTGAAGATTGAAGCTTCCTCTTTACAACGAATCTTTAAAAGTCGTTGTACGACTTGTTTTGACCATTTTATGGATGGAAAACGAAGAACAGGTCTACCTTGTATTGAAAGCTCGGTGAAACGGCTAAAAAGAATCCTCCATCAATTTTCAAGGAGTCGTTCTAAAGGGGAAATTTCAATGTGCAAATCCATGGTCGATTCATTCACCAAAAGAAAAAATTGTTGCTATCTTCTTACATGTGTTCGCCAATGATGGCCATTTTTCCGTCGAGGTTGATCATCGGATTGAATGTGCAACAGATTGTTGTCTCGAACGTTTAAAGCATTGGTTCTGACGTAAACCAGGAATCACGAGGAGCATCTCGAACATATTTCTTCGAGCAATGCCAATTCGAAAGACTTAACAACAGTTACACGTTTCGGTATCTGGTTGTAATCAGTGCGTGCCGCGGCCATGTTGCCATGTTGTTGTATCTGATTAAACGGTCGCGGAGAGAACCGAAGGTGCAAGGTGATTAAAATCATGTAACGCCTGTTTAACATTGTGAAATTATTCTATTCGTCATGTTCTTGGCTTTGCAAGCCTCGATCGTTTATTCATCGTTCTATATTCAGATGCCGTGGTTCAAAGTTACCATTCATTTTCCGAGGTTACTCAAGTTCAATATAATGTCTTGCCGCACCAAGTGAATTTGCACGTTGTCGTGCGGATATTTATGCGAAATACAAAATTGCCCAAGTCATTCGTAAGAAACAGAAGTTAAATGAATTTTAACAATTTTAATAAGTCGAGGATAATTCCTTCTCCCTAACACAAATTCAAACGCGATTGCCCCTTTGCACTCGGCACTATTTTCAATGTAAAATTAAATTTTTCTTCCGTCTTAGAATATTTTCAATTTATTCAAACGAAACTGATCCGATTTCTACATGTAGTATTTGAATGTTTAGTAATCTATTAAATACAAACATTGTAATGTAACAAATATTTCGTAATATTTTTTCTAATTTCTTTGAAATAATGCCGCAACAATTTCTGGTGGTGCTTCAGAGTCACCATTCGAGCGCTAAGGGTTAATATCCCAAGAGCAAGATCGACAGGAATAATCATCACCAAAAAATACTCCCACACCCTTTAACCATAACTCCCCCCTTCCAAACAATCTCCAGAGGGTCTAGGATCAGATAAAAAATAAAAAACAAACAACTCCGTATACGGTCTCGCAAGTTTCTCTTTTATTAAAGGCTCCGTTCGGTAATTGATAGTATCACTTATCGTTAATAATGTACATACAACATATATCATCATTATATTCAAATATATATATGCATTTTATATATATATATATAAAAGTTCGGCAAACCCTTAGAAAAGTAAGGGCACCGAGCGAGAGGTGGAAGCTCCTCGGGGCAACGGAGCTCCTGGGGGCCAGCAGGATCGCGCCGGGGCCAACTTAGATCAGCTGATCCACTCTCCGGCCCCCTCCCCGGCTGCTGAAATGGGGATTCTCGTGGGGGGAGCGAAGAAAAGTTGGGGGTGAGGGGTTACGCGCGTTCTCTACTATACACAATCGAGGGGGGGGGGGCGGGCCCCGTTTTTGCCGGGTGAGGCCCGGCCGTTTCTTTTGGGTCCGTGGGGTGGGGGGAGGTGGGGGGGGGGAGGCGTCCCGTGAACACCATGGGATGATGGGATCCGGCCGTCTCGTCGTCGTCGTGGCGTTCGCGTAGCTTATCACAGATCGCTGGTGCGACGAGAGTTTTCGCGCGTCCAGGGGACGGCTCGGCAGTTTCCCAGGACCCTGTAACCTTGGATGACCTTGGATAACCTTGATTCGCCTTGGTCCAGGGCCGGTGGTTACCCTGTACCGTAGTCGAGCCGGCTCCCGGGTCGAAAACGTGTGCGACGCCCACCTTGAAACTCGTGAAGAATCGGATTCAGGGGATTCGGGGGAGGATTAGGGTCGTGGGATTAGGTGAACGCCTGCGGGGTCTGACTCGGACGAGATCGGGGCCTGGTTGTCTAGAAGAAACCGTCTCCGGTCGGGTCGTTCAGCCACGGGTAGTTGTTCGGGCAGCGCACGCAGGTCTGCAGGTTGATGGTCTCGCCGGGTACCTCTTTCGAGGTCAATTTGCAGGTGTGCGGCACCCAACAGGCTTGATTCCCGTCGACGACACACTTCTCCCTCCAGGGCTCGAAGTTCTTCGACTCGGTGACCGTGCGCGGGTTCTGGATCCACTGGATCACCTGGGTCATCGTCACGAAGTACACGTCGTTGTGGTTCGACAGGATCTCGTCGATCCAATAGAGGAACGCGTCCAGGAACTCCGGGTTGTTCTTCAGCCAGGCCGCGTGGAAGTAGAGACCCAACGGGGCACGGTTCTGCTCGTAATGCCGCTCGAAGTTATGGTTCAGGAAGTTGTAGAACTGGTCGCCGGTCAGGATGTTGCTGCAAGAGTCCACCATCGCGCAACCAGGAAGGTACTCGTCGTTCTGAGGATCCTCGCGACGGTCCAGCTCGTTCATCACCATCTCCCAGACTGCGTGAGACCTGGCGAGGAATTATGGTTAGGCGTGTCAACGCTGCTTCCTCTGCTGCGTCGAGGAAGTAGCTTGACACTAGGTTCACCGAATAGTGACCATTTCAAATTCATCAAAGTATCGAGAATTATTTGTTCGGATTTGAAAATGAATTTTCACGATAGTCTACCCAGTGTACCAAATTGTCTCCGGATACGCGAAATGTAAGAAGCCTGAAGAAGTGGTGTAACAATCCTTACTTCATTGAATAAAATGCTTTGATTTTAGGGAGTTTTCCAGGTTGATGGATTTGCAATTAGAAGCGTTGAGATTTTTAGGTTACCTGGTGGGGCAATGTTTATGCAAAATGAAGCCCGAAGAAGTACTTGGTGCAACAATCCTTACTTCATTGAATACACTGCTTTGATTTTAGGGAGTTTTCCTGGTTGATGGATTTGCAATTGGAAGCGTTGAGATTTTTAGGTTACCTGGTGGGACAATGTTTATGCAAAATGAAGCCCGAAGAAGTACTTGGTGTAACAATCCTTACTTCATTAAGTAAGCTGCTTTGATTTTATGGAGTTTTCTAGGTTGATGGATTTGCAATTGCAAGCGTTCAGAGATTTTTAGGTTACCTGGTGGGACAATGTTTATGCAAAATGAAGCCCGAAGAAGTACTTGGTGTAACAATCCTTACTTCATTGAATACACTGCTGTGATTTTAGGGAGTTTTCCAGGTTGATGGATTTGCAATTGGAAGCGTTCAGAGATTTTTAGGTTATCTGGTGGGGCAATGTTTATGCAAAATGAAGCCTGAAGAAGTACTTGGTGTAACAATCCTTACTTCATTGAATAAACTGCTTTGATTTTAGGGAGTTTTTCAGGTTGATGGATTTGCAATTGGAAGTGTTGAGATTTTTAGGTTACCTGGTGGGGCAATGTTGAAGGTTTCCGTGGCAGCGATGCGGCATCCTGAAGTACATGGTGTAAGGCCACAGCGGAGGGTTGTTCAAGGCCGCGGTGATGGTAGAATCGTAGAGGAAGGCCTGCTCCTCCATCATGGTGAACTGATTATTGCCGCCGACTCTCAGATAAGGTGCCCTGACTCCGACAACGCTGTTGTCGGTCAAATTAGCGTACTTCTCGGCGATGATCCTCATACCGGCCATCTCCTTCGCCCAGTCGTCGACGGTCGCGTCCGACCAGAAGCGCTCGTCGTCGTTGTGTCTTTTGGGGGAGATGAATTTTTGTCTATTTAACACTGGGTCCTACACTGAAGGATCTCAGAAAAGTCTGAACATCTTCCTAACGGACGATCAATTTTCCTAGATTGAGTATTTTTTGATGAATTTACTCGTGGGTGGGCATTTTACCATTTTTATACAAAAGTATCGCTGAAGAGTAGAGATAAAATGGAGACCAGGCTACTGGTTATACTAGGAACTGACATTAGCTTGAGCAAGTGATAGTTGATCCTAGAATATACTAGTTAAAAAATATTGAACACAAAACAACTTCTTTTGCTTAACAGTATTCGACGAGAAGACAGAGTTTTTCTTTGAATATCAGAAATATTGCTGGAACTAAATTACCCCACTCGAGTAATTAAAAAAGCTATTAAAATTCGAAGTTTGACGTGTATGCACGTCATCCAAAATTCTATTTCGGTGCGGTTAACGTTAACGAATTCTTAATTTCTTATCGAATAAAAATGTAATTCTTTCTCATTTTGCTTTCTTATTTTCGTAAAATTTATAATACCGGCATTTCGCCTGCATTCGACGTGTATACTCGTCATCGCTTGATTTGAATTCCGCGCCGTGAGGGATTTGTCAAATTAAATTGCACAGTTAACTGGTTGAACAATCCCAAGAAAAATGAAATATCGTCGCCTGTTTCTAGTAGATCTCAAGTGTACAAAGGCGCGGAGGATCGAGAAATGAAACTGGTCGACCGAGCGATCTCGATAATGCGGATCTAGATAATGCGGATTAGCGAGACGGGCGTCCCAGGGACGTTTTGCTTACGAGATAGAGTGAACGGCGATCTCGTGTCCTTTCCGGTGCATTTCCTGCACCGCCGAGTAGTTGGTGTACTTGTGGGAGACGAAGAAGCTGGCCTTGATGTCGCAGCCGTTCGGGTTCTTTCGTTTCCCGTTGAAGATCTCTTTGTATAGGCCGATGTTGTTGTTGTTGATCGCGTCGTCGAACGTGATCGTGATCATCTGGGGAACGTCCTTCGAGGGAAGGTCGCCGGGGATCAGGGTGCCGTCCTCGGAACAGAAGCAATCGGGAAGAACGCAGACCGTGGGGTCGCATGGCGGCGCTCTGTTAGGGTCGTTGTCCATGTCTGGAATTGCAAACGGTCCGATTGTTCCCCTTCGGCGCCTTCGGTTTCGATTTCTATTCACATTCTTGGAGCCGTTTTCGGTATAAAAATTTCGAGACGTAGTTTCGTGCAAACGAAGTTTAAATGATTTTTTACTATAACAATCGAAAATGCCACTCCGATCTTTACTCTAAAAATTGCCGCGTCTCGAAACGATCTGTTCCTCTAATATCGAACAAATCCTCCAATTTCGGAAGAAGCTAGAGCCGAAGAAATTCCCCGGGAACATCCAATTAGCGGTCTGGCAGCCTTCGAATCCAATTACTCCGGATTGCTACAACCGCTGGCAATTACTCCCACTCCCCACCGACCAATGCCAATTACTCCCAATTCTAACAATCGCTGCCATTTACTCTCAATACTAACGTGTCACTCGCCGATCGCTCTCGAAAATATTTAAATAAAAATCGCAACGATTCACTCACCGCAAATGTTCTCGTCGGACCCGTCGGTACAATCCTTTTCGCCGTTGCAGAAGAGTCCTCTCTCGATACAGGAGCCATCGCCGCAAGCGAGGAAGCCATCTTGACAGAGCGGCTCCTCGGTGTAGAGCAACGGCTTCGCTTTTCGCTCTTTGTTCTTCAGCTTGCAATTGTTCACCGAGTCCTTCCAGTCGCAGGTCTGCTTGTCGATGTCGAAGTAGAGTCCTGCGGGACACCTGATCGCCTGCAGGCCGGAGCTGGTGCATTGGATGACGTCACGACAGTTGTCACCCTCGCCCGCAACCAATCGGAACCATTCTCCTGCGTCTTTGTCCTTGCAGATCTCGCTCTCGAAGCTCTCCTCCTTCTTCGCGTCCTCTTGCCGCTTCACTCGGTCCAAGCCCTCTGCAAACAGACCGTTCGTCCCTTTTTCAAATTTATTCTCCCTTTCCGGTTTCAACTGACCCCAAAACTACCCTGTAGTGCGTGCCCTGAACGTACTCTCTTATAACAATTGAACCGTGGACTTTTATGCGAAATAAAAATTGTGTCCATTACAAAGACACAGGAGCATTTACTTCTTTTCTCGTTAATCTTATCGAGTCGAAAACGGTACAACAGTATTTTTAAATTCTTTGAATGCTTTTACCGTTTCGCATTGAATTCGCGGTCTAATGGTAATAATTGAATCTATTCTAATTTCACAGGATTCTTGTTAACACTTTCACTGGACAACCAGAAACCGGAAAAATTCCATAAAATCGAAGTAAGTTATTTAACACTAGATTTACGGGAGCCGTCAAAACGACGAATTCGAATATTTTTAAATTGCGAATATTGAGATTGTAAAAATGCATCCGAATATTTAACAAATTGATTTCAAAAATTGATTGATTGATTGGTCAAAAATTGATTTCGGTTTGAAATTGATTGATTGATTTCTTTGGGCATATATTATTCAAAAAATGGCTACAAACTTTGATAGATACGTAATGTAAAATAGTAATTTTTAGTGCTCCGTAAACCTAGCGTTAATGAAATAAAAATTGAAAAAAAAATTAAATGAATAATATTGAGAAGTTCCCTAACTTTCTTGCATGTTACTGGACGAATAGTCACCCACATAAGGACATGGCAGTCAACGTGTCGATAGACACAGAGCATAGACACAGACTTTGCGGTTCTGATCGCAGAAATCTCTGAGAAAGAGTGGACAGTATTTTTAAAAAATCATGTCTTCGTGTAGATTTTTGCTGGAGAATGATCGCAAGTTTTGGCAGGAGAATATCGCCGCTTGGACCTCGGGCTGAGACGCGTTTTCGCGACAAACAGAGACATTCCCAAAATTTCTAGCGTGTCCTCGAGAGAGCGTCTCGCAAACAAAATTGGCCAGTCGCGAATTTCTACGGCGAAACGCTGAGATTTACAGAGTTACGTAATGCTCGTGCTGGGGATATCAGTTGCGAGATTATGGAAAGTGGAATAGAGAGGGAGAGGGAGAGAGAGAGAGATTAGCGTCAATATAAGTTTAGCCGGCGGTTATTTATTCGTGGATCGATAGTGTCGTCGCCGAGCGTTGTCCAACGAAAGCTCGGATCGCTTATTCCACGGACGCGTGTTGTTGACACTGGCCAACACTAACTTTGCGATATAGAGTTTGATATACTGATCTCTAGACTGTGGAATTTTGTGCGTTCATGGGTTATAAAAATTGTCAAAATATCCGATAGAATTTAGAACGATTTCCACTAAAAATAAAATTTTCATGCGATGTCCACTCTCTTAAAATTCGTCTGGAAAAATTGAAAAAAGTCTACTGAAAATTATTTTCCTCCATCGCTCTCGATTCTTGAGAAATCTAGTTTTCTAGAAAAAATGTTGAACTCTCAACATTGAGAATTTGCTCTGATTTAAATTCAAATCAAATCTGTATGTATTTTTCAGATGTTCAATACAGGCTCGTGCAAAAAAGTTGTGAAAAACAACTATCAGCATTTCCTCTGCAATTCTGACCTGTTTCCTCTTTAAAATTTCTTTCGTGGTAAACTTATTGTTCGTGCTAGCTAAAAGAGGAGATCCGAGTCGTATGGTTCGATATTTAAAAAAGTGGTCGTCCTTTTAAGAGTGTCCGAATATTATTGGTAGAGTATCTAGAGTATTATTGTTACGGGAATCGTTCGGGACCGATTATGAAAACGCGAAGAAAAAGCTGAATATTCGTTGGTTAGTGTAATACTCTGTTTTTGCATTTCAGCCTTGCCCAACAGACGGACAAGACCCTGCTACCAATTACACACATTTCTTTTTTCTCCTACGATCAAATTAACGGCTTTATGTATGCCCGACTAGGAAGTGAAAAGCAATCATATTATTTTACGTAACGCGCTGTCGGCGTGCCTCGTACGATTTGACCAATATTTAACTCGTTTGCGTAACTGAGCATCGACTAATATGTTCTATTTAATGATTCTGTTCTGCTCGGCAGAAATGTAAATAAAACTGGAATGGAAGCGATAAAACACTTGGCTCAGTAGATAAATTAACAAATAGGCATTTCATTGCAACGTTCTGGATCATGTGTTGTGAATAGACAGCGGGTCTCTAAAATATCTCGAATTGCAACAAACAGAGATAGAAATTGATTTTCCTAATATGATTACTAGGTTAAAAATATCATAGTTTAAAAATCTAATGTTTTCACCGTTTTAAATTACAGCTACCCATTTTTGTCCAGTTTTGAAAATAATACTTCCAACCAAAAATAGGCAGAAGATACCACTAGAAATTATAGTTTAAACATTCGTGTGTGGTCGGATAAATAATTCTTTCGATATTTAATAATGTGGGGACGCTTGTGCACACATATCGACAAGCAGGAGCAACAAATAACTGTGAAGTGTTGCACAAAGTTTGGGATTATGTTCATTTGAAGAAATTCATTATTTTAATTCATTCGTTATTTAGAAGAGGTGATTTTAAATTTATGGAAATGCATTCGTGTCTTATTTTTCCGGCTTTTGCGTTTGACAAAGACTTGTTCTTCCAATGAATTGTTGATTTTTGTTTCGCACGGAAACTCGCGCTGCGGTTATGCGCTTTTCGGTTGTTTACGGTTAATAATTATGTGCACGGAGACAAAGGAGCGTGGTTGCCGGACGAGATTATTGTCCCGATGAAACCCATTCCGCGTAGGAAACGCTTACGTCGTGAAAGCGGAGGCGAGCCGCGTATTTTTACGTGCGGCGGAACACGTGTTTGCTTTCTTCTCTTTGCAGTTTGGAGCTCGCGTTAATTTTATATCAAAGCAGCGAACGGAGAAAGCTGTTCCGGCAAGTTTCGAACGACATTGTTTTATTAGTTCCGAATTCGTCCGCGGTCGTGATACCGATTGCTTCCTCGGAAAACCTGGCCAAATCAATAATTACCACAACGAAAGCACGACCAACGAAATATCCATCACCAGAGAACCCAGTTATAAAACTTTAAAGAACAATGAGACCAGAACAAAATAATCTTGGGTAAATTGGCCCGAAAAAATGAACGAGTCATTTTCAGAGGCTACCACTTCCAGTTCAGTAAAATCGCTTTCAGTCGAATAAAATCTTTTGCAAAATTCAGCCCCCAAAAATAAACTTTGATAAAAATGTATATTTCGTGAATTTTCTTTAAACCAAAAAAAAAATTCTATGTTGCTGTCGTCAAGGTATAGAATATTTAGGCGAATATAAATCTCCTGTTTCTGGTTGGAGACGAGCGTCAAAGAAGTTACAATAACGGTAAAATAAATTACAGTGGAATAGGTTGAAATTATACAGAAACGAAGTAACTTTGTATCGAACTGCTACAGCTTGTGACGAGTATAAACGATGTTTATTTTGCACAAATGTCCGCAACAATTCAGGCAATGTTACGCGCAAGGGCGACTCGTTCTTCGATCGTTTCAGGAGAAAGTTGTCGAAGAAGTTCCTCGAGAAGGTCGTTCCCGATCGGGAGTGGGAGCTTCGGTGATTTCGGTGGCATTTCTGTAGAAATCATCGTCTTAAGTAGGAAAGCAAATGGCGAGGTACCAGCCTCGAAGAAACTTTCGCGAATTCCTCGGGAAACATGGAATTCTTAGGCGAATCTGCCGTCGATCGCAGTTTCGCCAGCTGTGAAACTGAACGGGACGATTAAAAGTTGCAGGAACAAAATCGGGAACGTTAATACGGAAGCGTTGGGGGTGGGGAAAAATTATGGAGGGTCCAATTAGCGTTAGAGAACGCGAGCCAGAACTCGGGCCGGTGTTCCTCGGAGGATCGACGAGGGCGTCGACTTTGGAAACTGGTCAGACGTTCTGAATCTACTTAAAAATCGAGCGGACTACCGGCGGCTCCAAAAATAATGGTCCGATCGTTTCGCCGGGAAGAATCGATCGATTTCAGTTAAATATCTCTGTAGAAATGTTCGAGGTTGAGAAGATAGAGACATACAAGGTTCAGATTGGTTGGAGAATAGAATACCCTACAGGCTGATTCAATAAGAGCGGTCAAGGACGACGATTTTAGAATATTTCGTTAGTTGCAACATTCTAGGAGCAAGAAGTTAGTGAAAAGGTTTCAGAAAATTTTCCGGTAGGAATTGTTTCTGAAGTTTTAGAAAATTTGTACAGGCGTGTCCAAAATTGGTGGTCCACGAACATATAATTGTCTAGTTTACAAAATTGAAAGAACACAAAGTATGAGAGAACATGTTGGATTCTTTGGAGCGACTAGTCTCGATTCTACAGGCAGTTCCAAAAATGATTATCCACGCTGATGCTTTCACAGTTTAATTATTTGTTGCGCTGTTGACTTTTCCAATTGCAAGATTAAACGATGAATGATTCAAGAAGCCTTCTATAATAATGAAGAAATTTATAGGTCATTCTACAGGCAGTTCCAAAAATGATTATCCACGCTGATGCTTTCACAATTAAATTATTTGTTACAGAGTTGACTTCTTCGATCGAAAAATTAAGCGACGAATCATTCGAGAAGCCTTCTATAATAATGATTAAAATTGTAGGTCATTCTACAGGCAGTTAAAAAAGAGGTGGTCTGTACATGTGCTTCTAGCTTAATTTTCTTAATAACTTCATAATGAATCGCTCATCCTGTGTCTAACAGAAGAGTCGTTCTTCCAGAATTTTCAAAATTACGTGGCTCATCTTACAGGCATTTTCATAGTTATTGCGTCACGCTGACGCTTCCAAGTTAATTTTCAGGCTCGATCGTTTCGATCGGAAAATCAAGTTAATCATTACATCGTTACCTTTGTCGAACGCAAATGTCACTATACGAGGATCTCCGAATTTGCTGCCCATTCTACAAGAATACAAGAAGCGGTTCAAGACCCGTAGGGCCCACGTCGCTCGAATCCCGTCTCGAGGGACAATTTCAGTTGGGACGTATCTGCGTAGGTCCCCGAGGCAGGCCGGGGCCGCGACAAACGGGGAAAGTTGTGGCCCCCACCCCGTCGATTTTCAGGGCACGGCAGTGACGTCACCCATCCGGGACCGACCAGGCCCAGAGAGGCTTTCACGCTCTAATCTCTTATGCAACCTGTCGTCGTCTCTGGCGACCGCCGGAGAATCGATTTTCAATCGCGACGCCCGCGAACCTCCGTCCGGGAAACCACGATACAAAAAAAAACCTGTCCACGGTCTGCTGGGCCCGATCGTTGTACCATAGGCCCACAATTGTTCCCGGTGACCCGTAACATTGCCTGAGCTCGGCCTCTCTCTATCAGAACCCGACTCTCCTTTCCCAATCTCGAAAAAAGAAAAAGAACCTTGAACGGACACAACACGAGGGGCCTCAGCGGCACCAAATCGGGCCCGAACGAACTCCAATTAAGTGGCCGACTTGACCGACCTGCCCGCCACAGGTGTCCGCAACCTCGTTACCCTAATCCCGACGCTAAGAAAAACCCATTTGAACCTCTCTTTACCACTGGAGGATCGCAAACGACCGATACGGGTAGCCTCGGGGGCCCAATGGGTGTCGAAATTCAGTCCCATATTGAGGATCGACGGCCGAATTCGCCGGACGACTCCATGTTCCCGTCGCCAGCTAGTTCCACTCTGGATCGCCAGTCTTGATCCGACTCTAAGTCCACCTTTCGATCCTATCCCCTCAACTTTCAACCCTTCCGAATCGAACTACCCTGAAGCTAGGTACCCGAAGGCTATGGGGACCGGTCGTCGATCTGGTCATGGGCCTTACGACTTGAAAGATGATCGGGTACTCACCGGCGAAGACGATCGCTGCCAGAAACAGCAGCACCAACGAGGACCTCATCCTCTCCACGAGCTGAAGTAGCTAAGCTACTTTGGGTCCGTTCTCACGTGATCACCGTCGTATTCCACGATCCCCCGTCAGTTACACCTGTCGCCACCGGTCCGGGATAGGTCCCAAAGGGGCCACGAGTACTTCCGCACTTCCGCTCGATCTTTTTCTACGATCCTGTGTCTACAGATCGTGCGTATGTACGAGTGAGTATGCGTGCTTGTGATCAACGCTCGCGGGCGAGCAGCTTCGGGCCTCGACTAGGCGATTCAAGGACACGGACCTTGAAGATGTAAGGTACCGCTCTCACGGACTGACTGAGGCCCGACACTCGGCCAGCCTTATATTTCCACCACCACCGTGCGCGCGAACAGGACCCCCTCTTTCTACGGGACTCGGGCGCCATCGGTGTCCGGTGCACGGGTCTACGGTGATCCAGGAGCTGCTCGAGCGATCGAGCACCCAGTGGCGTAGGAGTGGCCGAGGGGAGGACTTCGATCAGGATTCCTGCATCATTTGACCGTCCTTGATTCGACGCTAGGCTCACGGAGCTTCAAAAGTGAGTATTTTGTAATGTTTTATGAAAGTAACGAGAATGTGTCTGTCCAAATTTTCAGTCGTCCTTTTTAGAAGATGTACCGAAGGAAAGGAATTTGTTAGGAAATTCTTCTTTGCAATCTGACCAGGCGCAAATTAAAAATATTAGAACCTGTAATTTCTCTATTTTAAAACATTGAAAAATTTGTTTAGCGATTAAAGGACATCCACCTTGATCGAAAATATTGTTGATGTGACGATTTGAACGATCCTGTGATTGATACTACGTCAAATGAATATCGATCACGACGCTTTTTCCGTGGAAAAGTTAGCTACCCCCGTTGGCTCTAACTTTCTTCGAAATTTTACGAGTCGAAAGTTTCAGGTCGTCGTTCGAACCGATTCCCCGCGATCCGCCATTACGTTGACCGGGCAACTGTGTCTTCGCACTCCCCCAAGATCTCGGGATCGCAGTAAAACAGGCGCGGATCGATGGATCGTTTACGATCCGCGCCGTGCTTCACCGTAAAGCAGTGTTTACGACGGAACTTGGGCTACAAGATTCTACAATAAGTCTCCAAAAAAGTATTCTGTTACCTGAAAAATATTCCATTACCTTTCAAAACTAATCGATCACATTGAAAAAGTATCTCGAGCTACCTTTAACCCTGCAATGGCATCCTGCGGTCTCTCGTGACCCCAACAAAATTCTTCTACAACAATTATCGCTACTGTATCGCACCAAAATTGCAAAATACGAAGGTTCTTCAACCTCTTTGGAAGATCTAGGATTCTCGATCCTAAATTACGTACCTGAAATTGTCTTGATATATTTTTGAAAAATTCTAGAAACGTCCCGGCGTGATACATAACCAGACTGCAGATTTTATACGTTTATAACAAAACTGTGTAAAATTCAGAACGGTAATCAAATCCGAAGCGTTTAAGAATATTATTAAACATATTAAGTCGGAAGATAAATTTTTATTTCACTCCGGTTTGTCGTAACTCGGGTAGACAATTTTTCATTTTGCATAAAGATTCACTGTCTATAGATCGCTTGAGAGTTAAGAGTATTTTAAGTTGTTCTGGAAAAAAAAAAATAGAATCGATCGAAGTCGTATAAAAACGGAGGCTCGATGCGCTCCATCGATCGAAGCTCCGTTGATCGTTCGATCGCTGTGGCGCGGCTCGATCAGGATCGTTCTCGATCGGAAATAAAAAAGGCCCGGAGAGAGGACGCGGGAAAAACGGGATGTCGTAATTCGAGGATTTTCGCAACGAGGAATTTTACGCAACAGAGAAAATAGAGTTTTCCGTCGGTTCGGAGACGCGAGCTCATTTGCCATCCCGTCGAAAGTGAAACGGACTCGGCCACGTTCGTTAAGCCGGCGCAACAGAGTTGCAATCCATCAAGGAGACGCATTTTTCATGTAACACGACTCTTGCCACGTGTAATATTAACACGATCTTTCGATACTTGTGGAAAAATCCTCGTTACATCACCTGGAATGCTCTTCCTCGGCCAAACAATCGTTCGGAGAACCGCCATTGCGATTTACCCTTGCAATTAACTTGGACACATCGTCAGGTTGCAGATTTTATCCAATTAAAAATTATTTCGGCAGGTTTTGAAATGAATTTTTACGTTAATATATTCACTGTAGCCAATTTTATTAGAATCTGTAAAATCCAAGAAAGTTGGAGGACTGCTCGATATCATACATTTAACTTTTTTCAATTTTTATTTCATTAAATAAGTTTCCAGTTTGGCAGTCAAAGCGTTAACATGGACATTTATTAGGCATGTAAGAAGAAATAAACTCACAGATTAATCGTACATTAAAATCACAGAAATTCAACGTTACATTAACAGCAAGGAATCATTATATAATAAAACAAAATAAAATTTCATCAAACTCGCATATTAATCGTACATTAAAATCACAGAAATTCAACGTTACATTAACAGCAAGGAATCATTATATAATAAAACAAAATAAAATTTCATCAAACTCGCATATTAATCGTACATTAAAATCACAGAAATTCAACGTTACATTAACAGCAAGGAATCATTATATAATAAAACAAAATAAAATTTCATCAAACTCGCATATTAATCGTACATTAAAATCACAGAAATTCAACGTTACATTACCAGAAAGAAATTCATTTAATTTAACAATTCCATTTTGTTCGTCGTTTCGCGCCAATGGAAGATGGCGGCCGCCGTTGACACACCAACAACTATTAAAGCTTACGTTCGCCATATGATTATGAAAATATTCAACTAAATGGATTAAGAGTGTGCTGAAGCCGCAGCGTCTTGTGGATTCCTGAAGAAGAATCGACTTATTTTCTGTTCCAGGGATTCTGCTCGGCGCCATGTTGGATTCCTCGGCCCCATTAGTCGCGGGGGCACGAAAATCCGATTTCTCGGGTTTGCTCGAACCCCGAAATGTCAGTGCGGGGGAAGGGCTCGCTTGGCATTTCGGAGCAAGTGACGATCCTCATAGGAAGTCTCGAGCCATCCTCTATTGCGCTATCTCGCCTCTGTCTCGCCAGTAGAGATCACTATAGCCGACCACTAAATGCCAAGATTCCCGCGACTCGGCCGGCCGATGACTCGGTCAGAAGTCATTCCGAAGTTCTGCCGCCACTCACCGTTTACGAAATCCTGGGATTCCCCTTGTTCCCTTGATACTCACTTTTATCCTAAATGCATAAAGTCCGCAAGTATATATATTGGTATATCATTTATTGATTCCCCTCGGGGTTACAATTTTAATTACATCTCCCGCTTTCGCTCGCTCTTACCCTAATCTTAACCTTAAACTTATCCCAACTTACCCTAACTTAACTAAACTTATCCAAGTACGCAAGTATAATAACAATGTGATTGTATTCGGAAACGACGCAACAGTGCTTCTCAATTCTTCAATTGTGTTTACTGTTTCGCATCGATCCTACTCGTTCTTCCGGTACATGCATCAAATCCCAACAATATTGTACAGTCTACTGGATCTCTGAAATTTCTCGTTGTTGCACGCCGAATCACTATAATCCAAAACAAGAGCGTACGAAACGATCCTTCGCTGTTCGCGTTAGCTCTGATCTGAAGTTAATTGGATTTCACGCAGCGTGGAGACTCCCGCGCGGAAGGATAATTGCGAGCACCGCGATCCCAACGGTTACCGCTTCCTCGAGAGATCCATAGATCCCGGTAATAGCGGTGCTCGATCAGCGAGGGTCGAGGAGGAAGTGCTCATCGCGCTTCCTGCCTCGATCCTTCGGCTCGCATGGTCGAAAGTGAGTTCGTCGTCGTCGGAGAGAGAGAGAGGATCCTCTATGATGTATGGATCTTGGATCTTCGGTCTCGAACAGCCCAGGATACGCTTAGAAAGCGATCGATGCTAACTATATACAATTTCCTTCGCAAATTGCCATTTTGTTCCGTGGAACGATCGTTTCCCTTTTTCCATTAATTTTTCATAATGATTTCCAGGAAATGATGGCATCGCGACTCGAGGTTCATTGGATCGAGCAACGGGATTACCCTAATCGCGCGCACACGCGACTACCCGGCGTTCGCCATTCTTCGGTTACGTCTCAAAGGGCAAATTCCTCGGGACGAACGATAATCGATGATCGAGCCGGTGCGATCCTCTCGTTTCACAACCAAATTTCGATACGAGCACGGAGCATGACACAGTCACGTTTCGCGGTACCATAATCGATTCGATTAGGGAGGAGGCAAATCCGTCGGCCAAGCAAAAACGCGATCACCTGTACGATTTCACTTTTTCAGCACAGGATTCTGTAGAATTCGCTCTTTTCCTCGAAAAAAAAAACAAACTATGACAACCGAGACTGATCGTTCGTTACGTCATTTAGTCTATAGATCCCCCGGGATTCTTCGAAATTGTAGATCGCTGAAATTGCAGATTTTTGTCGAGAAATTTGATACCAGCGAGACGAGGTGACGTTCACGTGGGAATACCGGCAAGCCTGATTCATACATTAGGATGAAACTTTGCACGCTTGTACAGGGATCCAAGACGAAGATAACGATATGCTACACTCTTGCGTAATTGTTGTTCAGAGTTGCGAGAATTAATTTCAAACTCGGCCGTCCCTATCTTGTCTCGTTAATAAGACGCTTTCTTGGATTTTGAAACATATGACGTGCAACGAATAAAAATTTCTAAATGTTACAAATACAGACACACTAGATTTGTTGTGGAAGACCCTCTGGTCACAAAAAGAAAATGGTTCCCATCCACCCGATTTTTCTGAAATAGTTTGCCGGAAGCTGGTCCACCGGAAACACAGACAAACATTTCTGGGCATCCGATTCGCAGGATGTATCGCATAAGGAGGACGAAATCGGAAATTGGACAAAAAGGTCCTTTCCGAGCATAGCAGAGTGTTGCAAACAGCTTTCAAGGATCAAAGGAAAGGACGTCGCGAGGAAGGAGCCACGAGCACTCGGGTTTTTCTATTTTTGCCTCGCAGGATCTTGAAGGAAGAGGACCGAAGAAAGGAGCGAGCGTTCCGTTATCCTTCGAGCGCCGTCTATTTAAAGGAATGATCCTGCGGAATGCCGTCGATCGTTTGTTCGTCCCCAGAAAACCGCGCGCATGCAATCGTTGAAATTCACCGTTAAACGACATGCGTTCCGATCCGTACGGTGATTTAATGAAACGCGTGCCCGATTAATTGCGTTTATGAATCCGACACGCAGCCGGCACTGATTCAATTCAGTCCGAGAACGGTCTTCCGGCTTCTTGGTAACGCGAGCGCTCGTCCCACCGTGTCAAATCTTTGCTAATTCATTAATGAACACCCGGCAACGAGCTCCGGCGAATTGGATTTGTGCGTACGCGACGTAGATTTGTAGCGAGACTAATTAAGAGACTCGAAGGACGTCGATGCAGTTCACGATTCCAGTTTACTAGACTCATTAACCTCTTGTCGATTTTTAAACATGGTACTCACTCATTTTTAATGTTTTATTGATCGCTAGACTGCGTTCCATTGCGTCTATTGTTTGCTCAAATCGTAAAATTGTATTTGGTGTCGTTTGCAGCAGGTATGCCAAGTAGAAATTGTTACGGTATGTTTTTTTTTTTAATAAAATAAAGAGTCCTATGCACTTGGTTGAGTTCCTCGGACAGCGTTTAATGAGTTCCTTGTTTCGGATTAATTGGAAGCAATCGCACAGGAAATTGATTTTTATTTAGCTCGTCCGTTTCCCTAAATTTGTCTGCGTGAATGCGAGTTAGCGGGAACTTCCGCAGTCCATTTACCGGGCTGCAGGGGCTCGCTACAAATTACTGCATCCCATTGTTTGCGAAACGCCGCAGAATCCAGATTTTAATCAAGCCTAACGTTCCGGGCGGCTAAAACCAAATAAGATGAAGCTTCGAACGTTAGAAGTGGAAGCTTAGGTTGATTCTTTTTACAAACGAGTCTGAGAAACTGTGAATTTCCGTTGGTACACGTATGTGCCACTTGCGGTTTGTGTGTTAATTATATAGACAACAGAGGGAGAGAGAGAGAGAGAGAGATTGTCTGTAGAAATCTGCGTTAATCACTGATGGTAATTAACAAACAAACAGCGGATTTTATGCATTTATACCACGTTTGATCTCTCGAAAGTACGCGTGCAATACGCGTCTAAAGCAACGTAAAAGAATTGTAATTTTTTAAATATATAAGATCAAAGTAACAGTATAGAATACAACGTTCTCTGTGCTATTAGATCAGCGGAAATTTAAATTGGCCGAAATCTCACAGCGATCGTAGATCACGATCAGGAACCGAATTAAACCGGCAACCATACTTCCGGCAATGAAAAGCCACGTAATTTCCCACCGCAGGCCTCCCACAGTTTCTAATATCAGAATCGCATTTCCGGTCGCATGTATTCGAGCAAACTGCACGCGTTTGATGTACATGTCTGCGTGCGATATATTTTCGAAAATGGATCTCGAGAAAGGAAAATTGTGCTATCGTTTCACGGCGCGGGAGATTTAAAAATCCCTCCCTCCCTCCATCCCTGAAAAATTTCTCCTCGAACAAACGATACACAAGGATGCAACGAGATCACGAATTTCCTCGATCGAAACGAACTCGATCGTTATCGCGAGGCACGAGCCTACTGGAAATCGTGACATATGGCGTCCCGGTGAAAGGGAAAGGGGGATCCCGAGAAGAAGAAGAAGAAGACCAAGGAAACCAAGAAGAAGAACAAGAAGAAGAAGAAGAAGCTATCAGCTGGAGGCTGGCTTTCTCTGCCTGCGGCCAAAGCGAGCGGATTTTTGTATCGCTCGGTTAGTATACTCGCAGCTCCATCTACCGTTTCTTGCGCGATTCCTCTCGCGATCAATGATCTACGATCGACCGATCGAGCCTGGATATCCATAGGCCGCGTGCGAAAATATTTCTGACGTTCGACGTGTATTTTCTGGGACGCTGAGGCTCGGTCAGCATCGAACAATTCCTCTTCGGTTCATTGTGATTAGGTTGATAATAAAATCCACGAATTCAATCTCGAATACAGGCAGGTCCCCAACCCCATACTTCTTAACACTAGACCTACAGAGTAATCAATACAACTGACGAATATTGCTTTGTAACCATGACAAGACTATTATCTATCAAACGTAACACCTTTAATGCATTTATCTATTCAAACCGTAATACCATATTTATTCTAACATGTGTTTCAATGAAAAAGTTGATTAAAAAAATTCTATAATTTCGGTAATTGTGAAAGACAAAATTAGGAACCAGTCATTTTGACTAGTGTCGATAAATTTCCTCGAAACCCCATGCAAAAACAATTTTTCAAAAATTCTTCCAGAATCCCACGGTGAAATTCAGAGCGTACCCGAGGGGCGTGGAAGTTGCGCGGGAATTTCAAAAGGAGAATTCAATAAAGGCCGACTGCGGGCGAGGTATTCATAGAAAAAGAATCCGAGGCTCTTCGCCGTGAGCATATTCATCCCTGGGACGCGCAGAAGGGGGTAGCGGAGGGGTAGAAAAGGATTCCGTCTCGTTAATGCACTATTCGTGATCCGGCGCAGCCCGTTCCTGACGCATCGGGGGTAGTTCCGGGGTGGGTTCTGCCGCAGTAATTCGAACAGGAAATCGAAGCAGCTTCTTTCGTTTCATCCGAGAATCCCAAGGCGACCACGTCGTGCCGGGGCTATCTGTTGCGTCCCGAGGACTTGACCCCGCGTGTCCTTGCCCGAATCCTCCCTCGAACCACCCTTAAAACAACCCCCGTCGCGCCGCGGTCCGACGCGATGCGTACCTCCGATGACGTTACTATTATATTACTAGCTCTTTATCCGGGAACGCGTGATCAGAACTCAATGTCTATTATTATTATTATTATTATTGCTTCTCCGGGTTCACAGCGTTGTTAACACGTTGAACGCCACGTTCGTTTGTTTGTTTGTGCAGGTTTTAAAATGAATTTTTACGTTGATATATTCATTGTACTAAACTTAATTAGGATCTGTAACATGCAAGACAGTTGGAGGATTACTCGGTATCGTACATTTAATTTTTTGCAATTTTTACTTCATTAAACAACTTACTTTGATTTTGTGGAATTTTTTGGGTTTCTGGTTTGGCGTTCAAAGTGTTAATTACTGGTATAAAAATTGTCTGCATCGATTGCAAGCTGCCAGAGTCAAATAAAAATGTATTCCTCAAATTCTTTCAATCTTTTTACAGTTTTGTATTCTGCCCCATTTTTTCGATACCTACGGATATTGTGTTGATAATTTTCCCGATACCTCGCAAGCGGAATAGTCGAACAAATTGCGAATGTCCATGGGAAGAATAGAATAACGCATGCCGCAGAAAGAGGAAAGCAAAGGGGATGCTTTTTTCAATGGGCGAAGATGCGTCCTGCAGCAGAGGGGAAAAAACCTAATTCCGGACGCATCGGATGCAAGTTTCATCTTCTCGCGCGCGATTTCCTCCAGGGAAAAATTTTTCCCCTGGCCAGACTGCAATTCTGCGTGAATTGCGAACGCTGCGCTGTCGAGAAACATCGGTTCCCGGAGAGATTTCATTTTAATCCAGCCAGGATCCTTCGCTCTGTCCTACGAGTATACTTATCGAACGTTTTCGCACTGTTTCTACTGTTTTTTTTCCTCTGTCCCGATCCCTCGTAATCCTGTCGCAAAATCCGATGGTTGTGTTCTCGTTGCTGCTCGAGCAGGAAGCTGTTGCAGTGACATTTTTAATCCGGATACCTCTTCCTAGATCCAATTAACAGTCTGCGGCCTAATTTAATGAATCTAGGCAACGGTTCGATACGCTGTTCCGCCCTGTTCCCTCGGCGGCCTGTTCTGGATTCGGGTAAACTTATAGTGTAAATATTAATTAGAGTTGAATAAAGGGTGCAATGCATCGAGTGGAAGACACTTCTTTTGTGTGAAATGAAAGACTTCACGGAGACACGTTCAAGGAGATACGTTTCTTTGTCTTTTAGTCAAGGCGAGAAAAATTATTTGATTCGAGGGAACCTTTAGTATTTATACAAAAATAATTTGCATAGAAATTGTTTCTTTAAATACGTCAGTTCAATAGATTTCGTTGAAATGATTGTAAGTCTTATTAAATTCGGTGTAGAGTGAAGTGAAGAGTAATTTTATTTGAACATAGTATTTTCATTTAGTAGGAATCAAGTGGGAAGATAATTGTAAGGACAAAAACATGTTCAATATGTTTTAATGACCGCTTTCGGTAATCTCTTGAATTCAACAATCAAAGCAGACATCCAATCGTCTGGAATAATTCGTTCGTCTGTCGAACGGTGTTTGGAAGTCGGAAAATTATAGATCATGCTCGAACACGTCGAAGTTACCGGATCGTTGAATAATTACGAAGCTGCTAAGAACCCGATGGACGGCCGATGCACATTGGCAATTTTCGACGGCATTAATTAATTCGAAGGTATGCGAAATTCGGGAACGAAGAGGCGCGTTAGTCGATAACGCTGCGGAACAATGCGGTGGGGGTTGCATCCCCTGTCTGTGTAATACAGTTGCATTGCAAAACGACGAAATTAAACAACCGAAAAGAGCTCTGGGCTTTTCTTTAAACGATACAGTATACCTCAGGATTTATTTTATTAATTAATACTCATTTGTAACGAATGAGGCAATTTATGTAATAATTTCTGATGAAAGTGTTTTTGTAAATTCAGTAATTATACGATAAAAAGTTTGGAACTGATCCTGGTACGATTAGGGTTAAACGACCTAAATAATTTCAATTTATTCGTCATTTCACAGAACACTATTAACATTGAGTGTATTCTCTAGGTTTCTATCCGCCATTTCGAGCAAGAGCCGTGCAACACGAAGATTTAAAATGGCCTCCGGTCGCGTCTCTATCTTGGCAAACCGCTATTCTAATTACGAGGCAGGGATTACGGGCATAGTGATCGCAAACAGCATCCGACGCGGCAAAAATGGCTCCCGCAGCATCCCCAATGCAATTTGCAACGTTAACGTTCATGTCTGGCTCTGCGTCACGTTTTATCTGAAGCTGCGACTTTATTTATGTTTATCTTTGCCCTCTTCCAGGCGATTTTCTTTTCTAGTTGCATTATTTCGCTTTCGCCGGGAAAAGGGGAATTCTATTACACCGAAATACATTATTTAACCTCGAAAGAGAATGCTGGAGCTTTTGTACACGTCAGTTTTACGCGGAAAGCTCATTTGTCTGTTTCGCCTCTTATATTTTTTAGTGGGAACGGTTCTTTATAGAATCTGAAATTTTCGAAGCTGTTTCAACCAAGTAGAGCAGATTGAAACGTTTATATGCTCTTTTAAATACGTTAACAAGTTGAGAATTAATTAATCATATTTTCCGATTGCTCTGAATTTATTATATTTTGCGTTTTACGCGGTCGCGTTTGGTAGAAGTATGTTGAAACGAGTAAATCGATAAAATTTTTGCAGTCTTCGCAGAATTTCTACCCGTATTTCTGAGGTGCAAACTTCGGATTAAAATTTCGATCGTCAATTGGAGAGTGTAGATTCTACCACGGCTAAGAACATCAATTTCAACTCCCGTTAAAAAATGCATTTCATTAAAGCCAAAGAGTGTAAGCCACACAAGACACTCGCGAACAACTGCAGACAACTTCGAACGAAGTTGGATTGTTTTCACACGTGCGATGGAAAAGTGCACAAATGAAAAATGACGTCGGATTCGGGCAGGTTTAATTTTCTGGTTCAGCTAGCCGTTTCGCAGCAGCTTCCGGTTAAACATTCATCCCTCAAGACGAACACGAGCAGCCCTTACGTTGGGAAGACGTAAACGCTGCTTGCACAATTCTCAAAGTGCAGCCGCAGGGGCTGCTGCAGCCTCATCTGTTCGCGGTTCAACCTTGAAACTCTGTCCCTTAATTTTTTAAATGCTAGTCTCCGCCATTATTCTCTCGGAAATACTCGATTCGACGGGAAATGCCATGATCCAAGAGTGGGGATGAATCATCCCCTTTAAAGACACGATGCAACAGCTGCATCCGAAACAAAATTCGAATCAATTGTTAAACTCAATATTAGAATCTTCCGAAATAGCAGAAGAGGATGGAGTCTGAATATTCGACAAAAAAAAAAAAAATCAATGCAAGTCAGAAAATGTTGTACTACTGCAACGCCTCCAAATTCCATTTTTATTCGTTTTTAAAATCACTTTGCAGCATCGATAACAGAGGAATGGAGTCTGCGTGTCCGACAAATATTCAACAAATAAATAAATATAGTTTCTACAACTTCGACGTCTCCAAATTCCATTTTTATTCGTTTTTAAAATCACTTTGCAGCATTAATAGCAGAGGAATGGAGTGTGGATGTCCGACAAATATTCAACAAGAAAATAAATACAGTTTCTACGACTTCGACGTCTCCAAATTCCATTTTTATTCGTTTTTAAAATCACTTTGCAGCATCGATACCAGAGGAATGGAGTCTGGATGGCCGACAAATGTTCAACAAGAAAATAAATACAATTTCTACAACTTCAACGTCTTCGAATTTTATTTTTATTCGTTTTTAAAATCACTTTGCAGCATCGATACCAGAGGAATGGAGTGTGGATGTCCGACAAATATTCAACAAGAAAATAAATACAATTTCCACGACTTGGACGTCTCCAAATTCCATTTTAATTCGTTTTTAAAATCACTTTGCAGCATTAATAGCAGAGGAATGGAGTCTGGATGTCCGACAAATATTCAACAAGAAAATAAATACAGTTTCCACAACTTCGGCATCTCCAAATTCCATTTTAATTCGTTTTTAAAATCACTTTGCAGCATTAATAGCAGAGGAATGGAGTGTGCATGTCCGACACATATTCAACAAGAAAATAAATACAATTTCTACAACTTCGACGTCTTCGAATTCCATTTTTATTCGTTTTTAAAATCACTTTGAACATCGATAGCAGAGGAATGGAGTGTGGATGTCCGACAAATATTCAACAAGAAAATAAATACAATTTCCACGACTTGGACGTCTCCAAATTCCATTTTAATTCGTTTTTAAAATCACTTTGCAGCATTAATAGCAGAGGAATGGAGTCTGGATGTCCGACAAATATTCAACAAGAAAATAAATACAGTTTCCACAACTTCGGCATCTCCAAATTCCATTTTAATTCGTTTTTAAAATCACTTTGCCGCATTAATAGCAGAGGAATGGAGTGTGCATGTCCGACAAATATTCAACAAGAAAATAAATACAATTTCTACAACCGCGACGTTTCCAAATTCCATTTTTATTCGTTTGTAAAATCATCTGCCAAGATCGGTGGATCTATTTCCAGGCGAAAAGGCTGAGTGTCTATGATCGGTATTGTGTAACAGCTGAAAATTACTTGAAGGGGGAAGGGCGGGCGTTGGGAAAAGGGACGATAAGGTTGGGGGCTTTTTTTTAACCCGAGCAGAGGGTAGGAGAGTTCTTTTTAAGACGTAGAATGGTTCAGGGACTGTAGCAGCCTTCAGCAACGGAAGCATTAAAGCCTGGCAGATTGCTCTTTCGTGGTTCACGATCGCTCGATCACGTAATCGGCGCGACGCGGCTGATCCAATCGTCTCTCCTTTGATCCACTTCTTTGATCCAGCCGCCGCCGTGGAACTTGAAGGAGACCGCTCTTGGAAGCATTCTTTGGCAAGTTTTCAACGTTTAGGAGCCACGGAAGCTCGACTGGTACTGGTCGTAACAGCGTGGTACTTCCTTTTCTGCATTGGCGCGGGGGTGGACCGCGATTTAGGGGTGGCCCGAACTGCCTGGCCTCTTTAATGGAACGCATAATCGTTGGGGAACTGGCGTCTTCGAGATCCTACCGAGTCTGCAGCACAACTTCTCGCGGGGAACGACGTTGCTCGGATTTCTCGTTTTACCCCTAATTCCCGAGACGAGGAAGATATGATTTTTATACTTATTTGACAGAAACGGATGTCGTTCTTGTCCCATTTATTCTTATGTTTGAACGCTTAACGACTTACTGACATACTGACTTACTTAGTTGTTAAGAGTGATATTAGTTAATGTGCTGATTACTCTACAGATTATCACAATAGCTCGAAAATGACATCACGACTTTTAACCTTTCGAAGCTATGCGAAACATCGGCGCAGGTTAATTTTGCACCGTTTACATCACGTGGGAGGACTGATTCTCGTTCCACGATAACGTTATCATTATTCACAGTCCGAATAAATGCACCGACATTCAGAGTTAGCGTTTGGTTGTTCGCGGACAAAATGTCCTGGGGGTGAAATTCTCCTGACGTCAACATTAATCTGTCCGTGAAACAGGGACACGAAGATTTCGAGAATAAATTTCAACAAATCTAAAAAAAAAAAAAGCTGCTAAAGTGTTTAAATCTCGAAAGGATTTACAGCCTCGGAAATACCGTGAAATCGAAGAAATGTATGAAATAGAAATGGAAATGTTAAAATTTGTGATGCCGAGAACACATTCTTCCAACCTTCTTGAGTTTCAAATTTGCCACACTCGACACGTTAATGGCAAACATTGATTTACAAATCTAACAGAAATAATTCCCATTTCCGGGAGACGCGGTAATCAAAGTGGTAAACAGTTTCGAGTGCTCTTTGCTCAAATCCAGAAAGAGATCTGTCGCGTGTACCGGTCAAAGGGAAGTAAAATTAATACATCGAGGGACAAATGCTATTCATGGACGAATTATACTGTAGCGTTTTCTCCGAACGGATCGATAGCGATCTCGGAGTAATATTCGTGCTCGGCGGCGAACGATTTCTCGAAGATCGAACAGTTTCTAGCGTTTCGTAGAGGCTGTCGCCACGAAGTCGAAATGGGCCGAGGTTCCCCGAGGGAAACGCTGACAAATCAGATTGAAATCACGCGAACGAAACGGCAAACTTTCGCATGCGTGAATGAGTCCTGGTCTAGACCATTATAGAGACGCATTCGCCTAATCGGGACTGTCTAGTCTCGGACATATTGTTCCTCGAACGCGGAGGAATCGTCGGACGGGGAAAATCTCGTGAAAAATGGGCCGGGGAACGTGGAATCGCACTTACCACGGAATAAAGAATTATTTATTGCACGAGGTACGCGTTACAAGGCGTCGCGGGGCGCGTGAGATGCAGTTGCATTACCAATTCCATCCTCGATGCATTTCTTGGCAACCGGAGCCCGCCGCCATCTTGAACCGAGCGAAAAAATATCCGTCCTTGCGTCCCTCGAATAATAATTCCGTGGGAATGATTGAACTCGAATAATTTTTATTTTCACGTTTGTGCAGAATATTTCGAAACTAGTATTTAGCCTTTCCTCTATTTTTTGATTTTATTATTCGTCAAATTTAATAATCTAAGAAATTCAATTATTGTACGATTTGGCAACAGTGTATAATTTATCATGTACAATGCTGGAACAGAGATACTTTACAATTGATTAAAACCACGTTGAAAGTATCTGGTTATATAAAATTGAAATTCTGTTTTACTTATAAATAGATGTTTCAACGTGACGTTTAGATGGAATGAAATATTTCGTGTGGGTGCACGAACGTCATTAATATGACGCGTTCTCTTGATATGTGTACGTTATTTTCTTGTTTCCAATTATACAGCGCGTTATTGCGTTTCGGGAGGCTGAATGAAATAATGAAATCGATACGGGACGCGCGCCGCGGAACCAGTCATTATTTATCAGTGCCGAGTTATTCGAAGTATGTTTGTGTTGCACAATTAATTAATTATCGGGCCGGATTCTGGAACGGAACGAATCCGCTGCAAAATGAATCCGTGGACTGCAAAATGCAATGTTTGATAACAATGCCGCTCCTAAATTTCGCTTAAACATATTTCACGTACGTATAATGTACATAAATTTTCACAAATAAAAATTGTGGCCACTCCTTATCACTTCCGCCGTAGAACAGTATTTAAAAAGACGCGGCGGGTGAATTTTAATTCAAGTTTCATTCTTAATAGAAACACGAGTCAGGAACCGAAAGCAAGAGCATAAATTAAATAAATAAATTAGGATTCGAGCCAGAATTTTTGGCACCGACTTCCGGCCAGTTGTTCCGCAATAAATACTCGACTGTTATCAATTCCCTCGGCCGGAAACAAATCCGAAAAATCACTGCCCGCATTTCAGCACCGAATTTCGCAAGTTTGCTGATTCGCAGGGGGTAGATTGCACGCGTTTGTAAAGGGGGGTGGCTGGCGAGGTTAATGAGAGCACACTGGACAATTAAATAGTTGCCACGCGGGCGTGCAACATGCCCGAATAAAGTGTAAATAGGTTAACGAACTAGGGGGTTGATCGATTCACGAGAGAGCCCAGCGACCCTTATCAGTCTCTGCTGGTTGCAGGAGGAACAGGCCAGTTTCCCCTGCACATGGAGCACGATGGAGAGAGAGAGAGAGGGAGAGGGAGAGAGAGAGAGAGAGTCGGAGAGAGAGGGAGAGACCGGTTTAGCTTCACCGGGCTGGGGTATATCGATCAGAACGTTGGCGAAGATCGTCCTGCAAGCTGCACGAAGCTTTCTGGCGGTCGAGTGGGGCTTCAGGGCCGTACCAAGGGGCTCCGCAAGCCACCTGCGAGACGACCTTGACCTACGGGGTTTCTCTCGCGCCGGCGTCGCCTCCTCCTACCATCATCCTTTTTCCTCCTCTTCCTCTCTTCAGCTTCTTCTTCGAGGCCCGGCGTGTCCTGGCGTCCCCTTCCGCCCTATTACCTCGACCCCCGTCACTTTCCCTAATCCTAACCCTAACCCCACACCCATCCCCCAGTCGCCTTCAATCCGCTACCATCGCTCTTCCGGCCCTGTCATTTACTTTTATTCCCTTTTTCCCATCGCCCATTCTCTTCGGTTCGACACTTGCTTCGACATTTCAGTTCTGCTTCTCTCTTCGCGATTTTATTTCAGCATTCTTCGAATTCTCACTCTTTGCTGTCCGGTCCATCTTGTTATATTTTTCATTGATTTTTTCCCTTCAA
Organism: Halictus rubicundus; assembly: GCF_050948215.1. Taxonomy (NCBI): domain Eukaryota; kingdom Metazoa; phylum Arthropoda; class Insecta; order Hymenoptera; family Halictidae; genus Halictus; species Halictus rubicundus. The sequence continues at coordinate 16,671,262 of NC_135156.1, read as the reverse complement.
GTTGTTCTCCTAATTCAACCCCTTCAACGTTTATTTCGAGATTTTCTAATTATCCATGATTTTATTTCAGCAATCTTGCACTCGCTCTTCGTGCTATCTCTCTGGGTTTCTTCCAGTTTGTTGCCTTCGCCCCTCCGTCTTGTTAGGATATTTTTTATTAATCTTTTCCTTCGAGTTCTTTCGCTGCTTCGACCCTTTGAACATTTATTTGGAGAGTTTTATTGTTCATTTTAGTCTACGGTTTTCTTTTGTGCTCATTTTATGACTAGAACCTTCTCTTCATCCCCTCGGGCCTCGTTCAGTCTGCTGACATTCTTCTTTCACCCTGTTACGATATATATATACATATATATCTTTTATTAATTCTTTTCTCGAACTTCCTTCATCGCTTCAACCTTTTTGAACGTTTACTTGAAGATTTTAATCATTCTATCTGTTCTCTTCTATTCGACCATTTTTATTCCCCTGATCTTTCACCCCGTGTGGGGTTATTTTTTAATTAATTCCCTTCTCGAACTTCCTTTATTGCTTCAACCCTTTGAACGTTTACTTGAAGAGCTTAATCATTCCCGTTTGTCTCTTTTCGTCGACCATTTTCACCCTCCCTTTGTCCCCTTGTTCTTTCGCCCTGTCACGATTTTTTCTACTGCTTCAACCCTCTGAATATTTATTAGTAGACTGTAGATTTTATAGAAAAAGAAACGAGTTCACCGAGTGGGAAACAGTAGAATCGTTTAAGAAATTTTAATATACTGTCGCATCATTTCCAGCGTTTTACTATTACCGAGAAAATAAATAAATGACTATGTAGCTTTTCCAAATAATGCGTACAATTTTTATTTTGCATAAAAAGTCGCAGTCTACTCAACCAGAGACTTGGATGATCGTTTCTTCTTTACGGTTTAATTCGAGCGATTTTATAACCCTAATCATAATGCTTTCCACACCCTCGCAGAAGCTTTCGGTACGATACCATCCCTTATCCACCGAATTACTATAGTTTTCAGTAGTTTTCTCTTCGACTTCTTCTATCGCTCCAAAATAGATACCTCCAACACAAAACAGAAATATTTAAATAAGAAAATATGTATTTAAAAAAAAGTGTAAAAGTGTTTGTATTTTAAACATGTATTTAATATTACAAATATTTAAAACGTTTAAAGCCACTGCTGCGTTGTTTCCAAACTCGTGCAATCTCCAGTTTCCAAACTCGTCAATTTCCAGTCTCTTGGAGTTAATTTTCATTTTGCATAAAAATCGTAAATTCGTAAAATTCGCAACATACTCGTCGCAATTCTTTGCGAGTTTTTCCTAGCAGACTTTCCGAAGATAAAATTGTTGTAAACACAGGAAATGCTCGGTTGTTTCTATCGCGGACATTGGAGCGGTTTGAGACCGGTCGCTATTCACTTCTTTAATTGCACCAACGTTTTTCAGTTCCGTGTATCCTGGAGATCCGGCTCCGTCTAAGCCTCTTAGCTGGCGAGATTTTTCCCTCGGGCTTCCTCCGGATTTCCCGGGGTGTTCGTTATCCCGAGAACCTCCTCTAAGCACTCCGGAATCCCTCGATCCACTTTGCTCCTCGCTCCTTTACGTTTTCAATCAACTGGTAATGAGGACGTTCTCCTCCGCAACCTGTTTCCCAATTAATTCCCACCGATTCCGGCTTTCGCGAACAAACCACCGGCCATTGTTTCCGCTATCTTCGATCAACCGTTTGTTGAGCTGTACACTATCGTTTTTCAGGGAATCGTTCTCCCAAGATGAACATTTTCACAGAAAATCTGCAACACCGAAGCTGCAACGTCCACATTTCACAAAATTGTATCTATTCAGCATTTTGATTTCGAGACACAGGAGCCAAATAAAAATTCACCGCTTCCATCGATAATTTTTAAACGTTGGAAATAACCACTCACTTCGCCCCTCCGCTGTTTTAAATTGCGTCTACCCACTGTTACCACAAACGCATAAAATTCGCAGTCCAGTCATCACCTCTACACGAATTTAATTATGGAGCTCAGAGTGCATTAAACTTCTATCAACCGAGGGATTCCGTTTCCCTTCTTCCTGCAAAAACCAATCTGAAACTTGTTGCGCTATAATTAAAGCCATAAAGTTCAGAGACCAACCGCGCTTTAGGGTCGCTAAAAATAACTTCAATTTCTTATTCCACGTGCGAGCTACTAATTTAGCGGGCTGCTCTCTAATCAATCTCTGAATCGCGTCCGGAACTGTTCGTCTGAAGACATTTCCATGTGTCATATTATCAAAAAGGTGATCCAAATTATTCAGCTGAAAACATTTTATGTCAATTTCATAAATTGAAATCTATATATAGATACATCAGCTTGTAAAAAAGTAAAGCTGTATCACTTTTATTTTCCCATAGACAATTCCTTTCTATCCTAGCCAGGCTCGGACAATTCCAAACAAGCAGCATCCTAACATACTCACCCCGATCCTCCCTCAATTAATCCTTCCGCTATCAACTGACAACCACATCCGAGCAAAACAACCCTCGGGGAGCGCCCCCAGCGTACGCTACCAACGACGATCTATTAGGTGGGCAAATAAGATCGGTGTCGTTTCATTCGATCGGTCTCGTAATTTAGTTCAAACTATACTGTATTCCCGTTCTCGATTACAAAATTGCCTGCGGAAAATCATAACGCACCATAAAAATGAAAATTCCATATGATAACTCAAATCGAAAATGATCAGGGTGATGTAGTACAATGAAGAGTCAACCGATGTCAACTTCTGTCAATTCATTGACAGAATATATTGATCAACGTGGGTTTGTTTAAATCGGACATTTTGCATGCAACAGCCTGACAAGAAAAATGCTCCGCGTCCTAATAAAGATCGAATCAACCCCCGGGCTAACCGATCCGAATACTATAGAGGGGTGCTGTTCCAGGGGGATGAGGTTAGAGGGGGTAAATGAAACTCTCGTCAGGATCCGCGTGCCACCCCCTCTGCCCCTGGCGAAATGGCGGAACGAAGTCGTGTACCCCCACTCTGGCCGATCCGCCGGACCGAGAGGGTAGGCGAGAACCACCCGTAAACCACCCTCGAGCCACCCCCCTCGAGCGGAGCACGCCGCTTCTGTCTCTCCTGGCACGGAACGCGGAACCAGTCGCAGTTTCGAGCCACCTAGCAGCCCGAGTCGACCGAGGCGATCGAGGCGATCGAGGATCCACACCTGGCGACACCCGGCCGACACCTGCCGCGAGTCGACCACCTGGAGATCGTGCCGGAAAACCCTTGGCCATGAGCTCGGCCCCGGAAGCATGCAGGTGGGTCGCCAGAGAGGTTCATCGCGCGTCCTCGCCGTCGCCAAAGCGACCCTGTTTTCCACCTGCCATCCCCCGAATGGACCTCGCGATTTTTCACCGTGCTGCCCTCGGCTCACCTCGATTCTACACCCCCCTGGGTGCTGATTGTGCTGATTCTTCCGCAAAGTGTGTGATCTGTGCAGACTGTTCTCGATACTGTTTTTGTTACTCTTTTCTGTAGGACTTTGGTGAATTTTTTTAATTTTTTGAATGGCAAGTTCCTTTTGATCAGGGGATTTCGCTCGTTGAGATTTTGCAGAGTTCGGGGAGCTCTTCGTGGTGCTTGTCGAGCTCCGTTTATGAGAATCTGGTGTTCTGCTCGAGTTTGACAGAGTTTGACAAGGTCTGATTGAGTATGATAGTGCGTTGGTTGAAGAGCAAGATTGTTTTGATCGGGGGTTGTGAGGGTGTGGAGGGTGATTGCTTATTGAGGGTTTGGTGTTCTGCTAAAGTTTCATAGAGTTTGATAGGGTTTCGGAGAGTATGATACAGTTTGATAGGTCTCGAGGCTTTGCTTTGCGAAGGGATTTTTAATAAAGTGTAAGAGTCAGTTGCTATATTAGAATTTGTGTACCCTCTGATGAATTTTTGACGAAGTGAGTTTGATGAAGATTGAAGGAGTTTGGGTTTGAGTCTGCTTCGCTTTGGGTGTCTAGAGATTTTTAATAGAGTTGAATCAGTTGCTATATTAGAATTTGAGTACCCTCTGATGAATTTTTGACGAAGTGAGTTTGATGAAGATTGGAGGAGTTTGAGTTTGAGTCTGCTTCGCTTTGGGTGTCTAGAGATTTTTAATAGAGTTGAATCAGTTGCTATATTAGAATTTCAGTACCCTCTGATGAATTTTTGACGAAAAGTGAGTTTCGGGTTTGCTGTTCTGATAAAGTTTCATAGAGTTTGATAGGGTGTCGGAGAGTATGATACAGTTTGATAGGTCTCGAGGCTTTGCTTTGGATCTTTGCTTTGCGAAGGGATTTTTAATGAAGTGTAAGAGTCAGTTGCTATATTAGAATTTGTGTACCCTCTGATGAATTTTTGACGAAGTGAGTTTGATGAAGATTGGAGGAGTTTGAGTTTGAGTCTGCTTCGCTTTGGGTCTCTAGAGATTTTTAATAGAGTTGAATCAGTTGCTATATTAGAATTTGAGTACCCTCTGATCTATTTTTGAGTGAGTTTGATAAAGATTGGAAGAGTTTGAGCTTCATTTTTGGTCTCGAGAGATTTCTAATCGAGTGTATGGATCAGTTATTGCTTTAACGATTTCTGTTTGAAAATTGTTGTTTCCGTTTGTGTGACCTTCGGATAAAATTCTAAAGGACAGGTTTGGCAAAGTTTGGCGTTCAGTTTTGCTTTGAGTCGGACAGAGTTTTGAATAGAATGCTTCATTTGCATGAGTATCCGGAGTTCACTCGTAGTTTTAATTTGCTCCCACCGGTTCTCTATGAAATATGAAGAGGGTTCCCACTCTTTCAGTTTGAATGCATTGTTAAGTTCTCTTTGAACTGTGCTGAATGTAGAAATTAGATTCATTTGCTTTTGATACTGTCTCTCTGAGGCCTGTGGAGTGGAATCATTGTTATCGGTCGTCTAGGAGCCTGTGGCTAACATCATCTTTGCTGAAAGTTGGAGAATCTTTCAATGAAAATCGTAAATATTACATTCGATATACTTCTCAATTTTATCAGTGGACAATAAAAGTTAGGAACCACAAATAGTGAAGAATAAAAATTAGTTCGCAAAATAGGTATAAAAATACTGATAGAATATTTTCCGTCTTCAAATATTGGTTACATCTAAATTAAAATGACGAAGCGAATTCAGTATAAAATAATTCCCTGCATTAAAATTGGTATTATCCTGTTAGAAAATGGCCACAGTACCTGGACCTGTTGACTATCATCTTCCGACTCGACCACCACACATATTTATTTAACTAAACCAACACGATCTCTTAGTTCTACAACTATTTCAAAGAATATCGCGTACAAAATCGATCAGAATATTTTGTTAAACCATACTTAGTATATAGAACGGTCCAGTTTCCGATACTGTGCTCCCAATAACTAGTTGTACAGTACAACAAAATTATTTCAAGAACAAAATACATCATTTGGTACTTCGCTCGTAATTTACAGCTTAATGAAAGAAGTAGTGTGTCACGAGTACATTCGATACCTCGAACCTCGAGTCTAAAAAAAGCATCCACGTTGTCCTTTCTTCCGTGACCATCCCCTTGACATTACTATAGCTCCGGGTCGGCTATAGCTCTCCGGGAACCGGAAGAATGCGGTCTTCCGGCACGGGTCGTTTCCTGCGAAACAATTTATCATTTTCTCTTGCCGACCCATATCCAACATGATTTTCGATTCTGGCTGGATAGTAGGATGAGGAGGGCGAGCTCTATACTGAATTCATCCCCTCGTTTCTTCAGGGGTTACTCGAAAAGAGCCAGATCACCGAGAGTCAGTCACGAAAAGGGGGAGAACACCACCGACGATAGCTATCTGCGATCGTTTTCTCGGTTTCCAGCGAACCGTGAAGGAATCTGGGGTTAGATTGAAAAGAGGGGTGGCTCTTATCAAGACTTTGACTTCTTTTTTATTTTTCCGCCGGGCGTATTCCTTTTGAAAAGCCGTGGCACGAAACCGACAGGACCGCTGATAATTTTAATTAATTTCCGCGCGGCCTGACACTCGACGCCCTACCAACGAGGGGGAGTAATTAATTCTTTAACGCGACCCTACCACGTAGCTTCTTCCTCGAATTTGTTTAGAACGACAGAAATAATAAACATTCTTCCATTAATGGACCTCCAATGGCCGAGCTGTGTTCAAGACAAGCTCGGTAATTTTCATTGAATTAACAATTTCATACAATTTGTTAGATTATGAGCGAGATTGCTGTCGCCTTCGGACGATTCATTAACACTGGAACGACCGAGCAATAAATGCGACTGACGTATATTGCTTTGTAACAGTGACAAGACTGTGCCCATTCAAACTTCATACAACTTTTATTGTAATATAATTCCGATGAAAACATTTTTACAATTTCAGTAATTGTAAAAGAAAAAATTAGGAACCAGTCATTTTGACTGCTCCGGTCGTTCTAGTGTTAAAAAATACTGAACCGTCGATGATTAGTTTCGAAAAGGGATATAAGAAAATTGTCGGTGAAGAGTGAAAGTGAATGAAAAATTAATGTTTAAACATACTGCAATACCGTTGCATAGGTCGCTGAAAAGTTCCAACTTCCCGGCATTACCGAAACGCCGCCCGAATATTTAAATATTTGCCAGACTGTCAAAGTGGGTTGACGACCCACCCCCGAGCACACACGGCCGCCAAAGGGTGGGTAAAAAATCCTCTTTTCGCTTTCGACGATCGCCGACTGGGGGGTGCAGTGTGCAAAAACTTTGCAACTCGAGTCCCTTTGACTTTTCCACCCCCGTCTCGGTCTCTCGGGCCTCGGGTTTCAATTAATCCTCGGACAGTACCGAAATTTTTTCAGCCAACCCCTTGATCGACTTTCCGTGCTTTGGAGACCCACCCTTGACCCACCCGCACACCCTCCCTCCTCGTCGAGTGTCTTCCTATAAAATGGAATCAATGATTAATCCGTTAAATTGCTATTGTTAAATCGTCGATAAAGATTCGCAAGTAGAGTACGATCAACCCTCGTCTGGATTTATCGAATGTAACAATCGGACCGCGGCTCTTTATGCAAAATAAAAATTCTCCACCTCGACCTTAACACTAGGTTTACGGAGCACTAAAAGTGACTATTTTACATTGATTTATAAACAGTAACGAGAATGTGTCTATCTAAATGTTTAGCCATTTTAAAAATAACGTATACCCAACGAAATAAATTTGTTGAATAATTCCTCATGAATGCATCTTTATAATCTCAATAATCGTAAATTAAAGATATTAGAACGTGTCATTTTCACGCGTCCCGTAAACCTAGTGTTAAGGAGAAGTCAATGAAAAATGTATTCCGCCTGCTAGTCGTTTCAATTAGGTCGACGAGAAGAATATTTTTAACCAATCGGAACGAAATTCCTCCCTTTGGCGAACTCGTTCGCCAAATGCCTGCAGAGGTCACGGCGAAATCATCCCCGAAAAATTCATGCTAGGCGGTACCCATTAACCCCGAATTAGGCTCGCGTTGCCCAGGCAAACAGGGTGTGCAGTCGAGCCAGCAGTGGCTCGCATAATCCATTAAAAATTTCACGAGCATGGCAGAAAGGGAGGGGTTTGTGGCGCGGTTAGTATGGTTCGGGGTTGTATAGTGGGGGGGGGGTGGAGGAGGATAGAGAAGTCGGGCGAGAGCCCATAAACGCGGCTAATGATTTGCAAAGCGTGTCGAACGGACAGAGAACGATGTTCGTGACCGTGACTGAAAGATTCTTGGCGGTGACGGCCTTGACACGAGACTTGGTCGATGAAGGGAAAGAAAAAGGGGGGTTGGTTCTCCTTCGTCCGAGCTAAACGGACCAGCGTTTACGCGTGTAAACAGAGTCGCGACGTTCGATTCATTTCCAAGCGTCAATTAACCGAGGCCTCCTCCGCAATCATCGCCTTCCTCTTCAACTAAATCCGTTTCCTTTACTCCTCCCCTTCGGGCATCAAGCAATTAGTGTTACCTCACTTTGATTGGGTGAACCGGCCAGTGCCACGAACGGAGAGAGCACCGACTATAGTAAGCAGAGCTTCATGCGAAATCAATCATTTGTCAGCTAAGTAAACATTTATTGCACTCATTAATGATGCTAACATGTCCAAAGTAATATCTGCCCACTGTTTCACATTGCACCTACTCGTTTTTGCCCTAAACGCATAAATCCCGCAGTCTAATAATAAGTATATACTGTGGATCTGTAAAAAAAATTGTTTAACACTAGAAATACCGAAGGAGTCAAAATGACTTGCTCCTAACTTTTTCTTACAGAAATAATGAAATTATAAATACGTTTTCACGGGGAAATTTTTTAATAAACTTCTCTGTCGAAGTAGATATTCAAACAAAACTGGTACGAAATCTAAACAAATGCAAGTGTGTTGTTATTATAAGGCAATGTATGCCAGTTGCATTTACTGCTTGGTACTTCTAGTGTTAAATCCATAAACCAATCATTTGTCAGCTGAGTAAACATTTATTGCACTCATTAATGATTCTAACATGTCCAAAGTAATATCTGCCCACTGTTTCACATTGCACCTACTCGTTTTTGCCCTAAACGCATAAAACCCGCAGTCTAATAATAAGTATATACTGTGGATCTGTAAAAAAAAAATTGTTTAACACTAGAACTACCGGAGGAGTCAAAATGACTTGCTCCTAATTTTTTCTTACAGAAATAATGAAATTATAAATACCTTTCCATGGCAAAATTTTTTAATAAACTTCTCTATCGAAGTAGATATTTAAACAAAACTGGTACGAAATCTAAACAAATGCAAGTGTGTTGTTATTATAAGGCAGTGTATACCAGTTGCATTTACTGCTTGGTACTTCTAGTGTTAAATCCTTAAACCAATCATTTGTCAGCTGAGTAAACATTTATTGCACTCATTAATGATTCTAACATGTCCAAAGTAATATCTGCTCACTGTTTCACATTGCACCTACTCGTTTTTGCCCTAAACGCATAAAACCCGCAGTCTAATAATAAGTATATACTGTGGATCTGTAAAAAAAAATTGTTTAACACTAGAACTACCGGAGGAGTCAAAATGACTTGCTCCTAATTTTTTCTTACAGAAATAATGAAATTATAAATACCTTTCCATGGCAAAATTTTTTAATAAACTTCTCTATCGAAGTAGATATTTAAACAAAACTGGTAAGAAATCTAAACAAGTGCAAGTGTGTTGTTATTATAAGGCAGTGTATGCCAGTTGCATTTACTGCTTGGTACTTCTAGTGTTAAATCCATAAACCAATCATTTGTCAGCTGAGTAAACATTTATTGCACTCATTAATGATTCTAACATGTCCAAAGTAATATCTGCTCACTGTTTCACATTGCACCTACTCGTTTTTGCCCTAAACGCATAAAACCCGCAGTCTAATAATAAGTATATACTGTGGATCTGTAAAAAAAAAATTGTTTAACACTAGAACTACCGGAGGAGTCAAAATGACTTGCTCCTAATTTTTTCTTACAGAAATAATGAAATTATAAATACCTTTTCATGGCAAAATTTTTTAATAAACTTCTCTATCGAAGTAGATATTTAAACAAAACTGGTAAGAAATCTAAACAAGTGCAAGTGTGTTGTTATTATAAGGCAGTGTATGCCAGTTGCATTTACTGCTTGGTACTTCTAGTGTTAAATCCTTAAACCAATCATTTGTCAGGTGAGTAAACATTTATTGCACTCATTAATGATGCTAACATGTCCAAAGTAATATCTGCCCACTGTTTCACATTGCACCTACTCGTTTTTGCCCTAAACGCATAAAACCCGCAGTCTAATAATAAGTATATACTGTGGATCTTTAAAAAAAATTGTTTAAATTAATTACAAAGAGCAGCAGCCGAATAGAAGCTTCATTCTTGCTTTTTTCTGTTAGCAAAGTTCACTGGCCGGGGATGTTGAAAAATGAAGATCATTGAAAACTTTTCACTCTCCAGGCGCGAGAGTTTTCCCCGTAAATTTATAATTCATCGAGTTTGCGATAGCGCATCGTCGTTGCGGATATTCTCCGGAGGTAGACCGGTCGAGATTAATTAATTACGGCAGTTTCAACTTGGTAAAAATGTCGCGAGCCGCGCGATTAATTTATCGCTGTCTGTCTCTTTCCGTTCTTAAAATAACAGGTATCCCGATGCAATATCCGACGAAGCTGTTCCTTTAAAAGTTGAATTTGAAGGTTAGTTATTTTTTAACGAGCATCCTCAATTATGCTTGCTAATGGCATCGGGAACCATGTATTATGTATCCGTTTTTAAATTTCGTGTTCGAGGCCATTAATCTTTAAACGCTGACACGCGTGCGGATTTGTTTTCGGCGGTTCGTGTTTCATTGAAAAGTTCGGAGGTTGAAAAGTATGTGACGGGTTGCAGGAAAATAATGGGAGAATTGCATCACCCTCTGCACCGACGGACGTATATTTAGGCTAAATTTACACGAGCGATATTCCGCGTATATCGCGGCACACGAGCCGTCAGTTATTTCACTCGAATTGTTTGCAAACGATGAATTTGCCTGGCACGTTTGTTCCGTCTGCTCGGCCGTGTATGGTTAACTATTATATCGATAACTGAAGCATGATAGTTGCAGGGAATCCTCGCCGCGAGTCATTACAATTCTCGACTGTTCTCCAATTAATTAATACTCTCCGATCAACCTCGGGTTATCAATAAAATGTAATTTTACTTTTAATTATAGAACTGTGCCCGCGGTATGCGTAAACTACAGAGGTCAAATTTATTAATAAATGTTCAAAGCGTATTATAAAGTGCATAAACTTCGCGCGGAGGAAAAACTTGGTTCGTACATTTTTAGCATGTGCAAATCTGAACGTGTAAAATTTATTTATGGGTTTCTCAGGACTGCACCGGTCATTCAAAATCAATTGCCGGACAGAATAGGGATGACCGAATGTCAATTTCGCAAATACAAATACACGCGAAATGGCGTAAAGTCAATTTTGGCTACGTAAAATGATTCAAAGTAAATTTTCACCGCGCAGAACGGCCGGAAAGGAAGTTTCGGCGGCGCGTGAACCTCAAAGGAAACTTCCAAAGTGAATTTCAGTTCCTATTGACTCCGGCAGGGCCGCGGAAGTTTATAATTATTCGAACGAGTCTGTCGTTCCCTTCTGGGAGGAAGTATGCGAGCAACACGGCCGGAAAGGATTATGCAAATTCGCGCTTTTGTATTGACAGTTGGCGTCCATTGTCGGGGGTCGTTTTTTCCCACGGAAAAAAGGCCTGGACCCTGGCCAAAATTCTTGTTCTACCGGTTCCGTGTCGCTTTGTTCGCCGCAGTTCCAACCCTCCGAATAAAAACGTCGCGGAAGGGTGTGCGAAATAAGAAAAGGAAATCACGTTCTCCCTTTCTGCTTCCCGGCATCGGGACACGAAAATTCTCGAAACGAAGCGTCAAGAGGCGCAAAAATTTATTCCTTTCTTCCTTTTCTAACCCCCGCGGCCCCTCTGATGTCAAAGGGAACCATTGTTGCCATTAAAATACACCAACAACGGAGAATATGCAAACTAAATTGTATCGGACGTTCTGTCCAGAAGGAAATTGACTTTGTTCGATTTGTTTTGAATTTTTGAAATTGCATTTCAGCAAATAAAAGAGTTCTATGGCCGGGGGAATGTTTTCCGAAGCAATGCGCGCGCAGCGCCAAAAATAGCTCGAACGCAAACAATAAAATAAAATACAAAATTTATTTTTTTTTTTTTTCTTTATTTTAATCCCTTCGTCGAAGGTCGAGAAAATTTATTACGATATTTTGCATCGAGTTTTATGAATTTTCATTTTATATTTCAGTGCGACAGGAGAAAAGATTTTTTAGATTGTGGTATGTCGGTCGAAACAATAGCCGCAGAACGCTGAAAAAAACCACTCCGTCGCGATACTTCCGACTTCGATATCGATTCGACCCCGACCATTTCTCTTTCTCGTATTTTTTTTTCTGTTTGCGGATGGGGAAACTTTTCGCCAACCCGCAACATTGCAAAAAAAAAAAAACTGTGGTTCCTTTAACCCTGATTGGGAATCATGGTCGAGCGGTTGCCGCGTCATTATTTTGCGGTGGGTGGTGCTAAAGTTTTCGCGATTGTCAGCTATCATCCCCTATTATGCATAATGGGTCTTCGCGAAGAAATAGAAATTGGCTTATTATCCTGACTATGGCAAAATAATCGATATTTACCCGTGCAATTTTATTTTTTATTTTCTGGGTTTTTCCTCTCGACAATTTTCAGTGTCCTATTTGTGGATACACGTGGGGATGAATATTAAATATATTTATTAATTTAGAATTAATAGGGTTATTAATTTAGAATTAATAATTGTAAACACACGGTGTTCTCAATTTTGGGTTAAATATTTTTCCCCGTTGGATTCGCAATTTGTTTCCGAAAGGCGCGGCATATGTGGGTGACCTAATTATTTACCCAGGTTTTAAAGTGAATGTTTATATATTCATTGCACCAAATTTGATTAGGATCTCTAAAATCCAAAAAAGTTGTAGGACTACTCAATATTTAATTTTTTTCAATTTTTATTTCATTAACACTAGGTTTACGGAGCACTAAAAGCGACTATTTTGCATTACTTCATAAAAATAACAAGAACGTGGTACCCACATTTTTAGCGACATTTAAAAAATAATATATACCCGAAGAAATAAATTTGCTAAATAATTTCTCACGTATGCATCCTTAGAATCTGAATAATATTAAATTAAAAATATTAGAACCCGTCATTCTGACGGGTCCCGTGAATCTAATGTTAAGTAACTTACAGTTTGATTTCATGGAATTTTTGATGTTTCTAGTTTGGCAGTGAAAGTGTTAAGGCGGTATCGGTTTCCTGGATTATTTCGAGAGATCGGATGCTCATTAAGCTGCTGTTTACGCGGAGGCGATGAAGGTCATCGGGCGGTTCTTTGTAACGCGATGACGTCGGAACAGACGCACGAAGGGATGTGCAACAGTTCACCGGCAATATTTATCACGGCTGGCGATAATAAAAGTGCAAGGTTCAGTCATTCTTGACGGTGCATCCACGGTCTCTTTCGAACCTATTCTTCACACGTGACAAATCTCTGATAAATAGGTTCGACCTTATCGTAAACCTTCTATAGTGTGCAACGCGAGTGCTGAAGCTGTGAAACAACGACTCGGGTGGTTATTTATTAGCAAAGGAAGTCTGCTTGCTTGATAAGCACAATAACATTGCGTCGAAATCTTCCGCGCAGAAACGATTATAATTAGTACACTCTAAAACAGTACATTCAATAATTAGTCCGCGTAAAATAGAACGATAGTAAACGCTTCCAACATTCTAATGCGCAAATTGCATTTGGCTATCATTCATTTTATTAACTGAAAAATAACTCGTAGAAAGGAACTACTACCTGCAATTTTAAAATGCATTTGAGCAAAAAACTCCGACAGGTGTTAACAAATTCCGAACAATTTTAACACTTTGACTGGCCAACTAAAGTCTCAAAAATTCCATGAAATCAAAGAAAGTTGTTTAGTGAAATAAAAATTGAAAAAAATGAAACGTATGATATTGAGTAGTCCTCCAACTTTCTTGCATTTCACAGATCCTAATCGGTACAATGAATCTATTAGCGTAAAAATTCATTTTAAAAACTGGACAAATAATTCCGTCACCCACATACGGGGAGTCGACGTGTTAATAAAAAAAAAAAACATTCTGATGCATTATACGGGACGTTCCAAAGAAATCGAACTAATCGAATAATCGATTATTAGAATCGCTAGACAGAGCAAGCAACTTTTACGAAGAAATTGCCTTGATCTTTCGGAAAGAGAAGATCGTAATTTTCTTTCTATTGGCACTACTATATCCATCGTTGTTTTTTCGACGACAAACAATAGCCACCGTTGGTCCCCGGCCGTTCGACGAAATTTTCTTCGGTGACTCCATCAATTTTTGATGAGGCAAGCTCGCAGAATCGACGAACCGCGATCCAATCGTTGCCGCAATCTCCGATGGCTATTTATATTCTCCTCGTGACTCTTTTTCCTCGTACATTTTCTATCACGACAGAGTCCGACGTGTATGCGCTAATATTGTATGTGTATAATAAATAAGAAAGTAAAATGCACGCCTCGGTTTCACCGGATCAATTATTCCGCGTTCCCGGCGACACGGTTTCGACAGACGATTTATTTTTCCGTTCACTCCGCGGGGTAAATGAAATCATTAAATTGCTTTCGCTCGTAAAGCCGTTCGAGTACTCTCCAGTGCTTTCTGCTCGAGCACATGTGTGACTGTTGTGATCAATATTTCATTGATTCCACTTCAGCTGCGCTTTGTCCATCGCTCGAAGATCTTCTGGATCCAAACAATTTTATGCGACATAAAAATCGTCTGACTTAACTACCGAGCTGTAAAGAAAACTTACGTATATTCCTTTATAATAACAGCAGAATCGAATTTATTCAGATTTGATAGAATTTTCATGGCACTAGAGAGGTATACCAGAAAAAGTTTCCCGATAAAATATTTCGATAAATTTACAAATTGTAAAAGAAAGTAGCTTAGTAATTTTCTTTTTAAACATTTTTAACGAAATAATGCAACAGTATATTTAAATTCGTTTCACTGTTTCGCAGTGATCTATAAATTTTCGCCACATGCACAAAATCCGCAGTGATAATCTGCATGATTTCAAAGACCGTTTAATAATCTCGATAATCGAGTGCCGAACAAGTGAATTTTCACTACTATTTTTATCACGCCTCGTCAAGAAACCATGTTCCAGTGATTAGACTCGCGGCGGAGCCATAACAGGTTCGCAATAATCGGGGCCGCGATTCACTGGACAAGTAAGCGTTAATAAATTATCCATCGGCGGCCGACGAGCAGACAAACGGCCGCATAAATCAGTAAATGACTGAAACGCAGCTGTTTACCAAAGACGCGGATCGAACGGCGCGCCATTGTTCGAGCGAACGACACTAAGCTGCAGCGGCGCTAAGTCGATAAGCTGATTCGAGTTTCCGGCTTCGTTGATCTAATACTTCCTGTTCCGGCTGCGTCCTAGGCTTCGATGGCCAACGGAAAAGCAACCGGTCGTTAAAAAATTTCTCCGCTCGAGCGTCCCTGGAACGATCGAAGATACACATTTCCGGTATAGTTCGCGCGAAATTAGAAATTATCGCGCGTTCACTGATCGATTCGGCCCAGTGACAGGTCTAACGTGACGCGAGGAGAGTTACCTGTCCGTGCGAGTGACAACGCCGATGGGAAATGGCATTATCGGAACGGGAGAACGCGATTATGTCAGCCCCAGACGACCACGCGGCGACTCAAGAAATAAAGATGCATATTTCAACGAATAATGTAGAAATTAATTTAGTACCTCACTGTGACCGTCGAGAGCTCGATTTAAAGGCGGGAGCTCGAATACTCAAATCCACGTTGGTTTGAGTCGTTAAACAAATTTTTTAATTTTTCTTGACGAGAATTTCAATTTCCAAATTTTCGAAACGAAAAGGCATGTTCACTTTCTCGCCCGTTAGACAATGTCAACAAATTTTGTCTGGAGGAACGAACAATGGCTTTTCGAAAGTGGGAGGTTCAAGCTTTAAGCTCACTTTCTTGTGAACACGGGCAATTGTTGAAGGGGAATTTACATGAATTTTGCACGTCAGTGGAAAAGATATATTTTTTTTTTTTTTTGTCAAACTTCAATTTCTAGAATCAGAATTGGGCACTCAGAAATAACCCATTCATTTTTGTCAAATAAGAAAGAAAATACGATCTGCGATATATGTAAAGTACCAATTAACATAGTCCACCTAATAATAGAATGCAAAAACTATGAGAATGAAAGGAAAAATGCTAAGTTGCCTGGATCCTTACCCGTTCTGTTAAGTTCTAAGGAGTATATCGCCGGTCTTGCCAAGTATATCAAGGATACAAATTTGTATAATATATTGTAAGAAAATGTACCGTGTTGCTAATGACCTTTGATGTTGAAGCAACATTAAATAATTAAATTATATATATTTATTTGGTTGATTTTGCACGTCGAGGAAGGTGATCAGGTGGATCGTGTTGTTGCAGAAGCCACTGAGAGAGCTGGGCCGACTGTGCCTCGGTACAGGTGAGCAGAGCAACGTCACGGCGGAAGTTTGCACGGAGACGCGCAGCGGACTTCCTCTTTTGCAAGTATGGCCGAGCGATTCGCCGAGGGGCGAGGCCGACGGGCAGGCACAGGCCTTCGTCTTCCCCGATGTCCAGGAAAACGTCAACGACAGCGGGATCGAGTCCATACAGGTACCAATCACTGGAACCAGTTCCGTAGGTACCAACAAGACAATCTTCATTAAGCTTCGAAACGATTCCGAACAATTCTCGCTTTCACTTTGCCAATTCGCTTTTGCACCCGTAACATCTCCTGCCTGAAACACTCAAAAGACTCCGAGTTTTAACCCTTAGCACTCGAGTGGTGACTCTGAAGCACCACTAGAAATTGTTGTGGCCATATTTCAAGGAAATTACAACAAATATTACAAAATATTTGTTAGATCACAAAATTTCTATTCAACAGATTACTAAACATTTAAATATTATATGTGGAAATCGAATCAGTTCCGTATGAATAAAATGAAAATATTCTAAGACGGAAGAAAAATTTAGTTTTAGAATGAAAATAGCGCCGAGTGCAAAGGGTTAATGAAACGCAACGCAACGCAACAGCAAAGAATTCCGAACACATTTTCGTTGTCCAGAAAGAGATCGGATTATTTTCATAATCTTAAGTCTTCTATAAAAAGAAATTCGAAAACGGAGTAAAGAGATAGTTTCATAAGGAGTTGATTATGAAATTATTAGGGGTACCGATAAGTAATCGATTATTTGCAAAGAGCTTGTTTTGCCTTCAGTTCTGTACCGATCGTTGAACAGGAAACACGTATTCTTTTACAGTTTTCGGTAAAGCAGCCTGTGCTCAAAATATTCTAAAAAGTATCATTTTCTTTTACAACCCTGTAATAAAATGGCGGCGTCCGTACCGTCCGAGGAAAGATGGCAAACTGTTTTGATTTACGGGACCCGTCAAAATGACGGATTCTAATATTTTTAATTCACGAATATTGAGATTGCAAACATGGATCCATGAGGAATTATTTAACAAATTGATTTCTCTAGGTATACATTATTTAAAAAATGGCTACGGATTTTCATAGATATATTAATGTTATTTTTATAAGGAATTGTAAAATAGCCATTTTTAGTGCTCCGTAAACCTGGTGTTAACCTTGAATTTACTACAAAGTTTGTTTTAGACTTCAAAGTAATTGATTACTTATGGGTCCTCAATACAGTTTTGTTCCGATATAGGGCGACGGTGTTTGTTCCGCAATAAGAAAATCGCTATCGTCCCCTCTTCTTCTTCTTTTACCGCTCAGCCTCAGAATTATTTTTCCAACGAAATATACAGGGTGGTTGGTAACTGGTGGTACAAGCGGAAAGGGGGTGATTCTACGCGAAAAAAGAAGTCGAAAATATAGAATAAAAATTTTCGCGTTTGAGGTTTTGTTTTCGAGAAAATCGAATTTAAAGATCGGTCGGGTTCGCGTGCTTTGGTATGCGCAGGAAGTAGAATTGGTAGGTCATGATCAGACGCAGCAGACAATTCCTATCGAATAACACGGGCATTGGCTGCATTTTCAAACTCAATGTTCTCGAAAACGAAGCTTCGGATGAAAAAATTTTATTCCATATTTTCGACTTCTTTTTTCGGGTAGAATCACCCCCTTTCCGCTTGTACCACCAGTTACCAACCACCCTGTATAACTCGAGAGAACAAAGTCAAGTTGCACCCTGATCCGAAATATGGCGGAAAGCCGATCCCAAGGCTTCGCGTTATATCGCGAGATGACTTCATAGCGATGCTTGAGACCTTGAGATTTTAATTCGAGCGTTTCGAGTAGTTTAACGAGTTCCGAGCAAAAGGAGTATACGTTGTGTATTGCTTCGCGGCTCGAGACAGCTTGCCAAGGATGTTTGTTGTCTTCCGAAGGCATCACCGTCGCCATGCGGCGTCGCGAGCACTAGTCCAGCGGTGACGCCTCAGCAGTCCCGTCGCGCCAGTCTGCTGCATCCGGACCATGCTCGACTGCAGCTGCACCATTTGCATCACAACCACCACAATTCCGGGACTAAGAGTCCGCCGACACCGGACCGCACGTCCATCGACGAGGAACCACCCCCGCTTCCGCCGAGTCCGTCGAGTTCAACCACCAGCAGCCTTCGCTCGATGCCTAGCTCTGCAATCACATCGATGCACTCGCAGGACAGGAGGCGTAGCAGCAGGTACACCCCTAATTTCACACTGAAACTACCGTGGCACCAAACGTGCCGCTAATCTCCCACCTTCCCTTACAAAAATAATTAGGACGACCCTTCAGATTTTTAGCAATTTGTATAAATCGAGCTGTTTGTTCAGTGGAAAAGTAGCGCGAGTCAATTTGCTTGGAAATTATTTGCAACATTCAACTGTGAAAAATGAATGTAAGAACATCTGTGGAAAATGAATATTTTTGTTTCCCGGGGTGAATCGATTCATAGCAAAAGAACGGCACGCATCACGCCCATAGAATGTCCAGAAATAGAAGCAGCCCTCCGATTCGACCTTTGTTCCGCGATCTGGGCGCAGATACTTTCCAAAAGAAAGTACCGTCGGCGATCTTAATGTTCATAGTCCCGCGATGTCATTCCCCGCGTGTAAATCATGCCCGCGTTAACTGTGTATACAAGGTGTTTCAGAAACAAGCAATTCAGGCGGCCTGTTTTAAATGCCACGCTCTGTGTATCTGTGCACGAAGCAAGTAGAATTGGTCGATCATGGTCAGACGCGTCGGTCCTGCGATTCTCTCGAGAACGACTCGTCGGACGAAAAGATTTTATTCCTTCTTTAAGACTTGTTTTGTTACGTAGTATGGTCGCCTGGAAGTTCGTACCAGGATTTCGGAAACGCTCCGTGCATTAGACGGGCATCTATCGCCGTGGAATAATATTTGCACGAGGCTTTGTTCTCGTTCAGTTACCCGACCCCCATCTTAATGAAATAATCGATACTGAAACACCTTGTACACTTCGGCGCCCTTGGCATTGATCGTGCTATGGGCTCTCGAGCTCGGCTGCTATCGTACATCAAAAATTCTATCCTTCGACTAATTACCGTGGCCAAGGCCCCTTTTTTCTGCTTGCCAGAAGTCACAAGCAACGAAAGCTGTACACAGTGTCCGATGAAAATTTCTCGAAGGGTTAGAAATTAATTGGGAAGCCCTCGACAGCGAATCGCTAGATTAGAGTTCACAGGAAAAGTCATTAGAGAAATTTCAGGACACTCTTATATTATTTCCAGGCGTTCCAAGACGAGTAAAACAATTTTTTGGCCTTAGACAGCGGATGTTTATGGAGAATAAAAATTGTTTCTGTAAGAAACCAGAGTCACTTAGGAATTTTACTTTCTGTCGCTTCCACGGTCTCAAAATCATAGTGAAAACAAAGACATGGTTCGGAATCGGGTCTCTGGTGCTTCAAACAGAAGTGCCGGGGGTCCGTAGCAATTTATGCCAACATTTTCATAGAAATGAGAGGAAGGGGAAGGAGCTCGGGGCAACAGATCGTCGGGATAGAAGGTTTCCCGAAACAATGAGGAAGAGCAATTTCGAGGAAGAGCTGTCTCGTCATCGGATCGGGTCTGTCCCTTTCTTCGCAGCCGGAGAGAGAAAGTGGCCGACGTCTGATGACTGAGACCCCTGTCGTTACGTCGCGGGGAAAGTGTAGCTAGAAATAATCCCTTCGGGCTGATGTGTTCCCACGTCGGACTTGGCTCGTGTCAAGGCGCGAGCGACCCTGGCACCATGCAAATACGACGAGCAGCCACCCCGAGCACGTGGCGACCCACCACACCCTTTCATGCACACCGACCCTCAATCATGCAAGCTGGAGAAAATTTCTATCTCTGTTAATTTACATTATTAATCAGAAGCAGGACGATTTTAGGAGCCTTTCTTATTCCCTAGAACGAGAAACATTTTTAGAAACTGCCACATATCGTTCACAGAGATTCTGACAAAATCAGAGCAATTTAATTAACACTAGAACGTAAAATGACTGGTTCCTAATTTTTTCTCTCACAATTACTGAAGTTATACAAATTTTTTCATCAGAATTTTTTGAGTGAACTTTTTCATTGAAGCACACATTAGAATACAAATGGTATTAGGTTTGAATAGATGTAGTCTTGTCATGATTGCAAAGCAATATTTATCAGTTGTTTTTATTACTCGGTAGTTCTAGTGTTAACCCCTTCCCGTGCCATTTAGCTCGACGAAATCCGGACCCAAGGGATAGGGGTCGACGCGTGGTAAACAGACAAGAGTGATGTTCGAAAACAATTGCGATACTAGCCGAAATACCTGTGATATAGTCATTTGTAAATCATTCCGCGAGTCGGACTCGTGATGTTTACGTTTGGTCCGATTTTCAGTCGACGAGTCCTACTCACGATGTTTACGTTTGAGCCATAATCTTCATCACGAGTCAGACTCATTAAAGTACGGGAAGAGGTTAATGAAAGCGAAACTAGACATTTTGAATGTATTATAGGGGATGTTGTTTGAACCCTTTTGAATTCTGAAGATCTCGATAAAATTAGGTTTATCTGGACATGTCGCATTGAAAATGAATATTTGAACCTGATGAAAAATCACTGTCAGTCATATGTGACTGACATGGCAGTTAACGCGTTAATAAAACTACCCTCATAGGGGGTGTTACAATCTGTAAAGAAATGGAACCTTGCTACTTGATTTCGAATCTAATTATAAGTAATTCGTCGCGGACATATTCGGACGAGTATTCGTCCCGGAAGTAAATAGTTGAAGAATCAACGTTAACGAAAGTTACGATTTTTACTGATTCTGAGTTTGGCACGCCTAAACGAATTTTATATGAGTGGAGCCTTAAAATTACAATAGAACGTGATTTCAGCAAAAGTTGAAATTTTGATTGAATTATTATTCAGTTGCGTCACAACCTCTTCTCTGAATTCGTTAAACAACTCTCTCCTACTTACTGCTAAATTTCGGAAACAAACAATTGTGTCACAGTTACAAGTTGCTGAAACAGCGCTTCCTAAAAACGTAATAGTTAGACTGCGGACTTTTACGCAGAATACAATTTTTTAGCAACCACCGGTTCCCCAGTCATGTTCTGTCACAAAGACAGAAATCATTTCTCCTCCCTTCCTCTTCTTTTCCCTTCCCAAACGTTCTCCGGGAAGTACCAAGGGGTGGAACCTTCACCCAGAATCGACCCGACAAAGTACTCGGTTTCAGTTTCATTCGAGAGTCTTTTCACTGGATACGAGTGGCTCCCCTAATGGCAGGAAGTTCGAGGACGAAACGCGGAAAGCAGTCGCTTATGCTCCTGTCTAGAAATGTTTCAGAGTGGCACACGGTGCCGAGAAAAATAGTAGAAACCATCCGTGGAACATCCGCACAATGTCGACATAAAAATTGTATATCCTCTTTTATAAAATCTCGGGCTAGTTAAAATGTAACAACGTATTATACGAATTTTGTTGTTCGTATAGTTCGAGGGGTTGAAATTAGCCTTTCTGTTTGACAGGATTTCATAATAATTTATAATAATTTCCTCTACGACGGCAAAGTGACACATGTAATACTACTAGTTGCCCCAAAATCAGTTTCCCAAAATTCTAATGATCCCCGATTAAAGATCTTCAACTAACTCGACTTCGATCAACAGGTACAGCATGTTCGACGCGTTGGACCTGGAGTACGCCCTTCTAAGGGCCGCAGCACGCGGTTCTGTGGGACCGTACTCTCTCTCGGAGTCCCTGCACAAACTGACCTTGACCCAGAGCCTGGCATTCCCAGCCCTGGCCCGTGGATTAGCATCAAAACAAAGTGTCCCGACCAGACGGCCTCAACAGCACACCGAGAGCGGTTTGAACGCGTTCGCGAAGGTTGTGACCGCGTTGGTTCTCGTTCTGGTTAGCGTGTTGGTCTTCGGGGTCGTGTACAAGTTCGTGAGGACGTGAGGCTGGCTGCTGGTGCCCGATCGACAGTCTGCTTCATCGCAGGAATTCGATCGCTCGGGCGCCGGCGATTCTCTCGACGATTGACTCGGTCGAGCCTGTGAATTCTCCCAGTGATCGGTGTTCGACATGGCGCTGGAAACCCTGGAGATCGTTGACCTTGGCCCTTCCAAGTTGTTTCAGCTGGTTTGAAGTTGTTTGGAGTGGTCCGAGGTGGTTCGAGGACGCTGCAGTCTCTCCAAGAGGGTTGGGAGCGGTGAAGATCCTGTGGAACTCGAGAAGGAACTGGTTCGACAGTGTTTGAGATGGTTTGAAGCGGTCCGAGGTGGTCCGAGGAGCCTGCAGACTGTCCAAGAAGGGTGGGAGCGGTGAAGATCCTGTTAAACTCGAGGAGGAACTGATTCGACAGTGTTTGACATGGTTTGAAGCTGTCCGAGGTGGTTCGAGGAGCCTGCAGACTGTCCAAGGGGATTGGGAGCGGTGAAGATCCTGTTAAACTCGAGAACGAACTGGTTCGACAGTATTTGAGATGGTTTGAAGCGGTCCGAGACGGCTCGAGGATGCTGCACACTGTCCAAGGGGGTTGGAAGCGGTGAAGATCCTGTGGAACTCGAGGACGAACTGATTCGACAGTGTTTGGGATGGTTTGAAGCTGTCCGAGGTGGTTCGAGGTGGCTGCAGACTGTCCAAGAGGGTTGGGAGCGGTGAAGATCCTGTTAAACTCGAGGAGGAACTGCTTCGACAGTGTTTGAGATGGTTTGAAGCTGTCCGAGGTGGTTCGAGGGGGCTGCAGACTGTCCAAGAGGGTTGGGAGCGGTGAAGATCCTGTTAAACTCGAGGAGCAACTGCTTCGACAGTGTTTGAGATGGTTTGAACGTGTTACTAGAGATTATGAAGGTGTGTGACGAGTTTGTAAGAGGTAGAATTATGATTAAGAGTGATGTCGTTGTGAGAGCGGAGAGTTTAAGATTTCTCGAAATCTCTGTGAAAGCGTTCGAAGAAATTTCGGCCTTGACGCGTCACGTGGTATATTTAAGATTATTTGCAAGAGATCGGGCAAAAACCACATGACCAGTTAAGGCTTGAAAGTGTATAGAGGTGTTTGAACAAGTTTAAAGCCCTCAGATAGTCGATATACCATATATTTTGATGCGATAAATTAAGAAATCGATAGAAACGGAGCGAGATCGACGATGATCGATTCATCACGCGTTTGAAGAGGTTTGAAGTTTGTAAACCTCGGGCAAACGATCGATCATACGTTTTGACCGATAAGTTAAGACTTCGGGAACTCCGGAGCGATTGATTCCGATTATGTTTGAAGAAGTTTGGAGAAGTTTGAAGGTGTCCGACCGAGAGTGAACTCCGGAGCACGGCAGAAACGAAGCTTCAAGGTCGAAGGTAATTCTTGAAACGGTCTGAGAACTCGGAATTCGCGGATTAGTCGAAAAGTAGGAAGTAACGAACGAGCTTGACCGGAAACAATAAAAATCGCGGGATCGTTGAATTTTTGGATACGGTGTTGGCGCGAACGAGAACCCGTTCGCGGTTGACGAGCGTTTTTACTGCGAGAACGGCGGAGCAAAATGGCGACGGGGCGCGCGTCGATCAAAGAGTGTTTCGTTCAACAACCGACTATGGAACAACTCGCTTACTATGATTCGCTCGCTTCGAATGAGTCTCGCGAAGGTTCCGAGGCAAATCGGAATGCACCGGGAATTTGATTTCTGTGCCACGTTTATGCGAGAACTCGCAACTTCCGGCAGGGATACCGGCGGCTCTTCAAGCGCTTTACACGATCCTCCACCCGATGACAATCGCGTTCGACGTTTCAGCCCGGAGTTTTCCGCCGGAAACGTCGACAGTCCCGAGGAATCGAGTCGCCTCGGTAATTGGTTGCAGCGGGATCGATGAAATCATCCCGTTCCTGTGGCAATTGCGGCGATTAGGGCAGCTCGATCGAGCGCCCCGCCATTGTGAACGATACTCGAAGCCGGATCCGAGGCATGCAGAACTTTTCCCGGCGACGAAATGTTTCGTCGCTCTGTTGGCGAACTAAAAAAATAATGTGCATTTGAAATCGTTACAGTCTGCTTTTTAAAAGGCCGGACCTGTTATTCGCAATATTTTAAACAACGCTAGATTTTTCAATTTATTTTCCACCTTGAAGAGAACGCGGAGATGCTGGAAATACACTGTGCGTTGTGTTCAACGTTTAAAAATAGTTCTTTCAATCAACAACTATTGTAAGAGTGGAAATGTTTAAAATCATTTTATTCGTTCGCTGGAATATTTTGTTTGAATGTTATGTGAATCAAAATGAGATAAATAGTAGCGTAGGAATTTTAAAAATGATTTTAATCAAGCTTCGACATGTTTGCTTTTATAGAACAATAGTTATTGTATTTGAAGTCGTGCGACACTCGTCAGAATAATATACTGGAAATAGGTACTATTTTATTAGAAGAATTTTGCATTTCAAGTCTCGAAAAAACAGAAGAGGCTATAACGTTAACAAATGGCAATCGACAATCATGAAAAATTGCAACTGACCTATTTCCCCGAATCCAATCTCTAAATAATACAAGAAGCGACGAAACATTTTCGAACAGTCCGGATTCCAGTATTTACACTAATTAAAAATTGACCTTGATCTAAAATAAACGTTATGAATCGCTAAATTAATTCTCGGATTCGAATGATATTCGATCACAATTTTATAAACAAAACGATTGAACGGGGGATTTTTCTCAAGCGTACTGTTGATACATTGCACAAGATAATCGTGAACTGTATATATACACACACGTATATACTATACATTGCAAAAGTCGTACAGGTTGTTTCAAAAGACGCGGCCGACACATGAAAGTAAAAATCGTATCAGTCGTTAACAAATCCAAAAATCAAACAAACAAATAAGTGCTACCTCTGGATTAGGGTACATTGTAGAGATTGTACTCGCACCTTTTGGAAGAACCTGTACGCGAGAAACATTGCGACAAACGCGCGTTCGTTTCTTTGACGTTCTCTGTAGACGTTGTTATGCAACGAACATTGCAAATTATAATTCCGACGAGCGATTACGCTCTTGATCGTCCCCTCTTAATGTGCAACATTGGAGGAGAACCGAGAAATTCTTTTTTACCTGGGGAAAAAAGCCACGATTTTTGAAAACTGAAGCTTTCGAAATACGCTGATATTTTTCCAGAAAACTCTACGAAATTTTTATCCGAAAAAGAAATCGCAATTCGATCACTGTTCTCGCTCGCGTAGATGTACCTACGATTAATCTAGACTCTAATGAAAAATGATTTTCCCCTCTTCGTTTTCTCTACTTTCTATTTTTTCAGAGATATATGTAGAATAAAAATCTGCAAGTTTCCTGCGATCGATCGCTTCCAGCTGTAAATTTCTCGGACGTGTACCAAGGATTCTTTCGGATTTCTTTCGTGCCTTGGCGTTGCTACGTTCTCGATCAGCAATCGAACTCAGCGAATCCAGCGACAGATTGTCTGACCATAACGATCCTCGTTCTACTTGAACCGAAGTGTACTCGACACGATTCACAGAGCGTTACAAATTCCTTGACATTTCATACGAATGTAAGTTTCATATTTTAGCCTACGTTTTAACAACTATTGCGGGTAACGCGCCAGACTGCCTTCACATTTTTATTCTATGCTATTCTATATATTATTTTTATTCCATTTTATAAAATTGCGATTGGAGTCTACCTTTGCTCACGATCTTCGAAATATTTAGAAAACCGAAAGCGTAATGAACACGCTCGTTGCACAGACGTGTGACGTCCGCAATCTCTCGGTTAACTTAAAGATAGTGTAAACAATTTTATACACTACATTATATATACATACACTACATTATTTATATATTATATTCATAGGACATCGGATAACGTTAAGAGAATCCATAACTATTTTCTGGCAAATTGTCTTAATATTGCATTGCATTTAATGAAACGATTTAGCAAGGAAGAAATAAATGTTATTAGTGAATTGATATCGTAAATTTGAGCACGTTGTTTTCGTTGGCGTTAAATAAATTACGTTGATTCTAATTTCGAACTGAAATGGCAGTCGACGCGTTAACAGTGGTCCCTCGAAACTTCGATCCTTCCAGCGAGGGACTGTCGATTACAAATTTAAAGGACCACGTAGAGTGGTCCAAAATTTCATGTATGAATCTTGTTACCTAACAGAAAATAAACGTTCGTTTATAACAAACCGCGTGGATTTCATTCGATGAAACAGTAAAATGTCAACCCTCTGTCCTTCGGGAAACTGTCCTCGCCAGCAACCAATTGTCCTTTGTCCCGTTCAAGAAAAATGTCACGGCTAACAGGTTTTCCAATAAAAATGTCACAAAAATACAATTCAGAAGAGATACATAAAACTGCCAGAAAAATGGTATTCCAGCAAATGTCGTTAACAAGTTCACCTCTTTGCAGTTCCAGGCTGAAAATGGTTAAAAAAAGTAATCATCGCCACTTGAAATTGTTTATACAGCGACATTAACCTACGTAGGTGAAATTTTCAGCACGCATTTTACCGACATTTTTCGCATAAGGGGCCATTCTGGTTTTTCAGTCGGGAATCATGGCAACCGTCGATTTTCGAAACATACTCTATCAAAAAAAAATGTATAACTCGTGTAATTTTGATTATTTTTACTTGAAAAAAATCGCACATATACTTCAAATACCAATGAACGTGTGTGAAAAATCGCAATGCAAGCGGTTCAATAGTTTTCCTGAAAAAAATTTTCGAGTACCAGAATAACCGTTGATAATTGTGATTGCGATGTATCGGATGGGCGAGGGTTGAATAAATAATCATAGCGATTTACATCGGCAAAGGAGCCATTTATTATACAGTCGCGTGATTCCACTCGGTCCCCCACGAGTTCCCGGCGTGCCCCCCAGCCTCCAGTCCCCCGCCCCCGCCACAGTCAACACAATCCAGCCAGAAGAAGTATACTTTGAAAGTTTACAACAAGTGTTCCCTCTTCGTAGTTCTCACATCTAAGATACTATGATATCTACAATGATATAATTCTCCTTACACGGCTATACACAGACTCGGCCGGGTCGTGGCCCCCCCAATCCCCTTTACCGTCCGCCCCTGAACCCGACGGCGTCAGGAGAACGCCATTTTACTATCAATTCCAGCCCTGTTTTACTCGACCCGTGCGTTTTTCTTCTTCTTTTAATTCTATTCGATACACACGCGGGCCGCTTCGAGACGCGTGGACGTCTGCTTAGGCTCGAATTCGATGAAAAAATTACTTTATAAAAGAAAATACAACTCTCTCCTCTAAGTCCGTGCAACACGTTGCCCGATTGTTATCGCGTGAAAGTCAATTTTGACGCAGCTACCAGAAATGCGGAAACTGTTTATAGAAATTCTTTCCTGAACTAGAGAAATTTTTATGCGTGGAAAAAACTAAATACAGAAAACTAGTTTCTCTATTGTCAAATTACAACTGGCAGCAACGTTGCAGCGATATTAGAAAAATTGTTTCGTGAATTAGAAAAATCCTGAGCCCGTAAGAAATAATTTTCGTTGCTCCCGACTCAGAAAAGGCCACCGTTCGAATTTTTCTAAGTTGTGAACAACTGCGGGAAGGAAAAATGGCTGCAGCCTGCACGAGGCTATCAGAGGATGCGTTCGACAACAATAGTCTTTATCTATGTGGATTTTATCCCGAAGATCAGTCCACGCGTCACGAGGCGCTCTGCATATATATATATATATATATACACGATGTTCCTTTTATTGCTACTTTACAAGATCTGGTCTGACGCCATTGTCTCATCCATTTCTTTACTCATGCTTACGTTCCTTTTTTTCTTTTTTGTAACTATTTTTCCGTGTGTCGAGCGCCGGAAACCGACTGAAAGCGCGCGATCGGCGGGAAAAAATTCAAACGGAGCGCGCAGCCGCCATTTTGTACGCTCACGATCGTCCGAGACCTTAAAGAAATGTGCGTTCACGTTTGAACGATTCCTTAAACTCGATGCAACAAACGAATCCTCGAATCTGTCAATTTTGAGCGACAAAGCGTCCTCTCGAATTAATAACATTTTCGATCAAATCAACAATCGAATCCACCAAAAATGATTTGACATTAACTGGGAGATCTGCGACTCAAAATCGACAGAAACACGCGAGAATTTGAATTTTTCTTCAAGAAAGTCTCGAAACGATTTTCGAAATCGCGTTTTCCCAGTCGGTCCGTTTTTCGTCGCGCTTAGGCCGTGCTTTCTCGTTTCTAAATTACACCGTACACACTCTCCCCTCTCTCTCTCTCTCTCTCTCTTTCTCTCTCACACTCGCTTTCCCCTCTTGATCCACCAAATCTCGATCCTTGATCCTCCCGGTCACGAAACCGCGAACGCAATCGTCCCGAAGAAACACGTTTGCGAGTCGAACGGGAATAAAAGTTGTGACGTGGGATTCAAGCGAGCCGTCTCTCGTTAGAAAAAACAGAGGAGTAATTAGAAGGTTCGCTAATTCGATAGTTGTTTTGTACTTAACGGTTCTTTTGTATGATCGAGACCGGGCGGGACTATCTCCCGGCCGGTCTTCCGTGTCAACGGTCCTAATAGTCGCCGACGAAACGATTCAGTCATCCTCCGATCCTGTGTGCGTTGCGTGTGTGCTCGAGTCATTTGTTTGTTGCTTTTTTTTTGGTCTAAAGATCGACTCAAAATTGTAGAAAAATAAATGATCGGCGAGCCTGGCCCTTGAACGCGATTCGATGACTCGATGCGAGCTGCCGCCATCGCGCTGCGAACGATTTCGAAAATCCGAATTTCAGAATCACAGCGTTTACTCTATATGTGTCCCAAATGCCTAGCCGATAAAAGTCCCAGAACTACCGAGAAGTATACCCCGTGAGGGGTCGTGAACCGAGGCCTCTACAACTGTCCTTTTCTACGTGGATCGAAGAATATTATGTCCTGACCGATATATGTCCCTGGCTAGACCCGCGTCTTGGACATGTATCGAGTAAAGGCTGTATTTATGTCTACGGAATGCTCGAATATAATTTCAATAAATTGGAACTGAGGAACTTTGAGAAATTTAAGAAAATGATTCAATGCCTGACAAATCTTTTTCCATATTTCATTCATATGTTTAGATATTATGACTGTTGCTAGTATTGTTGTTCTCAATCGCTGGATCTCGGAAATCGTTCGACAAAGCGCTGGTTTCTAGGTGAAGTTCTACGTTCGACAATTCAATTCGAATACATTTCTAGGAGACCCTCAATAGAAAACTGTCCGCAGGAAAGTATAGTTAAATTAGGACTACAGAGACTCCGCCAGCATCCTCGAGTTAATAGAATTCTCAAGCACTATCCTGACAGCGTGAGATCGTTAAACAAATTTGTGATTGCACTCTCTGAACACACGCTTCGATGTACAGAGCGGTCCATTGTAATCTACTTATCCGAAAATGCTAAAGAAACTGCATCGAACAGAATCGAAATCGATTTCAATTTATAATTCTGGATCATTCTTGTAAAAAATCATGGACCACCCTGTACAATTCCGTCTCCCCACTCTCGCTCCTCGAGATTTTCCAAACTTTTCTCACACATTTCCATCAGTCAGGCATTCAAAAAAAAAAAAAAATGTTCGAAGTATTACCATGGAACCATGTGTCCATAGTGTTTCGATGTCTCCCCCCTCCCCGTACCGTCGCGTTTCGTCACGGAACGCTGGATCCACAATGCATCACGACGATCCTTACTTTCATAGTACCTACGATACACCGATCTGTGATTCACGTTACAACAACCGTGACCCGAGATTCGATTATTACAATAATTACACCGTGAAACCCCGGCTAATATAATAAATACACGCGCGATCGCGCTGGACCCAATCGTAGTCGCCATACTGCTCGTCTTCGTGCAAACCCCATAATCAGAAAAATAAACGACATTAAAAAAAAGTAATCTTATAAATATTTTCTTAGACAAAGGGAGTTCAAGTTCGAAACTTACAGGACAAAAGTATTAACGTAATGGTTGTTGTGATCGGCAGACTGCGGATTTGATGCATTCATGGTAAAAGTTAACTGAAATATTCAATACAATATAATTTATATCGATGTAGTTACTGTTAGAAAATGGAAATAGAAATGACAGAGGGAAACGAGAGAGAAATGTTAAGTTAATTTCGATGACGAAATGAAAAATGGCGAACTAAAAATGAAACAGATGCAATGTCCGATTTGAATTCCAGTTTTTAGAAATTCTGATTGTTTCTGGAGAGTCCGAATTTTGAAAAACGAGCAGTGAAGCGACGCCGAGCGGATCCCGGAGAAGTTCGAGTGATTCGATCGCCAAGAACGGCGAGATCGTTTGGAGAGAAATGAAATTTTCGAAATTCTGACAGTGTGAGTCCACCCACCGGAACGCGTTTAGTTTAGTTTAGTTTAGTTTAGTTCGAGTATTATGGTACACGCACAGTTCGCATTAGCTTCTCCTGCGAGTTTCCTTTTGGTATCGGATCGTAGGAAAGCGTACAGTCGACGGGCACCGATTGATCGAGGAAAAATACCGATTTCAGAGAGACATTAACGATCCTCCGCGAGCCACGTTAGGAAAAAAGCCCTACCACTAACTGACCGCGCCGATCAACCCTCTTAATCACCTCTGCGATCCACGTTCTCCGATTTTCCTAGAAAATCCGTTTCCGTTGTCTCGATCGTCGATCTTTCGGACGACGGTATTAAGAGGGTTAATTTAGAGCGTGCTCGTCGGATCTAGAAAAATAGAGTGACGATCAGCGGCCTACCACAACGATTACGTCCTAGACACTTTCTTAATCATTGAGATCCTAGGGAATTGCCTGTGATCGATTTCTATTCGACTCGCAACCTCCGGCCTCTCGTCCTACAATTTTTACAGAATTACCCACTTTTCAAGCTTCCAAATTTGATTTTTAAACGATCAGGTCGTTCGGACTTCAATACTTTTTCTCAGAACATCCTCGAAAAATATTTCGCAAGAATTTCCATTACTAACGAAATTGCAATTTAACATATCAAAAGCAATGAACTCCGAGATTCTCTTTTCATGGAAATCGTACCTTCTCTGCGATTGTAATTGTTCGACCGAGGATTTTTATACAAAACAATTATCTACATTCATTTCAAATTGCAGAACGTACACGTTTATTTCATTTCTTAATCGTTACTGTCACAAGTTGGAAATAATACAACAGTACAGTTACATTCTTCGAATGCTTTTCCTGTTTTGCATTGGACTTGTTAATTTTTGTTACAGACACATAAAATCCTCAGAACATCCTCGTAAAATATTTCGCAAGAATTTCCATTACTAACGAAATTGCAATTTAACATATCAAAAGCAACGAATTCCGAGATTCTCTTTTAATGGAAATCGTACTTTCTCTGCGATTGTAATTGTTCGACCGAGGATTTTTATGCAAAACAATTGTCTGCGTTCATTTCAAACTGCAGAACGTACACGTTTATTTCATTTCTTAATCGTTACTGTAACAAGTTGGAAATAATACAATAGTACAGTTACATTCTTCGAATGCTTTTCCTGTTTTGCATTGGACTTGTTAATTTTTGTTACAGACACATAAAATCCTCAGAACACCCTCGTCAAATATTTCGCAAGAATTTCCATTACTAACGAAATTGCAATTTAACATATCAAAAGCAACGAATTCCGAGATTCTCTTTTAATGGAAATCGTACTTTCTCTGCGATTGTAATTGTTCGACCGAGGATTTTTATGCAAAACAATTATCTGCGTTCATTTCAAATTGCAGAACGTACACGTTTATTTCACTTTTTAATCGTTACTGTCACAAGTTGGAAATAATACAACAGTACAGTTACATTCTTCGAATGCTTCTCCTGTTTTCCATTGGACTTGTTAATTTTTCGTTATAGACGCATAAAATCCTCGGTGTAGTAATTGTAATTTTCGTGTAATTTATTTTGCAGCTTCATTTAGAGCAACAAGTTTGCATCCTTCTACAATCAATTCCAAAATCTTTGAGCACTGTCCTCGACAAAATCTCCAACTAGCCCTTCTTAAATATTTCAAAAAGAGGCCGAAACTGGCAAGTCACAAAAATGCGTCCTCGAACACTTAATCGCTCCCAGACAGCCGAACGATCCATCGATCACGACAATTCGCGTTTCCGACCACGCGGAAATCGACAGCGTTTCGCTGATTCCCGTTCAGAATCTGCCGCGAATTCCGCGAGAGGCGCCGTCGTCGGCGGCCATGTTCCTTCCCTGTTCTATGTAAAATAGGACACTTTTAAAGACCTAATCCTAGTTTAATATCAACGCGGGACGCCCGGGCGCCGCCGATAAAATTAGTAAATTAGTTCAATTATTATTCGAACTTCAACGTTTCCCACGCCGATCGCTCTCGGCCCCCCCCCAAGGATCGAGAGAACCCCCAGATCTGGGGGTTCTCGTTCGATCGATCCCTAAGCCTACTTAATCCTCAATTTGTACCCTGTACTTCGTCTCCGTTGAACACGGTTTCGCTTCGATCACGTTCGATCATCGCTTTTCGAATCGAGAATCTCTTTTCGTCGCGTCGGCGGCCGACGGCGACGTCCATCTTGTCTCTGAACTCTTGCCATAATCTCGCCTGGTGCTCGCCGAGCAATATTCGAACCGGAAAAAGGAACTGTATTGAACCTCGAGTCGAATTCGAACGATCTCTCGTGGGAGAACGCGATCCCGCCCGATCAACTCTTCCCGGGATGTCTACGGGTAGATCTAAATATAGATCACCGTGGATCCCCTTCTACTTTCAACGAGAATCGATCCGCCACGTTCCTTCGGCCGGAAAGAATTTTTCCCGATCAAATCCTGCTTCGATTTTCAGCCGACAGGTTCTCCTTCGTCCTCGCGTCGTTGACCGATGCTGTCTTCCGGGATCTGCCGGCATCCTAATCGCTGATCCGAGACTGGTGACCTTGTGCGTGCCATAGTCCGTTTGCCGGGCTCGCCTGGAACGGCGAGAACCTTTCGTCGCGACACTGGTTAGGTATCACTTCGTGAACGAGGAAGAGATTTGCGTTGACGTTTTTCTTAGAGCCTTCGAGTTGTAATCTACTGGTAGATGATCGGGTGAGTCGGTTCGACCGGCAGGTCGCTGTCCAGGTTCAAGGACACGCCGTCCTTCGATACAAGGTAGTGTGTCAGCAGCTGGCCCTTGCCCTTCACGAACACCAGACCACGTTGCTCGAACCCGAAGCCGAAGGGCTCGAGGATCCTCCTGGTCTCGTCTGTCACCTAACATCGAAATTACATCGTTATAACATCGAAACGAGTGGAAAATGTTACCCTCTAGAGAGTGATCCTTCGATACTTTGTCGTTAGAATTTATCGATGGCAGCCCTTTGACCTATGGGTGCGGTGACCTTACGTCCTTCATTTAAGAGGACTGTCATTTGTTTAAGAGGAAAATTCTTTATTTAAGAGGGACAGTCCTTCGTTTCACTGGCCTGCCCTTTAGATTTGTGTTTTCTCTAAAATCGCCATTTTGTCCTTTATTTTGCGAATCGAAATCGAATTGAATATCAGTCACCGGAAACGTACGAAACTGCATACAGTTTTATGAGCTTTTAAAACACAAACCTGATTTATTAACACTAGATTTACGGGACCCGTCAAAATGACGGATTCTAATATTTTTAAATTGCGAACACATTGAGATTGTAAAAATGCATCCATGAGCAATTATTCAACAAATTCATTTCTTTGGATATATATTATTTAAAAAATGGCTACAAACTTTGATCGATACATTCGTGTTATTTTTATAAAGTAATGTAAAATAGTCATTTCTAGTGGTCCGTAAACCTAGTGTTAAAGAAGGTGAAAACAAAAATTGTTTTTACGATAAAGTAATTCTTCGTTCGTTCTCTATTTTCTCCAAGACAATATGGTCACCGTATACGGTCGGATACTTGGCGAAGGGTAACGTGATGACGATATGCATTAGGTGGCACGTAGATTAAGGTAGTTACCTGGATGCAGCCAACCTTGCCAGTGCTCTCCATTCTGGATGCGACATTAACAGTGTTCCCCCATATGTCGTAATGAGGTTTCCTGGCACCGATCACCCCGGCGGTGACCGGTCCGTGATTGATGCCCATCTTCAGGACAAAGTGATTGAAGCTCTGCTCGTTGATGCTGGACAAAGCCTTCTTCAGCTCCAGAGCGAACTCCACCAAAGTGGACAGGTGACCCCATCTAGGCGATTCCTCGGTGTCCTCGGACTCCATTATACCGGACGCTGCCATGTACGTCGAGCCGATCGTTTTTATCTTGATGATGCTTTTGAACTTGTTCTGGTCGAGGATCTACACATTACAATTACAACAAACACGTTCATTCCGGCGGAACGAAACCCACCCCCCACCCTAAAAATTGTATTAACCCCCTTCCCGACAATATCGAGTCAGATTCGCGATGAATTTTTACTAATTTCCTGTAACCCTTAAATGCACGAGTGGGGTCCGCAAAGGACCCCAGTGTTGGATTTTGTGTTAACATTTTTAGCCGCGCCATTTGTCAACTGAGAGTTCAGCCATTTGCTTCTGTCAATATTTAGGTTATGTTTCATGTGTTTACAGAAATAAATTGTTGCTGTAATCAAAGTTAGCAAGGAATTAGGTAAGTGGGGTCCTCAATGGACCCCATGTATGCATTCGTGTTCCTAATGTTTAGTTTACCTATGCATTTAAGGGTTAAAACGCAAAAAAATTCGATTGCGTTGCGGTCGATATACAGTCACTCCCATAAGTATTCTATAAAATCCTATAAAATCCTAAAAATTCTATAAAATCGAAATAAGTTATTTAATGAAGTAAAAATTGAAAAAAATTAAATGTATGATACTATGATAAGTAATCCTCCAACTTTCTTGCATGTTACAGATTCTAATCAAGTTTAGTGCAATGAATATATCAACGTAAAAATTCATTTTAAAACCTGCACAAATAATTCCGTTATTGGTCGAAAGTGCAGAGAAAATACTGAAAGTTGTATTTTGCAATTTTTTTATGTGGACTTACATCGAAAATTTAGAAAGTACGATTTGTAGATCTGTATGAATTATACATGTTCTGAGAATTGCATAAAAATCGGTGAACGTGGCAATGAGCTGCAGATGTTCGAAAATGATCACATAAGGGCGAAAATCCCTAAGGCTAAAATTCTGCGACTTTCGCCCTTAAGTTTTCATCGTTAAATGTTTGTAGCTCAGTGCAACGTTGACCGATTTAGATGAAATATTCAAAATATGTATAATTGATGCACAAAACGTACTTTTTAAATTTTTAATATAAGCCCGCATAAAAAGGTTGCAAAATACAACTTTTAGCACTTTCTCTGTAACTTCGACCGATTGCAATTTTAATCAAACATTTTTCTCACGTTATGTAGTGATCCAATTGTTCTAACTTCTCCAAAAAATTCAAGTAGTGTCCAATATTGTTTGTAAATATACTCTCTCTCTATATAGAATTATGTTTAGGTTAAGTTTACGTTTAAGTCAGTGTTAAGTTAGGTTTAAGTGAAAATAGAAAAGCGGCGACGGAAGGAGGAGGTGATGTAAGGATTTGTAACCTCTAGGGGAATCAAATAAAGAAAAATAAAACTATAGACAAATATTGACAAAGTTATGCGATTTTTAAGAGCGTACGAATATACGTTTTCTCTGTCTGTGACCTTGAATGACCTTGGAATAATATAGCCTCTGCATTCCTAATGAAAGGGACTATCATCGTAGGTGTTTAAAAAAGGGTGGTTCCGTTTAAGAAAGTCAAGGTGATCTTGATATCTCGAAAAAAATGACATAAAAACAAAATTTGTCAACCTACCATAAATTGGTCAACTTACCATATTTTACGTATCTTTAGAAACAACAAAGATATTTGAGGTGCAAACGTTAGGTGACTCACCCTGCATATGGGACTGATTGTAAATATAAATTTTCTTTCTGTTCTATAAAATTCTGAACGATGACAAAACATTTCACCGGTAATTTGAACTCTGGTAGAAATATCGACTGAATAAATACGGGGGTGAAATTGAAGGGTTAAGGGTGGTCGGGGGTTGGAACGAGGGGTGCGCTCACCGCGTCAAAGTCGGAGATGACCTCGTTGAGGAACCTGAGGCACTCGAGGCCCTGGTTGTTGATGCTCTCCTCGCTGTAGAAGTCTGCGAAGTTCGGCATGCTGGCGAACAGCACGCCCACCTCCGAGTAACTCTGGCTGTATAGGTCGTCGTGGTGTCTCGCTCTGCTGAGGAAATAGGCGGCCACGTGGGGCGGAAGTATGTTGTATATCAGGGCGCCATTTCTACGCTTCATGTCCGCCACCCTTTCCCGTTGCTCGACCACCTCACGGCCACGGAGG
The DNA here is from genome assembly GCF_050948215.1 of Halictus rubicundus. Taxonomy (NCBI): domain Eukaryota; kingdom Metazoa; phylum Arthropoda; class Insecta; order Hymenoptera; family Halictidae; genus Halictus; species Halictus rubicundus. Next base: position 16,634,647 of record NC_135156.1, on the reverse strand, counting down.
TACAGCATCCTCCGAGCTTTCTCCGCCTGCAACCGATCGATCGAGTCATCTTCCAGTCATCGGAACAACCACACCACACCGGGATGGATAAACCACCAACCCCCCTGTTAACCTTTCGACGTCCGATGTCCCTCCTGACCACGCAACAAGGGTTTTTTTAGCCACCCGTGTCTGTATACCTATCTCTCCCCTTCAGGGACTCATCTTCGATACAACAGAGACTGCGAGAACGATTTTTTATCTGACCACTATTCAAGGTAAAAGATCCTTAAGGGGGCCGGCATGGTTTGAAATCCATACACGTATGCAAGGGTCAAAATCGAGACAAACTGCCGCTTCAATATTGCAATCAGCAGCTTAGAAGTGGTCAATTGTGTTTCCTAAAAGTCCAATCTACGTCTGTATGGAGCCCAAATTGCGAATTTCTACCTCATCCTAGAGTAATTTGTAATATTATTCAGAAAATTCGAATTCTGAAGCAAGAATGACGTCACAAGATGGCTGCCGCTGAGAGATTCTCTTAATTTCGAGAGATTTAGTGTTCGTATCGAAAAAAAGTTTCTATACAGACGTAGCAAAGACATGTACAAACACGGTGATATGCATTTTTAATTGATTACTTACTTATTTAAGACGTAAAATGTCTAGAAAAAAAGGCACAGCGTAACATAACGTGACAGTCAAGGCCAAATGCCTGCCGGCCCCCTTAACACTCGGAAGGAGGATGCCCTTGAACCACTGGGTCAAAACGGACCCGGGTCCTGCCATCCAAGTGTGAAAAGAAACATCGCTGAGATGGTACTTCGAGGATCTCCAGAAACTATTTCAATTAATTTTATTGCATTTATAAGGGTAGCCTCCCCCTCCCTTTTTTTGAAGCTAGACGTCTTTTTTTGAAAAAGATTATTTTTGAATGACCGTCTTCTCGAAATCTCCTTTTTCCACGGACACACTGACCTTCTGAAAGGGCAGAAAATTCGTGTAAATGTTTTTTCGACATTATACTCCGTCGGCGAATACGGGGTGACTTTTCCGAAAAGGGTGTTTTCTCCCCCTTGAAAGTGCAGCCGGCAATCAAAGTTTTCCCCGGGCTGGTTCACCGAACAATTGCGCATAGTTACAGGGAAAAAAAAATCGCGGGGAACAATGAAAGCCACGAGTCAGGGGTGGTTTTTTTTCCAAGGGGTTGCAACCGACGGTTCTGTTCGATCCGCGGACGAGGTTCCGGCGATTACGTTCGATCTGACAAGGCGATTCCTCGATTTGAATCGCGGAAGCGAAGGTGGAGGGTGTATACTACCCCCTCGATGAATAAAATGTTGACGGACAGGGTTGAAGCGTTCCGGGGGATGAAGAATGGACACTCGAGCCTCGGGACGAGCACGTCCTCGACTCTGATGAATTTGTCGGACGGGCTCCGCGTGCTCCGAAGATCGATTATTCATTTCTCGACGCGGACCGGGACCTGGATATTCTTCCGACAACCCCCACGCGATTCTTTTTTCTTTTTTATTTTTTATTGAAACCTCCAACTGCTTTTGTACGTTCTACGTACTCGGTTCTTAATTGGGAGCCGAAGCACCGCGGCGGAACCACTTTTCGGAACCGTTCGACAATCGATAACAAATTCGTTCGTGGCTCTTACTTCGTATCTTTACTCCTTTGTAAACGAACGAAACATCGATTTGTTCGGTACCATTTTTTCTTTTTTTTTTTTTCCTCGGAGTTTAGTCGCGTTTACAGTAGGCAACTTTTAGTTGGGGCATTTAGTCGTTCAATTAAAAAGTTTACATTGTGACATCGTAGGCCGACATTTTGTTGTTCAATCACAGCCGGTGCAGCGGCGTAAAACGATACTATATTGTAAATTGTGCGTATCGATTTTACTTTCTCTTTCATGATCCGTCAATCGTTCAAAGTTTAATTTTAACTTAATCTCCTCGATCGGTTTTTCCTCAAATTGCAATTTTTCTATGAATCGCTTCTACTGCTTCGCAAGAATAGATTGATATTAACACTAGGTTTACGGAGCACTAAAAATGACTACTTTACAATACTTTACAAAAATAACATGATTGTATCTATCAAAATTTGTCGGCATCTTTTGTTAAATCAATTTCTTAAATAATTCCTCATGGATGCATCTTTACAATCTCAATATTCGTAAATTAAAAATATTAGAATCCGTCATTTTGACGGGTCCCGTAAATCTAGTGTTAATCAACATTTGTCGTTAATATCAATAGATATATTATATCATATATAAATTAACAACTGGGAACACTTCGAAACATAATCTGGTATACTTCAATTCACGGAATGAAAGTTAACCCTTTGAAGCTATTTTAACTCCAAAATAAAACATTTCTTCCAACCCAGAAAATTACCCTTCTATATATTTTTTTTTCGTGTTATACATACGAAAATGGCGCAACTTATTCGTGCAATACTGAAATGTTTAGTAATTTATTAAATACACCAAAATTTAATAATGTAAAAAATCGTAATGTAAACGTTAATGTAAAAAGTCTCCGTTCGAGTGCTAAGGGTTAAACGTCACTGAACAAGGCACCGAGAATTTATTTGGGCAGCGAATAGAACGACTTAATTACTCACGTATCTCGCCACGATGACCAGAGCAGTAGCCGCGATGAGCAGGGTCGTCGATAGGCTATTTTTCGAGGGGTAAGCTGTGGGGTCGAGGGGTGAAGAAGCATGATCCTCCCAGTCGAGCCGCGGTCCGAGCATTTGGAGGTTGATGACGCACTGGACGCCTGCGATGCCATACATCAGCGTCGCCTTGCCGAGGTAACAGATGTAGGTCGGCATCGAGATCGCCACCAAGGTGAGAACACCGATGTAGGAATAATAGGATGGGTACGGACACCTTGGCGAGGGGGTCACCGACGCGTTCAGCACGGGGATTGGCTCCTGGATCACCACGCAGTTGCTCTGAAATTAGGGAAATTAGGGAGTTGCTCGGTCAATCCCCTTTAGTTCGGAACCGGGGTGAGAAACAACCCTCGAAGTCAAAAACAGATTTCATCGAATATCTTGGAAACTATTAACAGTTAGAGTAATGATATACACGGAGAAGTTGTGTATATATTGATGAGGAACAGATCTGCCACCACAGATTTTAAATGTCACTGTTCGGTTGAACAATATCTTGAAAATTCGAATTTTCTTTCGCTACTAATTTCTATATACAAAAATTTGGTTCATCAGGGTAGCACGAACCGGTCCAATCAGTATATCGATTAATGTCTCGGGGAATACGGTCCAGGAGTCAAAGCAAGGTTCAGTGTTATCGGAGATGGTAATTGGACCGCTCACCATGTCCAAAAGCAAGAACACCCCGAGAGAGAACGTCATCAGCAAGGCCAGGGACGTTCTCAGCCACATAGCCTTGACAGCGCCGCCTAAACAGGTGGCACCCGCCAACACGACCCCGAAGAGCACGACCACCCCCAATCCGCCCCACGTGAAGGGTCCCCAGGGTTGAAACCTCCAAACAGGGGCGGCGCAGATCATCGCCAATGGGCCACCGATAAGGGACAACGGCGAGAACGCTTCTTCGGCGTGGTGGAACGCGGACTCCACTTTCGTGTCCTTGAACCTCAACGTCAGCCAATACGCGTGCCCCTTCAGGTCCGCTACTCCTCCTACGAACCCAATTATCTTCGTTAATTAAACCTGTCAGCCGCGAAGACGTCGGCGATCCGCGTTGACGTTCGGGACAATTCGATCCTAACGTGTACCAACTCTGCCCGAAAGACATAAACGCTTCCGACTGTTCATTTAGGTGACATGTCGGGACTCGGCTCTGCGTCGTGTATTAACACGCCGAAACCTATCACGGTCAATTTATATTTTCCCATTATCGGAGTTCGCGAAATTCGTTCATGGAAAGTAAGACAGGTGGTCTGACAGGTGAATAAGACGGGAGGATCTTCACTGTTCCTGGCGAATGGTATAGCTACCTAGCAAATTGTAAATAGTACAGTTCTCGAGAAGAAATGTTTTTTATCAAAGACTTAATCTTTCTCAACCCTTTGCACTCTGACTCCGAAGCACCACTAGAAACTGTTGTGGCATTATTTCAAAGAAATTACGAATATTACGAAATATTTGTTACATTGCAAAATTTGTATTTAATAAAGTACTGAACATATCGTATGTGGAAATCGGATCAGTTTCGTACGAAGAAGATGAAAATATTCTGAGACGGAAGAAAAATTTAGAATGAAAATAGCGCCGAGTGCAAAGGGTTAATAAAAGAGAATCAGTACCCTAATCAGGATTGTTCCAACAGTAATTTCTAGACTGTGGATTTTATGCGTTTACAATAAAATCGAGTAGACAGAATATTAAATAGTGCGAAGAGCACGTTCATTATATTGAATCGATTAGAAATATTTAAGAAATGGAGGTCTTTGGTTTCTATTTTCTGGAATTGAAAATTTTGCATGAAATCCGTAGTCTAGTAATTACACTATGTTGCACGACAGACTATGAAGGCTGCTCATCCAACAGAAATTGTTCCAGGTCTTTTTCCAAGTGATGGGGGAGATTGGCATTGTTTTAACGATACCTTTGCTATCTAGCTCCTTGCGCAGCCTCTGCCTGAACTCCTCCGAGTCCTCCTTGTTGTTCCTGTTGTCCATCGTTTTCCTAGTGTTCTCCGCGTCCGTCAAGGAGGCGAGGCTCTTGGTCACGGCAGGTTTGAACGGTTTCAACGCCCTGACGATGAAGTAAGTGACGATGCCCGCTCTCTGCAAGGCCTCCTCCCTGTCCTCGCCGTGGGCTGGCTCGACCTCGAACTCCCCGTTCAGGAAGCTGAGCGTCGCGTTCGAGATGTGCACTCTCCTTCGAGTATTTATTCAGCCGGGTTATTCGCAAGCCAGCCATATTGTTTACCGGATCCCTCGCTCCGTCTCAACGGCACGAGCCTCGACCGGCTCCCGCTCCGCCGCCATTTTGCGCGGAACGAGGGATTCAGCATAATTCGTTGAACACGAACATCGAGCCAAATATATTCTTGAAACGTGTACCGAGACTTTAGAATGCAAACGTTTCATCGGGAAACACTGTAACAATCTTTATGTTCAATACACTATCATTTTTAGTATATCATCTCACGGTAGAAAGTTGATCTTCAGTTTTCATCGAGATATCTAATTTTTACACTAAACCTACCAACGCGCGGTCAAATGACCGTCTTTGAAATTTCGTTTAGAATTTCTTGTACACAACGTTACTGTATCGCCATGTTACATTGACTTTTCCTATAATGTACGTAAAACCCATTCTTCAATATTCACAACTTTCTTTATTGTTTACTTTCCGAAAAAATTTCGTAGCATGTCTTTCTATATTAAGATACATATTTTTTTTTTTTGATGCGGTCATTTAACCGCTCATGGTAGGATTAGGTATACATGAAGTGTCGGTAGGTTTAGTGTTAAAGCAATTTTATTTCAATCGGTGATGGTTGTTGTGCGTTCTTTTTGTAGAGAAACAATACAATTTCTGCAATTGCACAGTTCAGAAACTTGTGATTCGCCGACAGAATATATTGCTGTAGAACGTAGCACTTCAGTATGCTGATTCACTCGGTAGACAGATAATTCGATCCGCAGAACGTAATTTAATATCACAGGACAGGCGGGAGCACTGATTTCTAAAAGATTGATTCGCGATGTTATGAAATAGTGCAGGTTGACACAAAAATAGCCGGAGGAATTGTGTTAGGCCGCCGCTTAAAGTGAATGGGACGGCAAGGTGAGAGGGAAAGAGCGACAGAGAGAGAGAGAGAGAGAGAGAGAGAGAGAGAGAGAGAGAGAGAGAGGGAGAGACCGTTTCTGACGCGTTGATACAGACACCTCGCCCTTTAACTCGGCCCGCTAAAATAGACGTACGACAGCGCATTAAAAACTGCTCGCCGGGCGTTTCGCTAGGTAATTAATGTCAAAGATATACACGCGGACCTGGCCCCGTTCATTGTGTGCTCGCGAGCGTCAAGGACGTATTTTATGCGCCGCGGCATCGATACCATTCGACCAGCCACCGAATTCGCCTACCGACGCCATTGTATTCTCGAAAACATCCTCTACGGTCTTCCACTATACTCTGTTCCCAATTATCATTTCCATTTTTCAAACAAAACAAAGGATCCGATTATTCTACCCCTTTCAAACGACTAGTATTTTATTGATTTTTGTTCCGAAGCAATTTTCGATGGTGGAGGATAGAGCCAACCCCTAATTTCAACCCCCTCCAAGATACATTGAATTATTCTAATATAAAGGAAAATAAAATTCTAATTTTTTATAGTGCAGGCTCAAACAGTTTCAACCCTTTTCAAGAAAATTTTTCTTCTTCGATAAAACAAGCAGAACAAATATTCTTTTCTCGCTTTACAATTGTCTGTTATAGTGCACCTGTCTACTAAAAAGAAAAACACGAAATTCAGTTTCCTCCGGGTGAGCAACTTTCCGATAATTAACTTTTTTTCGTGGTACACCGTCGATGCTCGATAATTAAAAAACTTCAATCCCTGGAAGAAAAAAATTTGTCTTCAGTCCTTCTACCTAGTCCTTGTCCTTATTGTTTCGTTTTTTGTAGTCGTGCTCGTCAGAGTGAATTTATTAATAATTATTTACCGGATGCAGAATGTTTACACGTTGTACATCGACGAGAGAAAGTTCCATTGGTTAATTTGTTTGAAATACCGAAGGACGTGTGTGCCGGTGATTATGAGAATGATATAAAATATTCGTAAAAAGAAAAAAATGTTACCATGATAACTTGCAACACGTAATATTTCACCCTTCGTCTTCATACTTTTTGTTATTGTTCACGACTAATTTGATTAAAAATTCTGGAATACGCATTGAAGACCCCATTTTAATATATAATTGTTGGAACGTTGAATGTTTAAGGCGTTGACGGGGAAAAAATAAATATTGGGAAGAATGAAGTTTAAGAGTGAAATTTCGCTCCGTTTAATATAGAATATATAATTTTCCACTTCGTTATACAATTATTAGTAAAATCTCAATCGACGTAATGCACGATAAGCAAAAGGAGCATTTTTTTGGGAATTTTAACTTACACTACTTTGATAATCACCGGCACATTCCGTTTCCGAGGAATTTCGCGTCGAAGCGAAACGATTTCGCATTTCGGTGGTTGAAATATGCGACGAGGAGATAGCAAAGTCGGTCCCGGGCCATCGTTTTTATTTGCTAGATAATAATGGAAGGATCCTCTCCGATCCTCCTCGCCTCGGGAGAGAGATTACCCTCCGCCTAGAACGGCGCGGAGTAAAAATATTGAATTCGAGCTTTAAATACACGCTTCCTACACCATCCATTTAATAAAGGCTTCTATCTGATAACTATAACAGCAGACGTATCATCGATACATGTAACTATGCTAAAATTACCAGCCGCCTGTCTTCCGATTTACTATTTTCACTCGGGTCGAACCGGTTGCCCACATTTATAGAATATATGAACTGCTCGAACCTCGACAACGAGCCTAATCGTACGCCATTCATTAGAACGTCGACATCTCCCTCCTCGCTTGGGAAAATCATCCAACAAACCATTTCCTGCACTATATTTTTACAATTCCTATATTTTCACACGATCTACACATATTGCAACACTATTCAATTTTTGCTTGAGAAGCTCCAGCGATTTTATTACGTTCAATTTCAAAGCGATTTCAATTATAGTCCATTTTAATTTACGTGTACCAAAAGAACGTTGTCTATATATCACTTTTCCATTCATTGAATTTTTTAACTCTCGAATGCAGAACATTTTTTAATTTCCAGAAAGATTCAGTTAAAGGGTGAAACTGGAAAATATTTGGGCTATAAATTTTTCTAAATAATCCCCGATGACAATAATTTTGTGGTGCTATTAATACAATATTTAAGGCAATAGTCCATTAAAAATTAATTAAGTTCGTTTCTTTCAAATGGGGAGAGTTAAGGGGTGAAAGTGGAAAATATTTGGGCTATACATTTTTCTACATAATCCCCGATGATAATAATTTTGTGGTGCTATTCATACAATTTTTAAGGCAATAGCCCATTAAAAATTAATTAAGTTCGTTTCTTTCAAATGAGGAGAGTTAAGGGGTGAAACTGAAAAATATTCGAGCCATAAATTTTTCTACATAATCCCCGATGACAATAATTTTGTGGTGCTATTAATACAATTTTTAAGGCAATAGCCCATTAAAAATTAATTAAGTTCGTTTCTTTCAAATGAGGAGAGTTAAGGGGTGAAACTGGAAAATATTTGGGCTATAGATTTTTCTAAATAATCCCCGATGACAATAATTTTGTGGTGCTATTAATACAATATTTAAGGCAATAGTCCATTAAAAATTAATTAAGTTCGTTTCTTTCAAATGAGGAGAGTTAAGGGGTGAAAGTGGAAAATATTTGGGCTATACATTTTTCTACATAATCCCCGATGACAATAATTTTGTGGTGCTATTCATACAATATTTAAGGCAATAGTCCATTAAAAATTAATTAAGTTCGTTTCTTTCAAATGAGGAGAGTTAAGGGGCGAAACTGGAAAATATTTGTACTATAAATTTTTCTACATAATCCCCGATGACAATAATTTTGTGGTGCTATTAATACAATTTTTAAGGCAATAGCCCATTAAAAATTAATTAAGTTCGTTTCTTTCAAATGAGGAGAGTTAAGGGGTGAAACTGGAAAATATTTGGGCTATAAATTTTTCTACATAATCCCCGATGACAATAATTTTGTGGTGCTATTCATACAATTTTTAAGGCAATAGCCCATTAAAAATTAATTAAGTTCGTTTCTTTCAAATGAGGAGAGTTAAGGGGTGAAACTGGAAAATATTTGGGCTATACATTTTTCTACATAATCCCCGATGACAATAATTTTGTGGTGCTATTAATACAATATTTAAGGCAATAGTCCATTAAAAATTAATTAAGTTCGTTTCTTTCAAATGAGGAGAGTTAAGGGGTGAAACTGGAAAATATTTGTGCCATAACTTGCTCCACGCGAATGTTCATTGGCAGACGATTTTCGGGTATTGTTAATGAAATCGTCAACTCACCCTGCCATTCCACTGCTCTCCATTTTGTTCGCCAGTTCGACGTCCTTGCTATATACATCGAACTGCCATTGTCTCTGACCAAGAACGCCAGCTAACACCGCGCCAGTGTGTATGCCAACCCTCATGTCAACGGGGCTTTTCGTCGTTTGCTGGACATACTTGATGGCATCCACCATGGACAACCCCATGTACACGCAGAGGACTGCATGATCCGGCCTCTCGACAGGCGCGCCACTTATGCAGTAGTAACAGTCGCCGAGGATCTTGATTCTTAGCTGCTCGTACCTGAAGAACAGTCAGAAATATTATCAATTATACTCAACATCGTATTATTTTGAAAAATCTCACAATTTATTAATCTCATCGCTAGACCGTGGATCTTTATGCAGAATAAAAATAGATCAATTGCAATGTGCAAGAGTGACATACGCGTTTGTTTCTTTTCTTAATAATTCCAACGGATTGAAAATAATACAACATTTAAATGTTATCGCTGGACTGCGGATTTGATGCGTTCATGTAAAAAAAGAGGGGTAGCTATAATTACGTTAAACAGTAAAAAATTTAACCCTTTGCACTCGGCGCTAGTTTCAATCTAAAACTAAATTTTTCTTCCGTCTTACAATATTTTCATTTTATTCATACGAAACTGATCTGATTTCTACGTATAATATTTAAATGTTTAGTAATCTATTAAATTCAAATTTTGTAATGTAAGAAATATTGTGTAATATTTTATGTAATTTCTTTGAAATAATACCACAACAATTTCTAGTGGTGATTCAGAGTCACCACTCGAGTGCAAAGGGTTAAGACAGATGAAGGATCTTGATGTAGTAGCGTCGTCCTTACTAAAATTATTAGAGAAAGCTGGACATTTTTATTTTGCATTAAAGCACTCAGTTTTTGTCACGAACGCATAAAATCCACCCATCGCAATCACAGCAGATTAAACACTCCCCGGCCACACACCGAAATAATCAAACGACCCATAAATAATCCGCAGTGTATTTACAAGATCCAATTATAGTTTTACAAAAATGAACAGCTGTGTCACGGTGCAGGTTAAATGTCAGTGACTGTACATTCGGCTGGGCTTCGCCGGAGTAATTTTGCATCGTAAACGGATGATGCTGATTTTCGCAAAACGGAATCTCGTCAATGAAATATGAAACTCGGAAATATTGACAGCAGAAAAAGGCTTGTTTGACTTTCGTTCGGTTGTTCGTGTGTCGTATTTTATTTACCGATGGAAGTATTTTTTTTTCCTCGCACACTAAGGGCTCATACAAAATAGAACCGGTGCTATAAATACGTAGACGTTTTAATTAGAAGCGGATAAAGGGCAAGGTTCAGAACAAGTATGCGCGCCGTTTCGAAAAACCTTAGAAGAGCGCTCTCTCTCTCTCTCTCTCTCTCTCTCTCTCTCTCTCTCTCTCTGCCCGCGTATTTATGCAGGTCTAACGTAATTATTTATAGAATGACCTCATATACAGATTGAAAATTTCTCGGCGGGCATCAAAGAGGATATCAAAGAAATATTTCATTTAATAACACCGTCGGGAAAGAGAGCCGGTCTCCTCGGCGAGCCTTTTTCCACTGGAATAAGGACAAGGCTGCCGTATCATTGACTACGCTACTGCGGCCGCCACTGATTGAAATCATCGCGTGGAAACGGGGCAGAGCGGCGACAATTTTATTACAGGCAACGAAACAAAGACCGGTCTAATCCCTTTTCGCTCTCATTACGACCTCCGCTCGTTTCTTTCCCTTTCTAATATTCGATAATGTCTCGTTCTACCACCGACTGATACAAATTAGAAAGCCGGGCGAGAACAATATCTTTCCATTAGCTCGACTGATTTCCTCTCTACGCTATTCTTTTCTTTGCTCGCTGTTTCTCGCTTTTTTGTTAGCGTTTAGATTATTCCCTTCTAGATTAGAAGGCAAGCAACGAGAGGACGAACAATATCGTTCCATTAGACGGACGTTGTTCTCATTTCTACAATATTGTTTCCCGTACAACATTTGTGTTTCTAAAACAACTCTGTGCCAGTAGATACATTATTTAAGGGACAGGAAGCTAACTGGCACAGATTGATCGAGGCTTCACTCAATTTAGACCTAACCGGAACGTTATCGGACCTAACAGCACACAAGTCAATTTTATCACAAGAATGTATTTTCAACCAGTTTGCGGACTGGACCTAGCGACAATGAAATTGTTAATTTACTTCAGGCTCGATTCAGGTTACTCTGGACTACAGCGAACTTCTAACTCAGATAAATTCCAATTCAGATCTAATCCTAACATAGTCCCGAACAAATCCTCATAGGCTACTCATATAGCGCGGCGTGAGAGCCAAGAAATTAATTTATTCCCTTCAGGTTGGGCTCTGGTTGCTGCAGGCAATCCCTAATTCGTAATTAAGGTAACGGGACCTTGCTGACTCAGAGAAATCATGATCCGGAGCTGACGTTAACATAGTCCTCAAAAATTCTCAGCGAGAGAGGAATCTTGCATCAGTGGCACCAAACGAATGAAAAATTGTAACCTTTGTTTATACGTATGTATTTACCGAAGGGTGCATAAGGATCAGGATGCACTGATTGGTCCGTGTTTTTGAATTAATAACCCCGTAACGAGGCCCGCGGAGGACATTCTCGCGAAGGAAAAGGTTACTAAAAATACCCTCGTCCCTTTCAAGGAAGCACAAAATTTCTCAGACATCCTGCACATCATTTGCAGTACGCGATTACGGTTTCTGCGACAGGGACGAGACGCTTCGCGTGTCTCTTTCGCGAAAGAGAGCCAGTAACGATACCACTTTGTCCCCGGACGTATCGATTCGTCGGAGACGGCCGTGAAGGGCTCGGGTAACGAGAAAGTAGAAAACGGAGGAAAGGACTCGGCCGGAATCTCCCGATAAAGTCAATTTCGCGGCTGGCGATCCGAGGATGCTCATTGTGCGACGATAAAACGGAGGACGAGCTGCGCGACGATTCGATTCGAGTTAGCCGAGCGGACTGTAAACGAACCGATTCTTCGCCCGCCCCGATACCTCTCGCTGCCGATCGATCCGATCCCCATCGTGCTCCCTAACGGAAATCTCGTCCCGAACGCGATTTTTATACCGACCGCTGGTTACGGTTACGGGCCGCTGGTTTTATTTTCCAACTTCCTTTGCGGTCCGTGGCTGTTCACATATTTCACTTCGCAATTTTATTGCGAATTTCAATTTTATATTTTTATTTCTTTTTTTGGATGGATGGAAATTGTTGCCTAACGGCTTCGACAAGATCCAAAAGACCTCATGACAAATTTAAACGAGAACAATATCGGAAACACTCTTTTGTGTTTTAAATCGATTGATATATATATATAAAATGTTATAAATTTGTTTTTTGCTGTAACCCACCACAATGTAAATATTAACTGCAACCTTCTCTTTTATATTCAATTGTAATCGATGTGGTCGCTAATGACCCAGCTGTTAATGCGACCGCTTTAAAATAAACGATATATAATAATAATAAGATCCAAGGAATGTCAGAGGAAGAATTAAGAAAGTGTCGACTGTAGCAACAAATAATAAAAATAGTATTATATTACATTGGTCCGCCTAAATATCTCTGTTATTCATAATTCTGTAGAGAAAGTGTTCGGGAGAGAAAGTTTCAACATTTTTGTGGGCAAATTCGGCGGTAAAGTTATGTTCTTTTTCGGAGATCATTTTGTCAGAGATTTCAAGGTGTTCGGTACTTTTTTAACACTTTGATCGCCAAACTAGAAACCCCAAGAATTCCATAAAATCAAAGTAGGTCATTTAATGAAATAAAAATTGCAAAAAATTAAATGTATGATACCGAGTAGTCCTCCAACCTTCTTGCATGTTACAGATCCTAATCAAGTTTAGTACAATGAATATATCAAGGTAAAAATTCATTTTAAAACCTGCACAAATAATGCCGTCACCCACATATGGGTTGTGATATCGGTTCTCTTTTAGAGAATAAAGAAACAAGGACCTGTGAAACTCGAGATATTTTTGCATGAACGTTCCGTAACATTATCGTATAATGATTGCCGTAATTACCTCTCGCTCAGTTGGTCGAACCTCGCGAACAGCTCGTTCAGAATCTTGACCAGCTCGCTGGCGCTGTACGTCGAGGAAATCGCCGTGAAACCGACGATGTCCGCGTAGAGGATCGACACGTTCTCGTGCCTGGACATGTAGATCTTCTTGAACTGGGTGTCGAGCGAGGCGCCGAGGTCCTGTCGCATTTTTACGGCGACGTGTTCGGGTAGCACGCTCAACAGAAGCCTCTCCTGCTCTGCGCTTTGCTCCTCGATCACCAGCTGCACCTCCAGGCTCTGCCTCGTCTCCAAAAACGCTCGACGCTGCCGGAATTCGGTCAAAGAGTAGCTGGAGACGCCCAGCAACATGGCGCCGGTCGACAGGGTCACCGTCAGGACCTGTCCGAACATGTTAGAAAGTCTCCTGGTCGATTACTTGCCTTCACACATTTTTCCTGACGCTTCTCCTAGCTCTTTTCTTTCGTTTTATCGCACCGAAAGTTCCGTCAACCCTGACAATAAAAGGAACAGAAGGATAATAAAAGGTATTAAGGGACCGGTCTCTCTAGATTCGTGATAAGGTAGAGTGACTACATTACCGTCAAAAAATGGTTTTACGCGCTTCAAGTTTTCGTCCTTAAATAAGAATTTATTCGAGATTGCGATGCTTAGATCCCTTTAGGCAGCTGTTCAACAATTTTTAAGTTTCGGTACTTATGGTTCTCTGGATTTTCCGGCAGCATTTTTTGGCCAGAAAATATAACAAAGTATGCCCCCGTAATCCTTATGTGGATAACCTCAATTTTCTACGATGCTCAGTGACGTTTCACTTTATAGTTCCAACGAATACTGTTATGCCTCAAATGTGAGTCAATCTATAATCACCTACGTGCGTAAAAATCTACAATAATATTGCCATAGATTCGTGATAAGGTAGAGTGACTACATTACCGTCAAAAAATGGTTTTACGCGCTTCAAGTTTTCATCCTTAAATAAGAATTTATTGGAGACTGCGATGCTTAGATCCCTTTAGGCAGCTGTTCATCAATTTTTAAGTTTCGGTATTTATGGTTCTCTGGATTTTCCGGCAGCATTTTTTGGCCAGAAAATATAACAAAGTATGCCCCCGTAATCCTTATGTGGATAACCTCAATTTTCTACGATGCTCAGTGACGTTTCACTTTATAGTTCCAACGAATACTGTTATGCCTCAAATGTGAGTCAATCTATAATCACCTACGTGCGTAAAAATCTACAATAATATTGCCATTTGTCGGGAAAAATATTAAAGAAGTTTGAAAAAGAAATGGAAAGTGCGTAGCCGCCGGTCTTCGTAGATTCGTGATAAGGTAGAGTGACTACATTACCGTCCAAAAATGGTTTTACGCGCTTCAAGTTTTCGTCCTTAAATAAGAATATTTTATCGCTTGTAAAGGGCTCATTCGAAAGAGGAAGGTTCAATCTAGTGCGCGCTGGTCAGGAGCTACCAAGATTATGCTGATATTTGGTAACATAAGCGTTAGAAGTAGGCCAAAAATTGACGATGCGCATGGCATAGAATCCGAGCATTTTTATGCCATTGGATGAGTTTTCTGGATGAAATCGAGACCAGCGCGCACTAGAAAATATCTCCAGCTACAAATTGAGCTATATTTCGTCTTGATTCTCCGCGAAACAAAGCCAAAAACTTGAAGCACGTTTCTGGCGAGTCAGAATTCATAATATCGATAATACAGAGGAAAAAATGTGACAAGTTTAGTCACAGACTTAAATTATTAATTAAAAAGTCACGTGACTGGCCCGGGCCATTAAAGATATTTCTGCTAAATCATACACGTCGCAGTGTTCCAGGCAAGCTATGAATTACCGTAAAGCATAGTTGGCAACGCGACGCGCGGGAAATGCAATCGATAATTTTCTAGACGATGTGAAATCGTGGTCGCGGATGAATCAGAAGAAGATACCGCGCACGTTAATAATTCGCGGGCACGCGATCCCATGCAAATGAGCCCCTCATGAATAAAAGAAATCTTTTTGCTATTGGAAAGCCAAGAAACCTGCGCCGGATACGTTCAATAAAATGACACCGTTTTGAAAGCGGCCGCGAGAAATAAGACGTGTCCCGGCATAAAGCAGTGAATTGAATTCCCGTTGAATAACATTACTTCCACGTCTTACTATTATTTCATCCTTTCCCGGCGAGAAGAAGATTCTTCTTCCGCGGCTTAAATTCAATGTGCTCGTCCTATCCTTGCGATCCATTTCCCTCGAACAAACAATTTCGAATCGCATAAGACGTAATTAACGCTACAACTACCGAGTAATAAATGCAACTGGTGTATATTGTTCTGTAACAACGACAAGACTACATCAATTCAAACTTCATACCATTTCTATTCTAACGTGTGCTCCAATAACGGAGTTCATTAAGAAAATTCTGATGAAGACATTTTTATAATTTCAGTAATTGTGAAAGGAAAAATTGAGAACCAGTCATTTTGACTGGTTCGGTAGTTCTAGTGATAATTCGGATTCGACAAATCTTAAACTCGTTCTAGAATGAATACAGAATTATCGAGACAAGATTGAAACGATCAATAATATCTCTTCGTAAGACAGAATGTAATACGGAACGATAGAACAAAGTACAGTCATTGTTTGAAGAGTGCATATAGGTGGCAAAACGACACAACCGGCGAAAATCGAAAGATAATCATTGAGGGGAGTCAACGGTATTGTTCCAAGCAGTTTCAACCGTGTCGGGTAAAGTACGAACAATGGCGAAGCAACGATTGCTAAAACAACGCGGCAGGTGCGGAACAAAGCCGTCCGCGGCAGTTGAAAGTAAATGAAATTCGCGTGAAAAAAGCATTACACCGATCGCGTGTCTCTCGAGTGTTTACTCGCTCCCTTGACCCAGAAAATTTCCGCACGTTTCCAAACGACGAGGACGACGGATCCGCGACTCGCAAAATTAACCGTCTGTCGATTCCCGCGGAGGAGTTTCTGCGCGTCCGGGAACGAGAGCAGGAGAAAGAGAGAGAGAGAGAGAGAGAGAGAGAGAGAGAGAGAGAGCCGGAGATATGATAAAAGCGTCGCTAAATTTCCGAGAAACCGCCCCAGGGATCGATAAGCCACTTTTGTTCTAGAATCAGCCGCGGTCGTCGTGGCCGACGAGTCGCGCGCTGCCACCACTTGCGCTCAAACATCGAAAAACCACGTCACAATACCTTATTTCTCTCTACGATGAATAAACGCTGTTGTGGAAACGGTGACCCTCGGTCAAAGTTAGTATTACTCAATTGTACCACTCAATTTTTGATAACACTAGAACTACCGAGTCATAAATACGGCCGATGTCTATTGCTTTGTAATAATTACAAGACTACACTTATTCGAACCTCATACCATTTTTATTCCAACACGTGCTTCAATAAAGAAGTTGATTCAAACATGGGAACATTTTTATAATTTCAGTAATTGTGAAGGAAAAAATTAGGAACCAGTCATTTTGAAGCTCTATGATTGGCATTTCTACCACCCTTATAGGCTCGATTATTTTATTTGTAATAATGTAATGCATTTTTAGAAGCCTTGACAATTCTGAACCTTTTTATTCTTCGTGGAATATATGTGTCTTTAGAATATTTAAATGTTAGCCTCTTCGGTTTGCATTTACAATTTTGGGAACATTGGGAATACTAGTTCCTTTTACATTTGTGAGAATTCAGGGTCCTTCTCAGGAATCTGGTAAACCCTTGCAATGGACTCTTTGCAACCCTGTCACCCTTGGAAAGATTTGACCTTGGCATTCCTAGGACCCTTTGGGAATATCGAGAGCCCCTTTTGCAATTCTTTAGGAAGTTCTTCTGAGACTCTTCGCAGTCTTGACCTTGGTATGCCTAGGAACCCTTGGAAATGTTCAGAAGAGAACCGCCCTGTTGCAATCCCTGAGAGTTCAGACCCTTCGCAATACGGGAAACCTTAGAATATATGACCCTTAGGATTTCTAGGACTCTTAGGAATACTGGTGGCCCTTTGTATTCGAGAGGGTCTTGGATATATTTGAATCTTCCTGACCTTGAAAAGTGCAGTGGTCCCTAAGGGACATTCCCTTGGACCTTTAATAATCCTAACCCGCTCTGTCTAATCCCTTCAGAGGGAGAGAGCACGAAATCCAAGTCATCGATAAAGTAGAAATTGATTGAAAAAACTGCTTCTCCCTTTTTCCTGTAGGTCCCATTCCCCACCGGGATTCGAACCCTGGTTAACCGCGTGGCAGTCAAGCGCTCTACCCATTACACAGAAGATCAACTCGTAATCGGACACTAAGTTTCTCGTATATCTTCACTGAGGATCACGTCTACTCTTTCCAATATTATTGAAAAAAGCTCCATTTATTCAAACCTCAAATTTCGCAGTCTATTATTAACTATATAAAATCCGCAAAAAGCGCTCCGCGGTCGAATGGCGAGCATGTGCGAGAACAATCGGGGCAGTGAACGAACTACATTATTTTTCTGTCGAAATGATCGCGATACCGGGTCGATTCGATAGGAAAGCTGTCGTTCCCGAGGCTTTCAATCCACGGTTTCCGTTCTGCGGGATGTCGGCACGAATTCGAGGGAGTGGGTCGCGAACGAGGGGGTGGTTTCGATGGTAGAAAATAGAATCGGGGGGTGAAACGGCGTCAACCGTGAAACGGCGACGTCTCGCTTCGCGAAACAGACGGCGCGTCCCCTTTCGCCGATTTTCATTTTCCATATTTCACGGTGGGAAAACCGGGCCGAGCCACTGTGTCCACGTTTGATCAGGCTCCACGCTCGATGTGGCCTGGCAGTCATCGGCGAGCGCTTTTGTCGACGCTGTTTGTCCCCTCCGGGAAACAATAGGCGAATTCGTAATTGAACTTCTTGTCCTTCTTTCCCTTTCTCCCTCGCCGGGAATTAACGCGGAGAATTTTTGTTTGACTCGCCGATAACATTGATCGTATTCGGACCCGATGAAAACTCTGTGGTAAATTCAACACGACTGCCGATGGCGTCGGATCATCACGCTCGACGGATTAATCGTTCATTATTTAATTCGTTCGTTGTTGGTCCGGCGGTTTTCCGATTCAATCTCGCGGGAGATTGTTCCTGCTTTCGCGTGAGAATTAATGCGTTAACGTACTGCGCGGCGAATGGAATGAATATTCGTTCCGGGAACGTGCGAAATGATTCTTTCATCAGTCTCGGTGTTCGATGCTTTAGAATTATTTATAGGCGGTAATAGCGTGCGGAGATGGATTAGTTAGTAAATTATAGTGTTGCACAAGCTGAAAATGGAGGGATAGAATGCATATTAACAATTTGAGTGCCAAGTCAGTTTTGTAACTATACATTCAGACATTATTGTACCGATTGTTGCGAATATTGTTTGAGTCTACGAAATGTGAGAAGGTTGAGAAATTAGAATTAAAATCGTGAATAGGCGAAGCTTTTGAGCCAAGTTGTGGACGGTTTAAGGGATCAAGATGTGGTCGGTGATCGTTGAACAGCGGTGATCCATTGATCGTGCAGAGGATCCACGACCGGCATCGAGGCCTTTCCACCAACTGGATGAGTTACAAAGAAACGTACCTGCCATTGAAAACCGATCGGATGTCATGCATGGAGCGGTGTCACGTCGCGTCATTGCACATCTCTCTCTTCCTCGGGCTCTCTCTCTTTCTCTCCCCGTTCACCATTCTCTCTTACTCTCTCTCTCTCTCTCTCTCTCTCTCTCTCTTTTACTCTCTCTATTTTAAACTACCATTGACCGAACTCTACTCGAGTGTCACTAACGCTAGAGCCACGTGGCAGGCCTCGAACTTTCGCTTTTCGCGCGGCTTCTTGCCCGGGGAAAATTCGTTAGCCGACGGCCCGTAACTTCGTTACCGGTTCGCAACGCAATTTTCGACGACACAGTTCGGGACTCGTTGGTTCTTCGCGACCTCGACGGCCGCACAAGTGTTAATTATCTGCCAATGAACACACCTGTCTTGGAAATTGGGTTCGGACGGCGTTCGAAATTCGCTAGTGAGCACTGATCGAATTGCGTGCGGGCTGGGACGCTCCCGAAAGACACCTGAGGTCGTTCTAGAAACTGGAAATTAGGTGAACGATCGTCAAGGGTTCTATAGAGGCTGTCGATGGGCGCAAAGGATCCTTGAGATTTTTAGGAGACCCTCAAAGGGCTGCTGAGACTACTAACGAACCTCTCGGGTCTCCAAGAGGATCGTTAAAATTTTTAGGGGATCCTCGAAGGTCTGCTAAGACACCTGAAGGACATTTCTGGCCTCCAAAAGGATTCCCAAGTTATATGAAGAACTTTTCTGGACTCCCAAAGAATTCCCAAGGTTTATGAGGAACTTTTCTGGACTCCCCAAGGATTCCCAAGGTTTATGAGGAACTTTTCTGGACTCCCCAAGGATTCCCAAGGTTTATGAAGAACGTTTCTGGACTCTCAAAGGATTCCCAAGGTTTATGAAAATCTTTTCTGGAGTCCAAAAGGATTCCCAAGGTTTATGAAGAACTTTTCCAGAATCCAAAAGGATTCCCAAGGTTTATGAAGAACGTTTCTGGACTCCCAAAGAATTCCCAAGTTTTATGAAAATCTTTTCTGGACTTCCAAAGGATTCCCAAGGTTTATGAGGAACTTTTCTGGACTCCCCAAGGATTCCCAAGGTTTATGAAGAACGTTTCTGGACTCTCAAAGGATTCCCAAGGTTTATGAAAATCTTTTCTGGAGTCCAAAAGGATTCCCAAGGTTTATGAAGAACTTTTCCGGACTCCAAAAGGATTCCCAAGGTTTATGAAGAACGTTTCTGGACTCCCAAAGAATTCCCAAGGTTTATGAAAATCTTTTCTGGTCTCCCAAAGAATTCCCAAGGTTTACGAAGAACTTTTCTGGTCTCCCAAAGGATTCCCAAGGTTCTCAAAGGATTCCCAAGGACTTCATAAGACCCTCGAGGCTCTACCAGATGTCTCCCAAGGACTAAAACGATCGATTATAAATCCCGCAGATCTTCCAAACCCTCGAATACCTTGCCAGTGTCCAACCCGTCGCAGAGCCTCGGTTAGGAACCACTTTCAAGCAATTAATCTCCGGAGAAACGTTCACGGAGGAGCTTCCTGTATTCTTTCTCTTCGGTGCAGCGAAATAATACGGGTTTCAGCAACTTTTCAGGAGGAAGGGGATCGTTAGGGCGTGCCATTGTGGCGGCACTTCCTTCAATTTTGCAAATGGGCGAACAACTGGCGGCCCGGCCCGGCCCGCCCGGGCAGAACGCACGGCAGAACGCGTTCATTTATTCCTTTGTTTTTCGTCGCTCCTCGAGATACCCGAGTCGAGTTGAAACTTTCACCTCGGGGTCTCGAGTGGAAAACTGCATTCGCGGCTGGCTCTGTGCAACCTCGCTGGTGCGGCGCAGCGCAGCGCAGCACCGCACAGCGTCGCGTTTCACCGGCACAATTTTCCAGCCCGTGGCGGCAGAACGTTGCTCGGAGGAACCGGCCCTTCCCGAAGTTCTCCGTTAAAACCGTTTCCTCGGGGCGGAACGCGCAGAAAATTTCCGTGGGAAACCGGCGCGGCCGGGTCTCCGCTTGTTGCTCGTTGCGCCCCGAGATTGCGGATTTATAATTATTCCGCGGGGCGGAGAGCAGCCGCAGCGAGTCCAATTACTCCGGCCAAGTCGGTTCTCCTAACCGGCTCTCCAGCCCGTAAATCCATTACCATCTTTCAACTACTTCCGGGCCGCCATCTCGTTCCCGATCCTCGATCAAATATTTTTTTTCTTTCTCTCTCGAATTTTTCTCGAGGATTTTCATCATCCTCGGATTATCTGTCGATGATTCCGCGGGCCGCATTTATTGTGCATCGGCGAGGATTTTCGCAATCTTTTCTCGGCGCGGCGGCGCAGCGGAGGCGTTAATCCAACACCCAATTTCGCTTCCCTGCACCGCAATATGCAACTCGAGGACCAGTTTCGTCTCGCAGAGGATTTTGCCGCAGTGCATGCCGGAGCGCAGCAATGGAGCCACGGGATAAAATATATAAATGCGATCGGCTATCCACGGAATCCCTCCGACGGCCCGGAATATTCCGTGTGCTCCCCTCTTCTCCGACAATCTTCAAGGTACGTGTCGCGCGTACGTAACGACAAGCCATCGAATGGCACGTAACAATTGAGCCAGGACTGTTTTTGCACGGGGGACAAGTTCGGCACAAGTTTTACGACCGCAAATTTTCAGTCCACGAGACAACCCTCAAAACACGAGTTTACTAGCGAAAAGTTTGAAGAAAATTCCTTGAAGAGATATTCTTCAATCGTACATGTTTCTCGTTTCGAGGGTTGTTACCAAATCATGTTTATCAGCAATGGGGATACCTATTTTCGTTCGTCCCTGGCAGCTTCCCTCGCGCGTCATCGAATCGTCGAATCTGTTTTCTCTTTTAATCGACCCGTCGCGTTCGACCGTTAATTAGCAGCCGGTGCAGGTGTCGTTTCGGTCCATCCGGCCGGTAATTAAACCAGCGATGTCCCGCGTGGTTGGCCGGAGGGGTTGTCGGAAACGAGGAAGAAAATTTGATGATTAAGCGGGGAAGTTCCGCGGAACGTGATCGTCAACCATCCAAGAAACTGTTCTCGGATTCAGGGAATTTCGGGACGGCCGTCTTCGACGACGACGACGGGACGTCCGTTAATCGACTTCTGATGGGGCCGGTAATGAACAATCTGTCGCGACCATTAGCATCGCAGATTCGAACGGGAACGACAGGAAGCTTCGGCGATTCCGGAACCCGGAAAACGAACGTAATGAGAAACTTTCCCGAACAGTTTCTTACTCTGCAGCTCCCGGAAAATCGCCATTTTAACTCCGCATGGAAAAGGAAAATTTCTATTTTGCATAACGCTTGATATTGGAGACTCTCCCGGAATCCCCCGGGTTCTTTGCATTCTGCATTTGCATTCGCCGTCTTCGACAGAACTTTCTTCGAGTCCTTTCAATAGGACTTTCGATTTTTAGGAATCTTACGAATCTTAGTCCTTAGAAATCCTTGGTCCTCTTTAGGAATCTTGGTCCTTTTTATTATTCATGGAATATCCTTGGAATACTTGAAACGCCTGCATTCTGAATTTGCATTCACAGTTTTAGGAACATTGGGAGAACACTGGACACCCTTTGAAAGGCTTGTGTTTGTATTTCTCAGACCCTTAATTTTCCTGGGTCACCATCTTTACGATCTTAGAACCGCTGGAAGATTCACTTTGGGCCTTCCTAGGATATTTTCAAATACTGGGACTTTTTTACAAGTACTTGGGAATCCAGACCCATTCCCAATCCTGGAACTTTTGGGAAAGATTTCATAATACTGTGGAATTTCTAGACTTCTTTGGGAGCACTGAGAAAGCCCTTTTGCATTCCCTAGGAATCCACAAACCCTTTTGAAATATCCTGAAAACCTTGGAATATTTGACCTTGGTATTCCTAGGTACCCTTGGGAAGCCCTTTTTGTGTTCGTAAAGCCATTGGCAGATTCGCAACCTTGTATTGTCAAGAATGCAGAGGCGCCCTTAGGGAGTTCAAGGCTCTCTTTTATTTGCATTCCTTAGGGTCTCGAGAAATCCTTTTTCCTCTTTTTTCTCGAGAAAAGCAAGACGTCTATATAGATTCCCCCCCACCGGGACTAGAACCCTGGCTATCCGCGTGGCAGTCAGGCACTTTACTCGTTACGCCAAATGTCAACTTGGAAACAAATTCTGCGTTTCTCATATATCTTCGCACCGTCCTACTCTTTCCAATTATTTAAACAATCTCCCTTCACACGTCACTGATACATGACCGAGGCGATGTCCGCTGCGTTAAATTTCAATAATCGTGACGTTTTAACAGGCACGAATATTTAATAAACCGTCCTCAACATTTTTTCGACGAGCCCGACACGAATCGGACAAGGTTGCTAGATCTATTTGATTTACTCGAAGATTCGAATCTTCCGAATAATTCGCTCCGCGACGAATTATACCGAACCCCGATACAACTTTAATAAACCGTGGAGGGGGAAGGGGGACGGCGTGAATGGCTCGAGCAATTAAGCGGCGACCCAGTTAATTGATCGGCCCGCTCAGGATTGTTGGCGCGGCGTCGCGGAACGAGTTTAAAACTCGTCGGCCACGAGCCGTGTTCTGTTCCCCGTGTCCTCCTCTGTACACCCACGATCTGAATGAACGGAACACGCCTCGTATTCCAACGGTGTTTTAATCCCAGCCCTCGAAGGGGTTCGAACCACCCCCGCAAAACGCGCCGGGAATTTATGGCTCCTCCGGGAACAAAATGATGACCGACTGACAAGGCCATCGATCCTCGTCAAACGCCTGATAGCCGATCGTCATTGAAACCCCGCGGAAATTTATAAATTATTCACCGCTATGTTCATGGAGCAGTAGAAAAGTGGCTATTTTACTTGTAAACAATACATACCCGAACAAATCAATCTTTTCAATGATCGTAAATTTAAAATATTAGAATTAACCCTTTGCACTCGAGCGGCGACTCTGATGCACCACTAGAAATTGTTGTGGCATTATTTCAAAGGAATTACAAAAAATATTACAAAATATTTGTTACATTACAAAATTTCTATTCAATAGATTACTAAACATTTAATTATTATATGCGGTAATCGGATTAGTTTCGTATGAATAAAATGAAAATATTCCAAGACGGAAGAAAAATTTCGTTTTAGAATGGAAATAGCGCCGAGTGCAAAGGGTTAAAAAGCAAAAGAGAGACTTCGTTAATATTTCCATACATTTTTTAGAGACTTATGCAAACGACTAAACAGCTGGATTATTCATGTCTTCGGTAATGTATCTCGAAGAAGAGTGGTCTGATCATGTTCACCCAGTAATTGAGTTTTCGCTAATTACTTCCACCGGTGAAACGAGTGGCTTTTACCAGATACGTTGCTTGAATGTTTGAAAGTGAGGTTTGCGCGAATGAATAAAACTGGCAGCGACGCTAATACGCTTAATTAGAGGATCCTGTCGACATTTCTTCTGGCGTTTCGTGCTCCCATCAAGAATTAATCGAAACCCCGCCTGATTTATTCATTCATCCACTCACCCGCAGGAAATCCAATGAAATCGCGGATTTCGTGGAAAGCATCGATTCCTTTTCCGCGGAAAGTCATCGACGGAAGTGCCGGGCGACGCCACGCGATCGCAAGAATGATCCCCCGCCATTCGACCAAGCAATTACGTGACCGGGAAGTTAATCAGGCCGCGCTTTAACTTGTTGCGCGTCGAGGCAGGCTCGCGTAAATTTTACGATCGTTATACTTTCGATTTATCTCTGGAAAACATTCGCCGATTAAATAGGCTCGTACAAGAAATCCTTGTCGGCCGAACGGCGGAGGAAAAATTGCCAACACTACTCGACGCACGCCGAAAGAAATGGCCGACGTCTTGCGGCGTGTGTTTCATCCTCTTTGCGCATTTTCGCAATCGTACTCTCTGGAACAACTGGGTCGAGTGTATTATTTACCATACGGGATCAGCGCTGAGCCGAGCATAATTGATCCAATTAATTTTAAATTGCTTCGCCGGTGTGTATTCGGGCCGATTTGAAAGCCGAATTTTCCTCGTTTGCGTCGTTATTATCTTCCCCCGGTAATTTGTAACCGGAGCTCGTTTTCGGAGCTGTGAGCAATCAGGGTTAATTGTTGCGGCCGTTGTTAGAAACGGTAACTAATAATCAATAAAACTTAAATAATCAATACAACTCTCAAATATATCGTAACGATTGGAACTCATAAGGGCTCGCTCGCGGGGCAGTTCGACATAAATATGCACTGTCCAAAAATTAATTGAACAAATGTAACTGAAAAAAATATATTCTAGTAGCTAGAGGATGCACCTACAGACCCCACCGAATTTTATTCCCGTACTGTCAATCGTGTTTCGCAAAAAAAAATTCCTGAAGATCACCTTTATCTGTTATCACTTTCCCATGCGTTGCGAGAGAATATCCGTTTAGAACGTTTCGAATCATTTCATTGGAAATTGGACCTGTTCACTGGGAAGCTGTCCGTGATAAGACGGCTCGTTTCGAGGACGGTCAATCGTCAGTTGAAATCGCAGGCTTCCGATTTCGACGCCACCGCGACCATCAGCGCGGAGATTGCTTTACCATTAAGGCTCGCGCGTAGTAGAATGAGAATCTAGGCTCTCTCGTGATATTCAATACTCCGCTATACTCCGCAATACTTTGGAAATACACACGGCGGTAATGCCGCGGAACAGAGGACGAACACTCTGTTGTTTCTCTCTTTTGTTCGTGACCGGCATGCTCTCGCGGATGTTTCGAGGAGAATATCGACTTTCCCGGATTCATATACCCCCGGCACGCCGAACCGGAATTGCTCAGCCTTTTTTTTTTTTTTTTGCTTTCTTGTTTTCTTTTAATCTCTTTCCTTCCCCGCCCCTGTTTGTTTTCGTTCCCCTGTCGACACGTCGCGTGTGAGTTAACACGGTGCGATCATTTCGCGGACACTTGCAACACGAGCAACGCAAAATGAAAATTTTGTTCCTCATTTACCAGTTACCGGAACCAGATAAACATTGGTTTGTTCCATTAACAATTTTAGTAAGTCTCATAATGTATCTATTTATCCGGCATCTCTGTTGCACCATAAGAATTGCAAGATTGAATTGATCTAAACTTCTCGATACTATCATTGTAGTGTATGGTTGATTTAAGAAATTTATTCAATAATTTCCCAAAAAAACGTTCTATTTTAAAATAGAAAATTTGAGACTGACCATTTGACCGGAACTACTAGGTTTAGCGCATTTATCACTGTGATAAATAAATAAACAAGTTTATCTAGTTATCTCGAGAAACAGTGCTCTGCCACGCCTCTCGGCACGAATGGAATAGTGATTCACCATTCCCCGACACAGCATTCGTTTCTACGGGAATGAAGGGTGCTTAACATTCCATTAATATTCATAATGTCGTTGCAGCATCCCACGCCATAATAATCCGGCGAAAGGTCGTAAGGTATTTGCGATTTACAGCTCCGTTTCCATGTAATTAAAGAAAACGGTATCACTGTAGCTGACTCGGGCAACACATGCTAGAACTTTTGTTCTTTCGACGAGAGGAACCATCTTCCGTTCTTTCCGGAACTTTTGTCTCGGTTGTCTACGGATTTCTGTGTAGAACGTTCCAGGATTAATTGTTCGAATAAAGGCTGCTCGCCGGTATAAATGAATTAAAAAGCGTGACAATGGGGTTAGCAGAGACCCATTCAGGGTAATCGATCACTCGAGAGGGGTTGAATTCCTGGGGTCTTGGAACCTCGGTGTAATTCCAACGGCGAATATTATTTTAGAAAATATTCGACGAATATTCGAACAAAATTTTTGTAAAACAATCCACTGAATATACAGGGATTACTGTACCGTACGATAATCGAATTGTAATTAAAGGATCCTTCACCCCATTCCACCCCTTATATTAAACCTTGAAACGCTGTACTCAATTTTTAGTCTAGAGATTGTGTCTATGCACTAAGAATCACTATAAGATACACGTACTACAGCAAATATTTAACTCGACGATTTTTCATAGCCTTTCCATCCCTTAATTCACAATAATTAGAGAACCGCTTAATTGCGAAAACACGCGTGGAGACTAAATATGCCTCGCTTAAACAATCGACGCGTGTATGTTCCAGCAAATAGATCATAACCCCGGTTCCCAAATTACCAATCATCTCCAGTGGTCTCTAGACAGTCATCACCTAGCTGGCGACACTCTCGAGGACACTAGAAATGATAGCTAATTTTCGATCAATTACACTGGAAAATCCCGACAGTCCTCATACTTCATACTAATTTATAGTTTTAAAGGATTAAAGAACATTTGTGCCTCTTTGAAATTTTTAACACATGCAGGGAAGTCCAATGAATTTTTGCCTACTACCTACTCCCACTCTGATTTCAATTTATTTTAATATTGTTCTAGATTGTTACATAACATTTCCCTCGTTGTGCACGCTGTCTTTATCTTTCCAACACTTTCAGAACAGGAAGACAAAAGTCTGCTCTTGCTTCTCACAAATCAACATTGAAAAATGTACTACCTATCGCAACCCTAAAATTCTTTATTTTGAGACATCTAAAAATCATTTTAAATAATTCAAAGACACTTTGATCCCCGGTAGAGTGAAACGGGTCTTCCCCCTTCTGTCTCAAAGGTTTACGAACAATACGAACAATATATACTCCTAATTTCCAGAAGACCAGAGTAGAACAACTATCAGTACCCCCCCCCCCCCTATCAGTACGGTGACCATACACAATCCTGATTTGCGAATTAACTATCGCCGTAACACGTTAACTTCCACGTATCGTTCCCAAAGATTCTTACAAAATCAAAGTAATCTAATTAATGAAAGCGAAACTAGAAATATTGAATTTAATATAGGTGATACTGTTTTAACCCTTTTGAAATCTAAAGATCTCAACACTAGAACTACCGAACCAGTCAAAACGACTGGTGGATGATTTCTTCTTTCGCGATTAGTGGAACAATGAAAACGTTTTCACGAGAAATTTTTTAGTATATCAGGTGTACAGTTTAGTCTATCTTTGGAGTACATAAAAATCGTATGAAACCTGAACAAATTCAATCTCGCTGTTACCATAAAGGGATAAGTCCAAGTCACGTTTAGGGCTCGGTGGTTCTAGTGTTAATAAAATGTATCTGTCACGATAAAAATGAATGTCTCAACCTACTCAAAAATCACTGTCAATCATATGCGACAGACGTGGCAGTCACCGTGTCAACATTCTGAGAGAAGCACCCCTGATCCCGATTCCCCACAGAGGAGCACCAAAAAATCATGCTCCCTTAGCGGCGCGGTGGCAGAGCATAATCCCGCATCCCTCGGAGCCTTAAACCCGCCCAAATCGAGCCACGCCACACAGCCATGATCCGCATATCCCACCCCATCCGGTGAGTAGATCTGCTAGGTAGGGGGCAGCTCTGAAAACAGTGATCCCGACAAGCGAAACCAGAAGACGTACCAGGACATCGATGGGTATCTGCATGGGTGCCTTGGACAGTCCAACGACGGCGACGAGGTAGGTGAGCGCGGTACCGAAGGCTAATAGCGCGCACAGCGATAGCCTAAGCGGCAGGGTGGCAAAGAGCAGGTATAGCAGGAGCAACAGCCATCCTAGGCCGTCCCTAGGCGTGACCTCGTTGGTCTTGAGGAACAGCTGAGCGAGTAGCTGAGCGGTGGACAGCTGCCAGGCCACGTGAGGCACCACGGACCATAGCCTGTCCTTCGCTCTGGGGTTGTGCCTCGCCCAGGACAGCAAGGCTAAGTTCAGCGCGAGGAACACGGCGGTTACTATACGGGCTGGGAGCTCCTGTCCCGGCGAGGCACCGGTGTGCAGACCGTAGAACAACGCTGCCAGTAGAAAGCATTCGAGACCGCCCCTCCGTTGCTGAAGAGAGGAGGATCTGTACAGGGACTCGAGCTTGGCGCTGCTGAAGCTGGTCCGCAGGAGGTTCGACGGCCTGCCAGCGCTCAGGTACGAATCCTCGTTCGAGGTCTCTAGTCTGCGTGACATGGCGCCAGCGTATCGCTCACAATCCTCGCATGTCCTCGCCCCCGGCGAGCCTACAAGCATCGAGACCCTGTCCAGCTGCCTCGGACCTGTCCCCGAGACATCGCCTCGGGACTAGCTGATGTCTGGGATTAGGTCCGCCGTTAGACCTGCCGTGGTGTCCCCCTCGCAACTATGGAGACCCTTGCCCGGAGAGCTAGGTTCCTTAATATTCTCTTCACCAGGCCTCCGTTTAGAGGATTCACCCGCGAGTTCTCCTCCTTGGCAGAGCTTCGAGTCTTGCAGCCTTCCAACTTTTTGAATCCTCTCTTTCACCCACCCTCTCTCTCCCTCTTTTTCTCTGCTGTAAGGACCTATCCCGTAGGATCTATCCTAGCTTCCTCGGAGTCGAAGGCTCGTCGAGGACCAAAGAGCAGAGCACCAGGACACGCACGCCGATCCCCAGCACTCTCACGCACTCTCACACACACGGGTTTTCGGATGCGACTGCACCCGCGCGCGGGGAACTGGCCGGGTTACTACTGCCGGCGCTCTCTCCTCGCTCCTCCGAGGAGAGCCACTCTCTCTCGCCCGGCCTCCTCTCCGTTCACCTCCTCGCCCTCGATCCCGTCCAGGCTTGCGCCATACGTACCCCGAGACTCGACACGACCCTACAAACCCGGGTCGATATCAACCACCACGAAATACAGAGCGGCGTGCCAGAGCCTGCTCTTCTCTACCTGCGCTCTCCGTTTCGCTCGCACCACCTTACCACCGCTTCGTTCTGCCTATCCGCACGGATAACAGCTTGCGCTGTGTGCACCCTTTCCCTCGCCGGGTAGCCTCTTCCGTGAAATGATCCCTTCGGAGGAGAGACCCGTTACACAGGATTCCCAGCACCGATGAGGGTTTTCACTGGGTCGCGAGGATTATTCTGGGACTCGCGCTTGCCGCGCCCAGTTTGTCAGGGGTGTTTAGCGGATCGTTGAACGCGGAAGATCGTTTCGATGATGGAAGGAGGAGGGAGGCTGGGTCCTCCTCGGATGGGCTGGTCTACCGTGCGCCAGGAATTCGACGTGGGACGGAAGGGTCAAGGGAGTTCTCGAGTGTCTTCGGTGAACGGAGTGGGTAGATGGTCCGGAGAAAATTTGTAGGGGTCGTGATTCGTTCAGGTAGGCCTGCTCTCGCCGCTTCGTTTGCTAATCGGGTCCTGATCAATGGAGTTAGGACAATTTGGTGAGGATAGATCCGAGATGCAGGTGTGTTAATGATTGTTGTTCGATGAAGTGGTTAGCGGGTGCAGGGAAAATTTTGTTGATGATTTAGACCCGGTAGGGCTTTCATACCTTCCTTGGGAGAGCCGAGAAAGTTTTGTATTCCCTGGGAATTCAGCCCTTTCGAAATATCCTGAAAACCTTGGAATGTTTGACCTTGGTATTCCTAAGAACCCTTGGGAATACAGAGCATTTTTGTGTTTATACAGCCATTGACGCATTTGCATCTTTGTATCCTTGAGAATGCAGAGAGGCCCTTGAGGAGTGCAAGGCTCTTTTATTTGCATTCCTTAGGGTCGATGAAAATTTTGTTGATATTGCCTTGAAATTCCTAAACTTCCTTGGGAGAACCGAGAAAGCCCTTTTGCATTCCCAGGGAAAATTCAGCCCTTTCGAAATATCCTGAAAACTTTGGAATATTTGACCTTGGTATTCCTAAGAACCCTTGGGAATACCGAGCCCTTTTGTGTTTATACAGCCATTGGCGCATTTGCATCCTTGTGTCTTTGAGAATGCATAGATTCCTTAGGGTCGATGAAAATTTTGTTGATATTACCTTGAAATTCCTAAACTTCCTTGGGAGAACCGAGAAAGCCCTTTTGCATTCCCAGGGAAAATTCAGCCCTTTCGAAATATCCTGAAAACTTTGGAATGTTTGACCTTGGTATTCCTCGGAACCCTTGGGAATACTGATCCCTTTTGTGTTTATACAGCCATTGGCGCATTTGCATCCTTGTGTCTTTGAGAATGCAGAGATTCCTTAGGGTCGATGAAAATTTTGTTGATATTACCTTGAAATTCCTAAACTTCCTTGGGAGAACCGAGAAAGCCCTTTTGCATGCCCAGGGAAAATTCAGCCCTTTCGAAATATCCTGAAAACTTTGGAATATTTGACCTTGGTATTCCTAAGAACCCTTGGGAATACCGAGCCCTTTTGTGTTTATACAGCCATTGGCGCATTTGCATCCTTGTGTCCTTAAAAATGCAGAGGGGCCCTTAAGGCTCTTTTATTTGCATTCCTTAGGGTCGATGAAAATTTTGTTGATGATGTAGACCCGGTAGGGCTTTCGCCGGTTATCATCAAAGGAATGAGTCGAATTTATTGTGGTTGTTGATGATGGGAGACGTAGTGGACCTTTAACCAATTAGTTTCCTAATGGGGTTACGATCGAAGTAACGACCAATTAATTGTGGTTATATCAGAGAAGCAGGTTTCAGTGATCGTAGTTGAATGAAGTGTTTGAACGATGCAGGAACATTATTATTATTCTCGGAGACCTCGCAGGGCTTTCGCCTGTTGGTTTCCTAGTGAGGTTATGATCAAAGGAAGGAGTCCAATTTATGCTGGTGCAGTCAGAGAAGTAGGGTCGGAAGGATTATAGTTGAATGAAGCGGTTAGAAGGTCCAGGGAAAAATTTGTCGACGATGGAGACCTGACAGGGTTTCTACGTTGACCATGAACGAAAGTGCATGGTACACCAGAAATTGCTGTCCAAACCAAATGGTGATTTTTATTGCTAGTAAAAATGTGTGTCTCTTAAAAATAGTAAAGTATCTGTTCGTCCCACATGCATTTTCATAGTTCCCTTGGAACGTATGGCTTTCGCCGGTCTCACATAAATAACAAACGAAAGCCTGTGGTTCTCCGTCAACTAACATTCCATGAATCCGTCTTAAATTGTCCATAAACGCGTCTTAACATCGTATACAGTCCCAATAATTTTGATTACCGATAAACACATACTCGTTTCTCAAAAATTATTAAAAGTGACATGTCCCTTCCATCTTTACGATTCATCCTCGAACGATTTTCCTCCGCCTGGTAACAATTTAGGAAAACAAAGCGTCTAAATCATAACCATAAACGAAATCCATGAGCTATGAAACGCGATTAAACGCAGCGTAAACCATATCTCGCCGCGTTTCATGCAAAATCAAGAAGTCGTTTCATGAAAAATAGAGTCGCGGTGGTTCTTATTCCCCGGCGCGTCGTTCCCGTGCCATAATAAGAAAAAACCCGCTTTATTCCTGGCGCGGTCGTAAACATGCTCGCATGAATCATAATCGAGGCGAGTAAAGATCACGAAGTCGTCATCCGACGTCAGGCGTCTCTGCTAGCCGCGTAATTGCTTGTCGTCGATGACTTCTCGCCGTATACTTTTGCATTTCGAAATGAAAGTAACAAAAAAGAGATTGGCCATGATAAATTCGGACCAACAGATTCGTCATCGAGCCTCATAACTATGGATGAACCTAGTCGCTCCGAGGGACTTTCGACAGGAAATGAGTGTTCCCCGTCGATGGAACCGTTCCTCGAGTGCGAATTTTAAAACCTCGCTTGACTCTGATGGAAATTCCCTCGGGAAAAAATTAGAATTCTTTTTTTGGTCAATTAACGCTGGAACTATCGAACTCGTCGAACAGAACGATTTCTGATTTCTCGTTTTGTTTTATTAATAGCGAATTGTGAAGATACTCTCGTGGCCTATTATTAGATGAATTCATTCACCCATTGTGCACACATTGCAATAAACGTTTCAATTCGCACTGAATACCATCGAATGTACCCTTGACATTTTTAGAAGGGGTTGCGATACTACCAGTGCTAACATTTCTCCACGGTGTTCTATAATAAATTATTTCGAAGCGTTGGATTCGAAAGAGTCGAGAAACAAATGGTAATAATTATACAAATGGGTGTTTTCTACAAACTCGATTGATTATTGTGACACTCTCCTCGTCGACTCCTTCAGCCTTCACATTACAAATTCTTTTCAGTTTTCCTATCTCTAATAGAATCGATTCCCTCGAATGAGCTTACACCGAGTACTAACAATAAGGTAACAACGATGCAAAAATTCTTCTGAGTAGAAAAGTACGGATGATTACGCGTTGGTGAATACGGGGGTTGGGAATTGTGTGAGTGCACACATCCGCCGACAATTGTTCGATCACTTTCCTTTTTCTAATTGCTGATGTTCAGAGAAGAACATTGTAAGGAACTAGTTTTCTCACAAAAATTCCAAAGAACTGCAGTAAAAATAGACATGGTACTACGTACATTAAAATTATCCTAATTCAATGAAATTCTGAATGTATACTAAAAAAATTACTAATCAACATGTTCCTCTTTCCTTGCTACTTTCACTCTCTCTATCTTCAGGGACAATTTCGTTAGAAAACTCGGGAATGAAAAATAATAAAAAAATCTACAGTTTGCAGCTCTCTTTTTCGCATTCGATTCCACAGATTACTATAAGGAAAGTGACCGGACATTCTCGAGCGTGGGCGCGTTAAATCGAGGGTGCAAGAGCGAGATAAAGGTTGCAGGACCTCAGTTCTTGACAAGCTCTTCGCCTTTCTTGGGTATATTTTCGGGAACTATGTATCCGAGCTGCTTCATCTCCTCGACGATCTTCGGGACCCTGCTCAGGCTCTCTATCCACTTGTAGTAGGGCAGTTCCTCCCTGACGCCTCCATACTTCTTCGGCAAGTGGGTCGAATGGATGTGTTGATGAAGGCTGTCCATGTCGCTGCCGTGGAAGAAGATCTTGTTCTGCATCCGGACGTCCAGCAGCGGCTTGAACACCGCGAACATCACGTCGAACACCCACGACTGGTGGAGGATGTGGATTTCGTGGATCTTCATAGGAAACGCGGACACCATCAGCGCTATCACCATGCTGGCCACCTGGAGACCGACCGAAGCAGATTAAAACGTTGCCAACAAACGTTGATGTGCATTTTCAATTTTATTCTGAACACCCTCCGAAGATAATTACATCTCACATCGTTACGTCTTACATTAATCAGAAAAACAACGGCATTACAAGAACCTCCCTGATCAGCTTAACATATAATACCACTTTAAGAACCATTTTGACCAGTCAGGAAACATAATGGCAGTTTAAGGACCACTTTCATCAGCCAGGAAAAATAAAATAGTACTTTTGAGATCATCCTGAACAGTCAGGAAAAATACAGAGCACCTCAAGAGTCACTTTGATCGGCCCGGAAAAATAATGGCACTTTCAGGACCACTTTGAGGATCATCCTGATCGTCAGGAAAAATACTGAGCACCTCAAGAGCCACTTTGATTGGCCAGGAAAAGAAAATAGTACTTTTGGGATCATCGTGATACGTCACGAAAAATAATGGCACTTTAAGGGCCACTTTGATCAGCCAGGAAAGGTAAAATAGTACTTTGAAGATCATCCTGATCAGTCAGGAAAAATACTGAGCACCTCAAGAGCCACTTTGATCGGCCAGGAAAAATAAAATAGTACTTTGAGGATCATCCAGATCAGCCAGGAAAAATAATGGCACTTCAAGGACCACTTCGATCAGCCAGGAAAAATAAAATAGTACTTTTGGGATCATCGTGATCAGTCAGGAAAAATACTGAGCACCTCAAGAACCACTTTGATCAGCCAGGAAAAATAATGGTACTCTTTAAGGACCACTTTGATCAGCCAGAAAAAATAAAATAGTACTATGAGGATCATCCTGATCAGTCACGAAAAATGATGACACTTCAAGGGCCACTTTGATCAGCCAGAAAAAAAAAATAGTACTTTTGCGATCATCGTGATCAGTCAGGAAAAATAATGGCACTTTAAGGACCACTTTGATCAACGAGGAAAAACAAATTAGTACTTTTGGGATCATCCTGAACAGTGAGGAAAACTAATGACACTGCAAGGGGCGCTTTGATCGGCCAGGAAAAATAGTGGCACTTCAAGAGCCACCCTGACAAGTCGCATAAAATAAAATCGTCGATTAAAGACCATAACTGATCAGAAGAAAAATTCCTACGTCCTTTCCAGCGAAGATGAAGCAACGTCTTAGGAACGTTTAGCATGGTGGAACATCTTTAAGAGCACCGTGGCGGCATCATTGATACCTGATGATGCGATCAGGAGCGACTCAGGGAAGAAAACGCAGGAGTGTGCGGGGAAGTTTCGAGATTGTTGAAGTTTCAAGGACACCATTAGTGCCCGACGGTGCTCCTCTAACAGGCACTCGACTGGATTCGCGGGGGATGAA
This sequence comes from Halictus rubicundus, assembly GCF_050948215.1. Taxonomy (NCBI): domain Eukaryota; kingdom Metazoa; phylum Arthropoda; class Insecta; order Hymenoptera; family Halictidae; genus Halictus; species Halictus rubicundus. The sequence goes on along the minus strand of NC_135156.1, from coordinate 16,599,473 downwards.
TAAATGTAACAGGAGGTCGCCAGATAAAAGGAGGGACTATTAGTTTCAAGGGCATTATAAATGGTTTAAGTTTCAAGGAACGCTGAAAGTAGATCGATAACCGAGATACCGAAGCCCGAGATAAATTAGGGGAGGCGCGCGCGGAACCGGTGTGGACCGTTTCCTTTAATTAAACCCCACTCTCGTTATTAGCTGAACGCCGGCGAAAACGGAATCGGAATGCGCGGCCCAGTCAACCATAGTCATCCACCCATTTTCCCACCCTGTTAATCGAATATTATGTCGTTTCGTTGCCGGCACGAAATTTCCAATTACTCCGCACTGATCGTCCCGGAATCTCCGAGCGTTCAATGCTAATTGATAAATCGTCGACATTGTTCCGTATACACGGTGGCAGTGGAATAACGATCCATACTTTTCAAAGTCGATCCAACCATTTTAGAAAAAAAAGAAAAATTCATTCGTAACTGTTACATCTCAATTTTTCTCTTCCTCCGAGACCTTCCGCCATATTGGGATCAAGAGAATGCCGGGAAAGTGGTCAAATATAATTCCTATTCTCTTCAGAATAAATATTTAATTGCTTAATTGATTAAATGAATGAAATTCGTAAAGTATATTATACCTGCGGCGTGATGGTCCAAGCGTGCGACATAGTGATGCCCTCCAGATCGAAAATGGCGACGCCGCCGAGGATCTGATGACTCGGTTCCAGGACTCCCAGCTCCAGAACGATCACCGTGGCTTTGAAGATCTCTTCGACGGGATATTTCCTTGGATCCCAGTTTCCCAATCGGAAGATCATCATCCTCCTTCCGCAATGAGTCCTGTACGCTGGCACTGTCATCACGTCGTCCTCGCCGATGTGAGTCATCTCTGCCGGATTCACATCCTGATGGATCTCCGGGTGATCGTCTTTGAAGTTGTAGTAATTCACTATCTACCGAAAGATCTGATTAAAAAACAGTACCGATCCTTCGGGACTTAGGGTCAATTCTTAAGAGTTTGACAATTTGAAGAACAGTTCACTGGGCCAAAAACGGCTTAGCCCTTTGCATTAACATAATCCCTTCGGAGCAATTCTAACTCGAATACCAAATGTTTCTTCCGACATATTCTTTCTTTCGCGGAAAGGAAAGTTCATTAACTAGAGAAAAAAATATTAAACAATGTAAACACTATTTCCACAGTAACCGTGTAGCAATTTTTAGGGCCTCCTAACGTCCACAGAAACTGGTCAGTTCGAGGCGATTTCAAGCCGGTCCGAAATTCTCGGAATCCCTGAATTGCTAATAACCGCATTTTCAAATAGTCCGCAAATGGGATGTGTTAAAAATGTAGGTAAAGATGGTTTATAAATGGCATCAACGAGACGGAGATGCGATTGCGAGGAGCGGCGCGGAGCTCATTTATTTTTCAAGCGGCGAAGCATCCGGAGCGGTTTAAAGCTCTTTTTAGTATCTCGTCGGACGGGCCGGGTCTCTTCTACGACCTACTGAACCTAATCTACGGTTTGATATCAAGGGGAAAAATATAATAGCAGGGTGGGGGTTTATCGCGACAAAGGCGAGCCGTCCGAAAGTTCGGTACAATGAACACCCTGCAGAGGAAGGGAATCAGGATCGTGCAGTTGCAAGCGGATATCACGGACGGACGAATAATTAATGTCACTGCGAAGGGGAGAGAACAGCGAGGATGAGCCGCAAAAGCGTCCTTTTCGGGGCTTCCTGGGGAACGTCCGACCAATTATTCGAGCGTTCCCCGCTTTGTCGGTGGAAGAAGTCTCGCGGATCCAGCGAAATATTAAAGCACGCTTGCTGCAGGAACACCAGCGGCTCTTCTAACACGCTCGCTGCTCCTGATGGATAGAATAATCTGACGACTCGCCCCTTTGTGTCCCGCGGACATTCGCCTTAATTATTTTACCATTTTTCCGTTTGCTTCGTGGCTCGTCATGCCACGATCCCAGAAAATCTCTTCTTCGTGCGAAAGAAAAATTTTCTGAGTCATTTACAAGGTACTGGAAGGAAAGGAAAATTGATTTTCTCCTTTAATAATTCGGACAAGTTCGTGATAATACAGCGACACTCTTAACCCTTTGCACTCGAAGCCACTTTAGCTCTAAAACGAAACATTTCTTCCTACCTAGAATATTTCCTTTCTGTATATATTTTTTCATACTATACATACGAAAATCGTGCAATTTACTCGTAGAGTACTGAAATGTGTAGTAATTTATTAAATACAAACAAATTTAATAATGTGACAAATATTTTGAATAATGATGCAGCAATTTTTAGTGACGCCTTACAGTCGCCATTCTCCAAAATGAATTTCTTCGGTGACAGGTAGCGTGTGCTGAATTTGCTTATTAACTTCACAGTCTTCTTTCTGTTTTAACAAAATAAATTGCTTTGATTCTACCAAATTTTTCCGGTCGCTATGTTGAACGTGTTAACGATCCATCGGGAAGGTGTTCGCGACTGATATACAGTCAGTCCCATAAGTATTCGTACGCTCCTAAAAATCGCAGAACTTTGTCAATATTGGACTATACTACTTGAATTTTTTTGAGAAGTTAGAACAATCGGATCACTACATAAAGTGAAAAATAGTTTTTACAAAAATTGCAATTGGTCGACAGTGAAGAGAAAATACTAAAAGTTGTATTTTGCAACTTTTTTGTGTGGACTTACATTGAAAATTTAGAAAGTACGATTTGTAGATCTGTATGAATTATGCATGTTCTGAGAATTTCATCGAAATCGGTGAACGTTGCAGATGTTGCAAAATGATCAAAATTGTGCGACTTTCGCCCTTAAGTTTTCATCGTTAAATGTTTGTAGCTCTCAGTGCAATGTTGACCGATTCAGATGAAATATTCAGAATATGTATAATTGATGCAGATGTACAAAACGTACTTTTCAAATTTTGCAAAATACAACTTTTGGTACTTTCTCTGTAATTTCGACCAATTTTAATCAAACATTTTTCTCACGTTACGTAGTGATCCAATTGTTCTAACTTCTCCAAAAAATTCAAGTAGTGTAGTCCAATATTGACAAAGTTATGCGATATTTAAGAGCGTACGAATACTTATGGGACTGACTGTATGTCCACTTCTGTCCAGATTGTCGGAAGAAAAAATGGCGAATAACAAACGACCGAGTCTCACTGTTTCCACGGATTCGGACGACCTCCTTTCGATCAACTGGCAGAGTCACGTGACACTGAAAGTGAGCCGCGACCGATCGATACGCGGGAATAATTGACTGTATTAAGCAATTAACGCCCGCGTTCGCGATCCAAGCGCTCTCCGCGGAGGGCTGATTCGATATCTCGAAATGGTCTTCGCTCGAACGATACCCGTCGCGCCGGGTAATTGTGCAATGTGCAACCACACGGCTTGAATCGCTCGATTAAGGTCCTTTCGAAATGGAATATTTTATTTGGACGATCGCCGATCAGAGAATCGCGCTACCCGGAATAGAACTCGCCTCCATTATTAAAATTCTATTCCATGGGTTGACACGCGGGAATTCATTTTGCCGTCGGCACCGGTGTAATAATATTTTAGGCGAGTATTTTCTATCGGATCACTGAAAAATTGATAGAACGATTTGATAACAAGCTCTGGGGGTGCGATTGGGACTCTCTTATATTTTGTATGAATCCCCCCACCCTCCTAGGAATAAGTTTCAGAAATTGATAGAAACATTCTATCATTCGTTTTATTGGGAGTCTTTTCTATTAGGTTTGAGAAATTCTAATATTTCTTACGGACATTTACAGATTTCTTTTCTGCAGAAATACGTTCCAGAGATCGATAGAAAAATTCAATTATACTAGTGGACGCCACAATCGGGTCGCCATTGCGTTTCGGGGGAACGTTTCCTCCTAGAAATTTAGGGGTACGAATGAAACATACTAACGTTCCATGCGAATGCTTCCTCTTAGAAATCTGTTTGATCGTTCAGCAGAAACATCGAATTAATTGAGGGATACAAATGAGACGTTTTATGTGAATATTTTCCATTGGAAATCCATCGATCGTTTGATCGAACATTTCGATTTAGTTGCGAGGTGTCCTGGAGAAATTTATTCTCAGACTTTTATTTCATAGCTTGATGAAAGGATTCAGCCGTAAAACAGAAAAATCAAGTAGGAACATCCTCCTCACTAAAAATTTAGTGCATAAAAGAATTTTCCAAATAGTGAGCAATTTCCTGCACATCAACCGAGCAACAAGGACCACGATTTCCTCGAGAAAATGTCCGCCTGATCACATAGCACGAGTTTCCAGAGGAAATTGTTACAGGAATATTAAACAACACAGCAGAAAAAGTCAAGGCGCGAAAGAAAAGTTTTCGGAACAACGGTGAAGTCACCTCGAATAAATATACTCGTCGGCTAACGTATGATCTCGTCCAGTTTTTTCTTTTTCGCGACGGTAACTCAGAAACCTCGAATTTGAATTGCAAAATTCTGCTAGCAGAGATGCAGGCTGTGCAGGCTAAGTGCCGTATCCTCTGTGATTACGGTGTAAAAATAGTTTCAATGTTAATCGAAGGAGGCGGACAAGCGAGAGCTCGTTGATCGCAACTTTACTCTCAGTGGAGGCTGATTCGAACCTGTGGAAAGTGCAAAACTGCATTTTCAAGCGTGCCCGGGCAGCTAGTTGCAACTTGGTTCGCCTTGGCATGGTTGTGCAACTGTTGCAACTGGTCTTGTTCGGCGAATCATGCAGCGCTGCTGCCAGATTGCGAACAATCCGGCCTGTCACGGATCCGAGGGGCCATTACTGATAAACTTTGTCTTCTGTTCGATTCGAATGACCACGAGACGATCGACCTGACCGCTATCGATTACCGGAATGCGTATCCTCGTGCAAAATAAACAGTTTATAAACTGCGAGAAACACCAGTCAAATTGATATTTATATTTTTCAATTCTTTCAATCTGTTCACTGCTTTGAACTGCACTTACTTTCGTTTATGCATTCATGGCAAAATCACACGGACAACAGTAAAAACATTCAACGAATTTGTGCACACTGTCGCATTATTTCCAACTGATTAAAATTATCGAGAAAAGAAATTAATGTCTACGTGGCTACTGCATTTTGCAATTGATGCAGATAAGTTTTATTCTGTATGAAAATCCGCATTATACTTGTCAGCAATCTTTTAGTAGTCTTCTTAAGACCAAAGATCAACAGCTGAGAATTTCCCAATCAATTTCTTACTCAATGATTTAACAAATACAGCTAATATAATTTAACGAGGTTTTCTGGCATTATTATATATGAAAGAATATTATTGAGAATCTATAAATTGTTAATGCATTTGTATCATAAACGCATAAAGTGCAAAGTTCAGCGATGATTTACGTCATGGTGCAGTAATTCGTTAATTATAAGAAGCAGAAGTTGCATTAAAACGTGTTTTTTCTGATGATAATTTTAATAAATCGGATACAACGTAACAGTGATCTAGTATTTTACCTAGTCATTTTCATCATAAATGCATAAAATGGACAGTCCAGCGGTGATTTACGTCAGGCACGATACTGTAATTATTTATTAATCACGAATAAATTGTGTCTGGATCCTGCGAGGAACATTCAGATCATAGTTTTTGCGTCGTTACTCATCGATACGTTTGTCAAAGTTTCATTGCGAGTCACAAGGTTATCTACGGGCAAACAATACATTCTTTTGCTGGATTAGTTACATAATTGTTCGTTAAGAGACCACTGGATGATGCAAGAAATAATTTATCGTTTTAGAATCTTGTAGTTCAAGTTTTTTAGAAAATGTCTGTGTGGAATTTTCAGCTAAAATTCGTATTTCCAAAGTTATTGATTAACGGAGCGTACTCAATTTGAATTAATTCGTTCAATCAATTTTGGGAATATTCTTCCAGTTACAGAAAAATTCTGTCTCTGCTATCGATTAACTTTTATTGATTAATCAAGTGTACTTGGCTCAGTGTTTCAAGTTTATTCGTTATATTCATTATATTTTGTTTCAAGTTATTTCATTATATTTCGATAGAAACACTCGAGAGAATTGAATTTGAATTAATTCGTTCAGCCAATTTCAGAAAATTCTTCCGATTGTAGATCAATTGTACCCCTGTCATCAATTCTTATATCTCGAACAGTTGAAAAATGTTTTATTCCGATGATCGATTCTAGCCAACGCCGATTAACTATAGAAGCGTTTCGAACGACGAACAAACGTTTCGATATGAACGTCAAGCGTTGAACAACTTTCATGCGGCCACAGTAATGCAAATTAGCCGAGCATCAACAGGTTGCACACACTGCGCGGGAATTAAGGACTTTTCGAGAATCGCATGTTAATTGCGAGCCAATTGAATTCGGAAAAATACGCGTTTAAAAATTCGGATCGAAGCATTGTACCCGAATGCACCGCCGGTTTGAAAATTCGCGTGCGGTTTGATTGCAGTCCGACGGTTTTTACGAAACGCCCGGGTCCCAATTATGGTCGGTAATTCCGCAGTAACTTTCGCACAGCCATTACAGCATTTGACCCGTGCTGGAACTATTAATCTCGAGTTGTTCGTGGTGTTACCACATTCGCGAACGTAATCGCGGAGCGACCAACGTCGAACGGATATACAACTGTTTCGTGCAATGACGCCGAGTATCTTCATTGATGACCGACAACAAACGCGCGCGCGCTGACTAATACACCGAAGAAGAAACGCGCAGAAAAACTACTACGCAGGCGGACAGTACCATAATCGCAATCGACCCGATCGAAATACGTACCGGAGTCTACGGGAAAGTTCGTGCCGTATCTACCAGTACGTATGCATCATCCTACTATATATTTTTTCTTTCCGCCGTTCGAGGAAGCATTATCTCGCTCGAATTCGCGAGCGTGCACTCTTCTAGAACCGTTTAACTGCATCCTGTCAGTTTAATATCGTGTCTTCAGTTTTTGTGTCGAAAATTTACTGCAATTACGCGTCGAACCTGTCCAAATGGGTCTGACAAAAACGAGCGGAACATTGGATAAACAATATTCCTTCCAAGAAAAAAACCCAAGCTAATTCCAGAATTTTCTCGTAATAGATATAGAAATCACGCTGACGCCATTTCGAATTTTTTCCTACTTCAAGATGCAGATTCATTTGAGCCAGGAATTCTTTAAAATCTCTTCACAACAATTTATCTCCCCAAAAGCTGATCAACACTATTCGGAAATTTTTCTTAACAAATACAAAACCATACCAATTTCGTACAGAATTGTTTGCCCCTAAAAAAGAACATCGGCTTCGCCTAGGGATTCTTTTAACACTAGATTTACGGAGCACTAAAAGTGACTATTTTGCATTACTGTGTAAAAATAACAGGAACCTGCTACCCACATTTGTCGCAAAATTTTTACAATAATGTATACCCAAAGAAATAGATTTGCTAAATAATTTCCCGTGTATGCGTCGTTGGAGTCTTAATAATTTTAAATTAAAAATATTAGAATCCGTCATTTTGACGGGTTCCGTAAATCTAGTGTTAAGGGACAACAAAAATAAGCCGACTGACCTTCAAACGACCGCTATAGCGCTCAGGGACCGAACTCGGAAATTTCGCACAACATGTTGTGTTGAAAATATAGATTAGTACGATTCAGGAATTGTTTTGCGGTAAAGATAACAATGTGTCCTCAACAATGGTGAAAAACAGTGTCTAAGAAGTAGTAAAAAATGTCATGATCAAAAGTCAGTGGTACTTTCCAGCTGTCTGGAGGCTCGCTGGAAGATGCAGAGGAATGATCGACGGGTAAGAGAAGATTGCATAGATCATGTGGGATGGAACTTACCAATCGATGCGCCCGGTTGACGTTGAAGTTCCTCACCCTGAGGAACCTGATGAGGAAGTCGTCGTCCATCCTGTGGGGTTGGCACTCGCCCCTCTCTGTCAAGCAGAACGTGCAGCTGTACAAGAGGACACACCCCCGAGCAAGAGAGAGAGACCAGTAATCTGTGACAGCCAGTCAGGCAATTGACAAGCTAGAAATTACCGTAGATCATGTCGCGGAGTTCCTGAATGGTCTGGCACTTGACCTCGTCGGTCTCGCCTAGTTCCCTTCTGGCGTACTCCATCACTTCCGGCGACGGCTCGGACAAGTCTAGGCAGACTTCTTCGTCGTCGGGAAGAGTCTGAGTCTGTGCCCCAGGTTCCGGCATCCCGTTCAGCTCGTCCTGCGGTCGTTTCCTAGCATCGATCTTCTCCGGCAACAGGTCCTCGCCGATGATCTCGTACTCCGAGCCGTTCTTGCTCGGGACCAACGAGCCCGCGTTGTTGTCCTGACCCTGCGGCATCGTGCACCCCAACGTCATTCACAATTTTAATCGCTATCAACCCCACCCGGTTCGATAACAAACACTCGCGAATATCTGCGTTCGGCGAACACCGTTGACGAAGAACACGCGCGATCGCTAACCTTCTGCGTTCCACGCGGTCTCGTGCGGCTCTAGCATACGGCCGAGCGACAGTCACCAGCCAACTGCTGGCTCGCACCAACTATCAAACACCGGAGGGAACTGGTTTCGCTTTTGTCTTCTGCCCCGCTGCCCAGCCCCGTGATCTATGCTTCCGCGAGCTTACCAGCCAACATTTTCTTTCGTTTCGATCGACATCCTCGACGCGGCTCTTCGGGGTTGACGAGGTCAGGGGATGCTCGAGGACCGAACGCTTTAATGCTCCCCTTAGCTTGCCCCACCTTTCTCGGCTGCTCGGTATTCTTTTTGTCGGGACCTTTCGCAACAACTTGTTCAGATTAATGGAGATTTCGGGCGACCTTTCTCTCCGACCTTTCTCTTTTGGGGGTTTCCCGCGAAATTGGTTCAGAGGCGGCTACACTCGCAGACAAAAAGATAGCACGCGTGTGCTATCTTTAATTTCTCGTGTTAAAATTATGCTAGCGTGGAAACTCTGTGCAGTATGTAAAACATACCTTCCGCGAATATGTAAACAGAACGTAGATTGACTTCAGTTCAATTACGTCTTTTAGTTGAAAGGGAAACACATAATCCGACGCAGTCAAAATGATAGCACACTTGAAAAATAAAGATATACATTTCGTACAACACAACTGTATGTTTCATGAAACAAAAGTATACATATTTGTTATAGCAATATATACGCCAAACTACATTTTTTTTAATAATGTGTGGAACCTCCTTTGTTTTCTACGACTTCCACCATCCTTTTAGGTAAAGAATTATATAGTTCTTTAATTTTTGCCTGAGCTAAATTTTCTCATTCAGTTACAATGCAAGTTTTTAATTCATTTATGTTTGAAATTGTCGGCTTTCAGCATACACTGCTTGCGAAAGCATTGCCCAGCAATTTTCAATGATATTCAGGTCGGGTGAGCACGCCGGCCATTGAAGACTGGAAATATTTTCGTTTAAAAAATATTCCTTAATAATTTTAGCGGTATGTACTGCAGCATTGACTTGGAATATATATGGCGTTTTCGCAATGCGTTCCCCATATGTATAAATTTGATTTTTTATTAATTCGAGATATCGGACTCTATTCATTGTTCCTTGAATAAACTTGATGTCCGTTTTTCCTTTATATCCGACACCAGCCCAGACCATTACTCCACCTCCACGCATTTGACGTCGAATTTTTGTTATTGGTTTCTTACGAATATCATGATAATAATATTTACATCCGTCTAGTCCATCAAGATTAAACCTCTTTTCATCCGTAAAAATTACTCTTCTCCAAGTCTTCTTCCAAAGCGCATGTTCTCTTGCAAATAACAAACGTGCCTCCTTATGTTTGGCATTTAATGATGGTTTCGCTATTATTCCAGACCGGTTTATAATGTTACTAGTCTGAAGTACACGACGAATAGTTTGTATATTTCTTTCGACTCCAGCTTTCTTAGCGACCTCCCTCGCAGTACCACAAGAATTGGAAGCAGCACGTATAATTACTCGTGTATCGCGTTCAGACAAAGCTGCTGGCCTTCCTGTACTTTTCTTCTTTCCGTATGCACTTGTATCTTTCAACAAATTATATATATATATCTTTTCGACTGCGACTAACTTCTTTTGCAATTTTAGTAATAGACAACTTTTGTTTTCTCAGAGCTAAAATTGTGCTAATTTCGCTTTCACTAAGTTTTTTGCCACGACCCATTATGAGAATAGCAATATGACAAAGCTCTAGATACAACTTGAACACTGTAACTCCGTGCAAGCTCACGAAACACTGAAGAATATGTAAACATAGTTCCAGTGTGCTATCATTTTGTCTGCGTCAGATTATGTGTTCCTTTTTCAACTGAGAGAACTCATTGAAGTAAAGTCAACCTGTGTTATGTTTACATATACGTAGAAGGTACATTTTCCATATATTTTAGAGTTTCCATGCTAGCGTAATCTTAACACGAGAAATTAAAGATGGCACACGCGTGCTATCTTTTTGTATGGGAGTGTAACTTTCCGGAAAGCGGATCCCCTCGCGGATAGAATGTTTCGGAAAGTTTGCTTTTCATTTGAAAGATTCTACGAGACGGCTTTCCAGAATTTTTAAGACGGTTCCGGTGGGTCGTTTGGACTGGTCGCTTTCTTGGCGAGGCTCTTAGACCGCGCAGGACTTGGTTAGCTAACTTCGAAGAACTCCCTCTGGTGTTCACTGTGAGACAATTCGGTATTTCGCGACTTTCAGTCCACTGATAGTTAGGTCTTTCCAGGCTGGACTGACTCGCTTTTGCAGATCGTTTGTAGGGGGTAGCTAACTTTTAATAGAACGTAATATGTCAGTTTAGATCGTCTTTAAGTGTCCCTTGGGACGATTCAATGTCTTCCGATGATTTTTGAAGCGATTCCTATAGATCCTTCGAAGCAGTCTTGATGGGACTTTTTGCGGTAAGAAAGACGGTAGCTAACTTCGAGGAAGACGTTCTCCTATCGCCTGGAAGACTGTTTGGTATTTTAAGGATTTCGGTCTATTTCTAATTAAGTCTTTCTCCATTTTATGCATCATTAGGGACTAGCTAACTTTTCAAAAAAAGTTCCCCACTACAGTCCATTAAAAAGGAAATGCTTCAGGGATTTTGCTCTTGTTCTTCACAACTGTTCTCCCTGCAACCCGCGATGCGGCAATTCAATTATAGTGATTTGTGCCGTAGAGGGGACAGTCGAACGCAAAAGGTTAAAGGACACCTAACCTCGCAGAAGAGGGTATCCACCGGAACTCCAGTTGACTATTCCACAAACCTCACTTCTACTTTAGCAAATCATTAACACGTTAGCAAAATCATTAATCAGCGTCAAAGTTAAAAAATAAATGCAGTGATCTATTTATTTATTTATCTCTGTTCATTCCAGCCGTCTGAAATATCCGGGCTCAACGTGTTAAACAATATCTCAACAATCGAAGATCAGCTTCCTCGGAAGACAAAAAAATCCCCGACAAGTCAGCGACTACGATTTAAAAAAAAAAACCTGTAATAGCTGTTTTTGCGTTTTGCGTGCGGAGCAAATGTTAGCCGAAAAAAAACCGGTTTGTTTTCGTCGTCGACTGATTGCGCAAAAATGACAATGTTGCGAGACGCGCTTTTTCTCGTTGCTTGTTCTCGTCCTTCGACGGTGAACGTGATCCTGCCGCGACACGTGCGCGAAGGATCCTCTTCCGGAGATGACTGTCTTTGTTACAGGTTATAGTTTATGCGAACGCATCGGGCTGGCAAAGTTTCTGCCGGTGTGCGCACTGTGTGCAAGCGATTCATCGCGGCTCGAGGACAATGCAGCCGGCGGCGCCTTTCTCTCGCAAAAATTGCGATTCCCAAGGCCGCGATGCGATTTACGAGCGTGTGCGTTTTTCGCACACCTCCCAGTTTCGGCTGTATGGCAAATTAGGTGACTCGACGGAGATAGCGTCGATCGTCACGAGGCCGCGGATTTTCAAAAACGAGGAAATTCAAGGATTGGCAATATATTCTTTTCGATCTCCCGAAATGAATCAAGGAAAAACAAACTTTCCGTTTGGCCTCTATTTGTTGCGATGCAGAAAGCTTTAATTGATATTATATAAAGATCCCCAGTCGAATAATGATTATTCAATGTACGTTTAATACATTGTAAAACGCGTTCTGTAGACTTGTGTCGATTACACACAATCTGAACGTTCGATCGAAATCAGTTAACGTTGTAACGAGCCGCGAATGGTTAAAAATGGTAAAAATCGCAGGCTTTCACGTATGTAATTCGATTATATAACTGACACAAATATAGGGAACGTATTTTTTGCATTCACATACAGGTCTGAATAAAGAAAAAAAAAATAGTAGAGAGCAGCTGTTACCATCGAAGATATAATAAACAAATTTTCTATCGATTACGAGAAAGTCAATGCTAATTGACTGGATGAATTTTTAAGGTTGAAGGAAATTCACAATTTTTCTTCAAACGTCATCAATTAAAATCAATTTAAAGACAACTCTCCAATTTTTCATGGATCTTCAAGTCCTTTTTGAAACTTCACCAATTATAATCAATTTAAAAACAGCTCCCCAATTTTTCACGGATTTCCAGATAATTTTCAAACTTAATCAATTAAAATCAATTTGAAAATCAACTCCTCAATTTTTCACGGACTTTTTTCTTGTTCTTAAACCGATGACAAAGACAATTTAGAATCAGGTTCCAAATTTATCACAAATTCCGAAATCGTTTCCAATACTCCATCGGTCAAAAAATAAATTCTGAGTCAACCTCTCGATGTTTCAGGAATTTATGGATCATTCTCGGGCCTGAATAATAAAATCGACTTAAAAGCTCCTTCTATTATCAATAAATTTCTACGTTCTCACTTCTTCCAAACAAAATCAATTAGAAACCAGTTCGAAACGAGTCTCGATTTTCCCGTGGGACCTCCTCAAGCGAGGAGCCAAAAACCCCATGGGACCTCCTACAGGAAGTTTCACGGGGCCCGGTAAATGGGGAAATTTCCCCGTGGAAAATCGTGGATACCGACGCGTGTTCACAGAGAACGCGGGAACAATGGTGTTCGGCACTTTCTTCGCGGGAACAAAGAGGACTTCCGGTCGTCGACAGCGTCCCCCTTTGATGCAGCTTTCGTCTCAGAAAGCGGTGGGCCTTGGTATCGATGTGAAACAGCAACAACAAAAAAAAAAAAACAACTAAGAGAAACGTTTGAAAGAGACCGCGATCGCGGGACCAAGAAGTGCACTGCAGTGCAGCGACGCTGCGCCGGTCGGTGATGCAACTGGCCGCAACTACCGGGCCCCGGCCTCGATGCACCGCGCTGCAGCGAAATGCACCGTGGTTTTCCCTCTTACCAACCGGCCCCGGCTTTGGAACAACCTTACGTCATGGTTCGAACGAATTTTTGCCCAATTATAGCAAACTCAGGGTCGCCAGACTTTTATACAAACACCTCCCCCCCCCCCCTCAAAAAAAAAAGAAAAAATGCTGTTAGTCGCAGAAATTAATTAGTGGACTTTATGTATCTGTCGACTACCTGTACTCTAGAGAATAGTCTGCATCGTCTTTTGTCAGGATTTCATCCCTTTCGTGTAAGAACTGAAATTATTACTAAATCTCTCTGATAAAGCAGCCATGTTGAAAATAAAGTTCTAATTGCTTACCGACCAGAGCAACCGAGCTAATTCGCGCAACTTGCTACTGCATGTTATGAAATTTTCAGGCGCATTGCAAAATACGAGTGGAATGCACTCCAAGCGATTAGAATGCTTACTCAGTCGTGATTTCCTCGGGATTATGGTTAGAGAATTTGTGATGGATGTTATTTCTGACTTCTGTTAAAGTCATCGTTTAAATTCTCCGAAGTGTATTGACTGTTTGCATGACATTCTCCCACGGTTGGGAAAACTTTTTGAAGCGAGCGCGACGACCTGTGTTAATTCAATATTTGCAATTTTTCTGTGCACTGCGCTTTCACTTCACTGGATTTTACTTTTTCTGCACTGCCGTGTTGCGAAATGTACTTCGGCCTGCCAAATAATAATTTTTTTCTTCGCTTCACAGTCCGCCCACTTTGTTGGAAACTTTCTAAAAGGTGGATAATCTTTGAGATTGTTTATGACCTTCGGTGGAAAAATTGATGGAGGAAGTAGGAGAGTCATTTTTAAGCGTAGTTTAATCGAAAATGTTGTAGATGAAAGCGTTAAGGAAGAATTCTTGGTCTATCTTCTTCTTAAAAAAAAAAAAAAAAATTCTGAAGAAAGTTATCCATTAATAAATGCAACAAGAAGTAAATCATTTTCATCTTAATTCCGTCTTTGCCTTTCTTTCTTGTCCTAGTCTTGCTTTAATTTAAAAAATAGTCTTGAATAGGAAAATAATTAATTTTCATTCGAGTACAATCGTTAAAAAAAAAGAAAATAGCGTAGCATAGTATCTACTAGAAAATAATCGGAACGGAAGTGAACAATGTTTGTTCTCCACCGGAATCGGAAAAAGAGTTGCAGCAAATTATCAATTAGTGATTGCCACAGAAAATAAATCATTTTCATTTCGATCCTGCCTTTGCTAAGAAAAAAAAGTCGTGGAGCATGGTATCCGGTAAAAAGTAATCGCGATGCATTCGAACAATGTTTGCTCCAGTCTCATTTTAATAAAAAAAAGGAAAATCTTGCAGTGACATGTTAATAATGGCGGCGGAAAATGCACAATTTTCGTTCCAGCTCGACCGCAATCGGAAAAAAATTCTGAGACAAAGCGTCGAAGCCCGAGCGATTTTAATTCTGAACGAGAAACACTGCATAAACGAGTCATTGAATTTTATGGTTTCTGCTCGGCCGACCAAACAAATAAATAAAGTTTTCCCGTCGTTGTGTCCAGCGGTTGTTAACGATCAAACGATCTAGGAAGTTGGTTCTGATCGGGCCTCTCGCGTCAGATTTCTCGGATCTCCACCGAGCAATGATTTCCCCTCTCGGGGGAGATCATGCTCGTTATTCCAGCTGTATTTAGCCCCAATGGGCGTCAACTAGGCTAGACAGTCGTACGCGAGAGGCCATCAAACTGCAGAAGAAGAAACTGCGCGAGAGTTAATGGAGAAAGTATCTAGACATAAACACCGTCGGCTGCATAAATGCATTAATTAGCCGACACCTGAGAAAGATTTCCCAAGGTCAGCCGATTGAAGCGTGGCATCGTCGATTCCAATGGAATCCGCTAATAACGATTATTATTATTATTATTCCTCCGGTACGGACCCGTTAGAAACCCGCGAACCAATCATTTAACGGGCACGTTAATTACAATAGAAATTATTGTAAAACACACGGTGCAACGAACGCTCCTCTATGTAAAACACACGAGAGAACCGACCGAATCTGTCAGAATTTTTCCTGTGCGATAAACAGCTCTAATTTATACTTATGGTATCTACTATCGTTGATGATGGGATCAGCGATCGAATTCAATTA
This sequence comes from Halictus rubicundus, assembly GCF_050948215.1. Taxonomy (NCBI): domain Eukaryota; kingdom Metazoa; phylum Arthropoda; class Insecta; order Hymenoptera; family Halictidae; genus Halictus; species Halictus rubicundus. Next base: position 16,584,001 of record NC_135156.1, on the reverse strand, counting down.
CAGTCAGTCCCGTAAGTATTCGTACGCTCTTAAAAATCGCATAACTTAGTCAATATTGGACTTCAATTTTTTTTTAGAAGTTAGAACAATCGGATCGCTACATAAAGCGAAAAAAATTTTTCACGAAAATTGCAATTGGTCGAAAGCGCAGAGAAAATACTGAAAGTTGTATTTCGCAACTTTCTTATGCGGGCTTATATTAAAAATTAAAAATTTCGGCGAATTGCAATTTTAATCAAACATTTTTCTCGCGTTATGTGGTGATCCAATTGTTCTAACTTCTCAAAAATATTCTCCAAAAAGTTACGCGATTTTTAAGAGCGTACGAATACTTGTGGGACTGACTGTAGTTCATTTCATTTGTTGAAGAATTTGTGCGCGATTGGACATGTTGTGGTTGAGTTGTTGTTTTGTTTTTCTTCTTTTTTTTTTCGGTGATCGATCGTGGCTTGTTATTGGAAGCGCGTCGTCACCGAGCGTTGAAACGATCCAGAAACTGCATTCGCGTTTGCGGGCGCGTTACCGACGACACGATCGTGTTGCGAAATGTGTCATGGTCATCCTGTTGCATCCACGGCTCGATGCTTTCGCTAACGACCGCGCGTCGTACGCGACTTTTGTCGTGGGTGGCCGCGTTATGTTGCACGTGCTGCTCCCCGGAGAAGGCGAAAGTAAAAGTGAGTGAATATCAAGATGCATCCTGGGCTCGGTTCCCGCGGCCGCCGAATGCAATTGCGAGAGTGCGATTAATCCCGTTTGCTGGTCCAAGGACGATTCTACTTGGCCCCGATTCGGAAATCGTTGCGGAACAATCGTTACATTTAAATTTGTATACTCTCTTGACGCGGATAGACTAGAAAAATAAAGATGGACGTTGCTGGTCTATTCCAAAATATTAATATTGAATACTATTCAAATAATACACTGAAATATTCGAAGAATCTAAAAACACTGTTTTATTATCTTGGAGTTATCGAAATGATTAAGAAAAGATATAAATGTATATGTAAATAGCTCCCGTATGTTGCGACGAATGCAGACAATTTTTATTTTGCACATAAATTCGCCGTCCGGTTATGACAAAAAGGATTCGTCCGTATTGTTGTTAGAATGAGTCTGTTCTTCTTGTATGACATTTGTGAAGGAACGTATTGACTGCCTTTGTGTTGCATGGAGGTTTATTGAATCTGATGATCATTGCGATCGACACGTTTCTGTTGTCATGGAAACGTTACGTAAACAGTGGGGTAGATTTTACGACCAATCCAACGTATAGTGGTAATAGATTGTAAGAATATTTATTGAGCTCTTTGTTATTTAATAATCTTCTGTAGTTCATTAATATCAAGAATCTAAACTGTCTATGCTATTGCTATAACGTGGCCCTCATCATCAATGTATCGGAAGATTTTTCGAAAGCTGAGGGGGTTGGGAATTGCTTGATGTTTAATTTTCAAAAATATCCAAAACCCATTGAGATACATGAAATTTGCTTGAAATCTTCAGTAAATTATAAACTAAATCGATTGTATAACTACCCTAATATATCTTCGAATTGAACATCCCTCGAGATCTTTATGGAAAGAGTTAGGGGTTGAAAATTGTAGGTGGAACAGAAAACGGTGGAAATATTAAATCATTTTACGAATATACTGTTTATAAATTTTCTAAATCCTCAAGGAACGAAACACGTGTCTCTGCGGCACCTTCTTTTCGCAATCGATGCACATTTTTATTTCGCATAAAGATCCGCAGATCTAATTATAACCGTGCACGTAATATCGTGTTGCAATTTGCAAATCACGATCAGGGATCGTCCCGAAATGAATAATTTCTTCTTCGTTCCATCGTTATGACCAGTATCGACAACAATCGAAGCGACCGCAACCATTGTTCCCCGGATTTGCTCGATTTCGTAATTTCTGATCGATCGCGTCGTGCGCCGCGCGAAGGACACGCAATTCGTGCGTTAACCGCGTGCATGCAGTAATCTTTTGTTACGTTCGCCGACGCAACATGCAACATGCAACACGCATAAGAGCGTCCGATTACTGCTTTCTCTGTTGTGTGTCGCAGGCGTTGCCGCAACACCGACTGCTTCTCCATCTTTTGTTCCAGTTAAAGACGTAACCGGTAATCATCGGACAAGTCATCGAGCGTCATTTCGCGGCGGTTCGATCGTGCTTCCCGCGACTCCTATTGCGACCGGTTTACTGCAACTATTTCAACCGCGAGAAATGATTTTCACCGCCCTATCTGCCATCAACATTTTCACTTCAATTGCACTTTTACTTTTTACTTCGTCCACATCCGCGTTTCTACTTTTTAACTTGTGCTATTTCTAAAATCGAAGCTCAACCATTTTTTTAATACTCTTGCTGAAGCCAATTGACCTTCAGTTCGAGGCCTCGAACGTTCCAAAATTCCGTCGGAAACACGTCCAAACGCGACTCGAAAATGTCCGATTTTTTACCGTTTTTAACGAATCGTTTTTTCGCGATTGCGATGTAATTTCGCGGGTCCCGGCTATTTTACAATATAGCCTCTTTGAAACGCATTCTTTCAGCTTTAATTTGGCGTTAAAAACTATTGGAAATTCCATCGGAAACGAATTTAATCGCGATTTGAACATTATCGATTTTTGGCCGATTTTAACGAATCGTTTTTTCGCGATTGCGATGTAATTTCGCGGGTCCCGGCTATTTTACAATATAGCCTCTTTGAAACGCATTCTTTCAGCTTTAATTTGGCGTAAAGAACTGTTGGAAATTCCATCGGAAACGAATTCAAACGCGATTTGAACATTATCGATTTTTGGCCGATTTCAACAAATCGTTTTTTCGTTATTGCGACCTGATTTCGCGGTTGCCGGAAATTTTACAACATTCCATCGTAACGTGCATTCTTGCCCCTTTAATTTGGAATTTGAAACGTTGAAAAATTCCATCGGGAACACATTGAAACCGTGATTGGAAAATGACCGATTTTCTCCCAATTTTAGTAAATTGTTTTTTTCGTAATTTCGACGTGATTTCGCGGTTCCCGGCAATTTCAAACTGCACTGTCGTAAAGTGCATTCTTCCAGGTTTAATCTGGCGTTAAAACGATTGGAAATTCAATCGGAAACACATTGAAAACGCGATTTGAAAATTACCGATTTTTGGCCGATTTTAGTAAATCGTTTTTCGGTCATTTCTCATCCTGCCTGTCTTAATTCCTAAGATATCGAGAGCTATTAATTACGGGAAAGAAGCCATTTTTCTGCTGGAAATATTTTGCAAACTCTTCGCGTCTACCATGCTAATGATCGCAGAAGATGTTCGCGATTAATTAGCGTTTTGTTCGAACAGACTCGGGACCAAGCCGGAAACGAAATAGTGTAGAATGGGGCGAGGATACATTAAATAATGAACACTTGATATTCAGTTTGAATTTCAGCATAGCGGCGATACTCGCGAGAAAATATCAGTAGCGAAACGCTTCCGTTCCGAGGAGGATTTGAAATTCAAATCGCCGCGCAGTCTCTTTGAAACCGGCCAACTTTATTCTTCAGCTAGGGTAATACAATTGATCGATGGACGCTCGTGCAAGAAAACTCCGAAGAAAATCATTGATTATGCATGTCGCGCTCGGATGACGGTTTTATGACAGGCGTTAATGCGTTCGGGGCTTCTTTCTTCTGCGAATTTTTAACCTCCCCACCTCTGGAACAAAAACCCCTCGTGTTCAACATTCAAATCCGTCTTATCGGGTCACTCTGCGATTTTGCATTTCACCGGCCGAGAGGATCTAATCGGCTCTCTCAATTCTCACGGTCACAAAATTCAATTCGCGGAATATTTCATTTCATGAAATCATGCGCTAAAAACGGTGTTCCAGCTAGGACAATAAACATTGTACAAGCAATCTGAACCATCGATGCAATTACAAATTAATTTTCCCAGTCAAAAACGCAAAACTCAGACCCTCCTACAGGGGGGTGCTCTACGGGGAAATAAATTTTCAAAAAATATCACAAATATTTTGCAAGAGCTTCTGGCAGTCAAGACGGCAAGCAGAAGTTAACAGATTTTTGACTGAGCTTAGAAATTAATTTTTATTATGTGATATCCAGATAAACCGAATTTTATTGGAATCCTTCGAATTCAAAAGGGTTAAGGCAACGTCCCCTATAAGACATTTTAAATTTCTAGTTTCGGTTTCATTAATTAAACTTGGGTTGATGTTTGGCGCTTAACGCGTTGAAAGGGGTCGAAGTGATTCTCGGACCGCACAAAAATCGTGGTTGCATGGGTACTCACCCTGATTCTCTTCGATTAGGCTGTCAAGGACGAGTGGTGGTCCAATCGGCACCGCGATCCTGCGTGCACTGCGACCACCGTCGAACCCACTGGGCCGGTTTCAGGCTCCTTCCGCGTTTGCACAGAGATCTGCCAGCGAGAAAGTTGCAGGGCCGCTGTAGCACAATCGCCACAATCGCCATAACGTCACGCGAGTTGTGTGTCGCCCACCTGGACCCGGAGAAACGGGAGGCGAAGTCACCTGGGTCTCCTCCGGCGGACTTCCTCCTCGAAAGCTCCGCTTTCTGCGGGAAAATTCTCGCCGACACTCAACTCATTCTCGAGGATCATGGCATTTTTATCTAGTTCGCAGACATCATCGGAGAACAGCGAAATTTACGCTGCTCGATGAAATCCTCAATTGCTTTGACATCGATTGAATCCAATGAACTACTCAATTCTACTTCTTCACGATCAAAGCGATTGTAAAACTATTATACAATTAACTTGTACGCTCGAGTTAATTCGAGCGCGCCAAACAGGCCAAACTGTGCACGCTCGAGATAATTCGAGCGGCGTTGTACATTATGCTGCTGTAATTTTTCACACTCGAATCAATATAATCGAGAATTGAAAATAACAATGTGAAAGCAAAGAAAAGAAATCGTTTTATTGATATTTATCATTCACATGGGATTGCAAGCTATAACACTTATTTATTCAAGAATAAAATACAGCCTTTTTCCGTGGAACAAAAGCGCAGTATATCAAAAATTGATTTTTTTTAGCCGGTTTTTTTCCAAAAAAACTGCGTTAAGGGGTTAAAGGAGACTTACCTCTCGCAATCATTGGAATCGTAAAAATGTCTGTACAAGAGTTATAATAAAAATTGTTCTACTTCCGAATAAACTCTATCGTTTGTCTGAATAAGATTGTAACGAGCTCCTCTATGGAAATACGTGTTCAGATAAAAATTGTTCCCAGACCCGAATGAACGCAATCTCGTCAGCATTATAAATGAGTCCAGTGTCCAATCAGTCACATTCAGTGGTTCCAGCACGAGCCTGACTGCCGTTAATGATTTAATAATGAATCGAACGCGTTATCAAACGGAACGGTGGAGGGGAACGGTTCATCGATCACCTTTTACATACCGGGTCGAAGAAAGGGAAACTCTTACTTCCTGTATAATGCCTGACGCGGTTAGTGTACACAGTCGGTGCGCGTTCGTGCCGCGGCGGTTCGTAGTTCAGAAAAATTTTCGTCGATTTCCCTTTCTACGGGGACAGAGAGCGGGGACTGTGGAACCGGTGCCGTTCATGAACGATTATGCGATCGTCTGTCGTTAAACGATAGCGACGGCGACGGGGGACGCGAGGAGGATCGTATCGTTGCAAAAAGTATCATCGTGTAATTCCGGTTGCGCCGCGTGTGATGTAATCGGCATGGGATCGGCGAGATTATATAAATGTGCAATGATAAAAAAAAAAATCAATTTCACTTTCACCCGGGTGAACTACGATTGGAAAAGGAAAGAAAAGCAACGGGCTACATGCTAATCGGACTGCGATCGGTTCGATCGCCTGAGAGTTCTCTGTGCCGATGCTGTGTGTCGGTAGAATGACGAAACGATACTCGGCTGTAGCAGCATGAGAAATTATCGTTTAGATCGTTTCTCGTTCTGTAGTTTCAGTTCATCGATCGTGCTATATTCCTCTTGATACGTTCGTCTACGGTATCGATCAACGTGTATACACGACAACCATTTGCGGCCACCATTCGTGCCAGGTCAATTTCGACTCGGAATTACTTTCAGCACTGCTCGAACAATTTCCGTGAATATTACGCACGCCTAACATCCTCGATTAGCAGCGGAAACTGCCATTCATGCGTCAGGAACAAGAAAACGCTTGTCTTTCCGTTTCTCGGTGACGCGCAGAACGAATACAAATGAAGTTCTCGAGTTACGTGGCTCGACGTGCGTGATCCTCTGAAATTTTCTCCAGTCACAACTATCTGGTGAACTTCGACCGACGAAGTTTACCGAAGACACTCGTGGGAACTATACCGGTGCTGTATCGAAGTGGATACCAGTATTGTGGTTCAGATGAAAGAGCTGGATACAAAACATTGCGCTTACAATTGCGTTTATTCCCGCCACTAGCTCGGCCGCCATGCTGGATTCACGTAATTTCTGCCCGGAGCTACAATAGAAGCACATATTTAACTAACATCGCACTGTTTTTCTAATGGACAGCAGCACTTTGTGCACGTCGATACGAGAAACAACAGTAGATTCCACAATAGCGTGGAATTGGAGCCTTTAGTCGACTTTAATGTTTATGAAAAAAATGTTCATTAACACATCTTGCGCGGGAAACGAAAAGTCGCTTTTCACGGATTATTGATGGATTATTGTTATTATCGATGGGCTTTTGTGATGTTTTTGCAATAAAATCGGATAGACATACGTTGCAAAAATACAAAACGTGTGCTGCAAGAATGAATGCCACACGGTAAGACTTTCGCGGCAAAGTGCCCCGCGCAAGATGTGTTAATAACGGAGGAAATAATTGAGTTGTAAGTGATTGAATTGCCATGTTATGCGCACTGGAATAAATTAGAGTGGCGAATGTCTTCGGCAAGTTGTCGACGTCTCCCGAATTGACTCGAATCATTTTCCTCGACGAGTGAATATTTTTCAGTGCAACTTTTGGTAATCGAAAGCTTGATTGATCGATGTCGGAAAAGCGAGGGACGTTTACGAGACAGTGACGCGCAAATACAAATAAATATTGTGAATGCGGTTGCACCTGCACCGACATCGTTCGTACCTGGCCAACAGGTACGCGGTGACCCCGGGTAATCCAAAGGACGACAGGCGGATGACCTTCGCCGGTTCTTTACACGTTCGCGTACTCTTACGGCGAGATTTATGATGTTTCGCTCGAGGTATCAGAGAAAATTTTAACGGCGAGCACATATGCCGCTTGCGAGGAACAATCAGCGAGATATCCTAATTAAGAGCGAAACATTTACGCATATTTTATAACGATTTACGCGCTTGCAGCGAGCGTCTTAATTGTTGTTTTCACCGAGGCTGGTTATAGATTGAATATTTCAAGTCGAAAGATAATTGACTATCCTCCCCTAATAATTCACACATACACGCGCGCGGCCCGCCCCTAATTGCTCCGAAGACCTTCGCGTTGCTCGTCAACGTTGACGCAACTGTTAGGGGCGATAATTAATTGGCTGCCTTCAGATTCTGCCGATGCTAACAACTGTGTTAAACTACGTGTCGGTGGCCTGACATCTATCCACCTATCTCGTGCTCTATTCGATGTTCTTTTTGCAATCCACGGTGTACACTGTAATTTGTTAAATTTAAAACTGCAAGCTTATCGGACACTGTGGAAGATTTGTCAACACCACAAGGGTTCAGCTTAAAATTTTCTTTGCGATATAATATAACTAAACTGGATTTTATGCACTCGTGACAGAAATTAACGAAATTTAAAACAATGTAAAGATTTATAAGCGCATTTAAGAATACGCATGCATTATTTTCAACTGACTGAAATTATCAAAGTAAAATTTTTATCTGGCTCAAATGTTTGACGCTTTAAGGGCGAAAGACATCTATCTCAATTTTTTTCGGCTGACTTGAAGACTTATCTTTGAAATTTATGAAAGAATTTAGTTCGCACAAGCGTCAATCTGTAAATTCCTCATGCTTGTTCCAGCATTTTTAAAGACCCCTCGTGACACCATTTGCATTTTCACAGCCCGGCAAGACGCCTTGAAGCAGCAACGAACACAATGAAACAGTCAACAGCATTGTCAACTGCATTTTGTTTGCATTCCAGCTACAGAAAAACGCCATTAACGACACTATAAAAAAAAAGGTGTATACTTCTTCAGACTGTTGGAAAAAACACGACACAAAGAAGGCCTGTGCAACCATTCCCAGTGACGAAGATGCGTTGGCGAAGCGTTTAAAAAACAGTACCGCAAATTACATTACACGAAGCCGAACGCAAAAATCATCTACCAGTTTTCAAATATCATCAGATCTATCAAATTCTCAAGTCAATAGCTCCCTCAGCAATCGAGAGATCAAACACAAAGGGAATTCAATAATTCTCAGCGACCCATAAATGAGATTCCAGCACACAGAACCCGCAAAACAAAATTTTTAATTCGCCAAATTCTCGAGTGAAACAGCTCACTAAATATTCTCAGGAAAACTAAATTTACTTAAAAAACATTTTCAAAACAGATACTACACAGCACCAGCGATCGAGACATATCCAACACAGAAGGGGATTTAATAATTCCCACCACAGATGAGATCCCAGCACGCACAACAACTCGCAAACAAAATTCACCAAATTCTCAAGAGAATCTCTCGGTTCGTTCCCTCCCGAAAAAAATATAAATTTTCCAGGCTACTCACCGTTTTCCATAATCTCGTTCCAGCCCGAGGCAGCACCCTGACCAACCCCAACGCACCACCGGCCGGCTCACACGGTTTTACCGCCAAGTTCATCGTCGATTTATTTATAAACACCGGTAACCCGCTCGTCGACGCGTCCTCCGATAAACAAACAACCCCCCGCCCCTGTTGGGAAGCGGTCCGGGATCGATGAATAGCAGGGCTGTAATAAGAGTATCACTGTCTGTAAAACTATCTACAATAGCGATCGACGTCGATAATATCGTCCAAATAACTTTAAAGCAAAACGAAATATTATTATTTTTTCATGTATTAAAAACAAACCTTCAATCGTGTATATTCATTTTATATTGTACACATATCTTCAACACTTTAACACTAGGTTCACGGAGCACCAAAAGTGAGTATTTTACATTACTTTATGAAAACAAGAAGAATGTGTCTATCCAAGTTTTCAGCCATTTTTTAAATAATATATATACCTAAGGAAATAAGTTTGTTGAGTAATTCCACGTAGATGGATTTTCACAATCTCAATAATGGTAAATTAAAAATATTAGAACCCGTAAACCTAGTGTTAAATAACTGGACAACTAAGTTCGAGATCCAGGCCACTATTAATTAAAGAAATTAATGAGCAATTGAGCCTGCAGAAAATAATGTTCTCGGGAAGTTCAATGAGTATCGACAAGTGTTACCGATTTTTCTTAAAAGCCTGGGCAGCTTGGATCTGGGTAATTATTAATTAGACAAATAAATAAATACGCGAATCAGCACGATAGAATCGATCGGTTCAAGTGTCGGTGATTTTTGTATACTTGAAAATACCGGAAAAGGCGAGTTCCGGTTCCGGATCCACGGGCGCGGATGGATCGATGCGTAGCGCCGGCGATGATCGAGCAGGCAGTGTTCCGATGAGTATCGATCCGAGGGGTGGGGGTAATCGTATCAGAGGAGGGAAGGTCAGAGCTCAAACTTGCAGGTGGTCGCACGCGTTTATATAGAGGATAGAGTCCCGGTTCACGCATCATCCATTAGCGCGCGTCGATTCGTTTTCGCTTGACGCGTGTCACCAGTGTGTCCACGGATCCGCTCGATCGCTCGATCCACCCGTCCCTCGATCTCGCCTGCCAGTCGGAGAACCACGGTGAGTGGATTATTGCAGCTTCCGGTGCGCGTGGATCCGTCAAAGTCCATCGGGATTCAGGGAGAAACTGTGTCCCGTGATCTAGGGAATTTTCGGCCGGTGATTCTAGCATTTTCACTGAGGAACAGTGGTCCCTAGTGGTTTCCGGTGAACCAGTGAAGCACGGCGACGGATGAATGTATAATGAATGTAATAGCCTTGTTTGCATCCGAAAGTGTTCGGTCGTGTTTACATACGAATCGTCTTGAATCTTGTGATATTACAATCGAGAGAACATAAACCGAAGAGAAAAGGAGCTAATCATTCTCATGCGTACCATCGAGATCATAAATCGTCGTGTTCGAACGATCTCTAGTAAACGGACTATGACCGCGTTCAGGCCACCAGGTGTACAAGATCATTCGCACCTCTCTTCGTCGGGTTACCGATTACTCAATTAGTATACATTTTCGAAAACAATCTGCATCGTTTTCTGTGCGTTCACTCCGTCGTACAAGTAAGTATTCATTACAGAATTCTTTTTTCATTCTTTTAACAGAAACGAATATAGATCAAATATAAAATAATAAAAGCGGAGGAGGATGTTTAGAAATACTGTTGTATTACTATCGACTCGCTAAAATTATTAAGAAAAGGTATTAGCGTCTACGTAGGTCCTCCACCTTGCAATTAATGCATACAACTTTTATTTCGCATAGAAATCTACAGTCTAGCAATAAATCTCAAATATCTGTCAAAGATCTATCTCCAAAATCTACAGTCTAGCAATAAATCTCCAATATCTGTCAAAGATCTATCTCCAAAATCTACAGTCTAGCAATAAATCTCCAATATCTGTCAAAGATCTATCTCCAAAATAAAGTTGATACAGCTGATACAAAGTGTTCAACAGATTCTCGTACTATTTTGGATCCGACTAAAACACCGCTGACAATACATTAACAAAAATCCAATCACCGTAGCCGTTCATCTTCCGCGTGTTCAAATAATTTAAAGTATACCAACCGTGATCACGTTGATTCCGCAAAAGTGTTCTGTAGATTATCCTATCGTATTTGGGTCGACGAACCAGCACAGCTGACGCTCCCGGAAGTGATGATGGACTTGTTGCACGTGCCTCTGTCCCGAGGTCATCCACTTCCGGTTCCACGAGCGGTGTTCGTTCTCGAAAACAGAAATTTCGAGAGCGAGCTGTTCGGAGCGAACACTATTCGAACGTTAGAGTCTCCGTCGATCGTTTTTCGGGCGACTTGCTCGTTCGAATGGTTAATTGCAAGTCACCACCGCCGGCCTGTTCTACTACAGCGCCAATCGGCCGGCAGCCGCCATTGTGGTTCTGGTTTTCGATCGATTGTACCGACTGCGTCGACAGTGTACGGCGACTGCAGTTTCGCGGCTTGTCCAGAGGAAAGCAGTCCCTGTTTCGAATCGGTTTCCTGCAAAGTGTACTCTCTTCCGTTGCCACTTCGACATTCGATCTGCGGCTGCAATGATCGAGAAAGGTATCACTCTGCTTCTGATTTTTTGCTGAAAAAACTATCGGACCCTCTGCATTGAGATTTCTCATACATATTCATCGGTATCTCAAGCGCCCGTGTGATTTTTTTCAAGTCGAAATAATCAAAACTACACGTGCCGCATAATTTTGTATAGATTATCCTCTGAAAAACATGGCCCGACGGTTGGCATGATTCGAAACAAAAAAATTAAGTTGGAAATTAATTAATCGGTATAGATATGGTTAAGGTCCGGACCAGAAGAAATGAAAAATCTTGATTGTTTACAAAACGGCGGCATACTGATTTGAAATATTTTCGACCTGCAGCACGATGGGAAAAATCAGACAAAATTGAGGTAGTCTCAAGTTTTTGGTCCCTGTGATAAAAGGGTGTGTACTGAAGATATTCTTGAAATTTCGAGGCAATCATTTGATGCTTCCGAAATTTTTCGGTATTTTCGGTTGGTCCCCCAAAAATAGAAAAATTAGCAGTTTCTCTTTGTTACGCAGCAGGCTAGGGATTTTTTGTCGAATCGATGAAAATGAAGCTTCTCGTCGCAACAGTATCGCGAAGCACCCTGCCAAAATGCATTCGCATAATTTTGTATAGATTATCCTTTGAAAAACATGGTCCGACGGTTGCCAAGATTCGAAACAAAAAAATTAAGTTGTTCATTAATCGGTATGGATATGGTTAAGGTCCGGACCAGAAGAAATGAAAAATCTTGATTGTTTACAAAACGACGGCATACTGATTTTAAATATTTTCGACCTGCAGCACGATGGGAAAAATCAGACAAAATTGAGGTAGTCTCAAGTTTTTGGTCCCTGTGATAAAAGGGTGTGTACTGAAGATATTTTTGAAATTTCGAGGCAATCATTTGATGCTTCCGAAATTTTTCGGTATTTTCGGTTGGTCCCCCAAAAATAGAAAAATTAGCAGTTTCTCTTTGTTACGCAGCAGGCTAGGGATTTTTTGTCGAATCGATGAAAATGAAGCTTCTCGTCGCAACAGTATCGCGAAGCACCCTGCCAAAATGCATTCGCATAATTTTGTATAGATTATCCTTTGAAAAACATGGTCCGACGGTTGCCAAGATTCGAAACAAAAAAATTAAGTTGTTCATTAATCGGTATAGATATGGTTAAGGTCCGGACCAGAAGAAATGAAAAATCTTGATTGTTTACAAAACGACGGCATACTGATTTTAAATATTTTCGACCTGCAGCACGATAGGAAAAATCAGACAAAATTGAGGTAGTCTCAAGTTTTTGGTCCCTGTGATAAAAGGGTGTGTACTGAAGATATTTTTGAAATTTCGAGGCAATCATTTGATGCTTCCGAAATTTTTCGGTATTTTCGGTTGGTCCCCCAAAAATAGAAAAATTAGCAGTTTCTCTTTGTTACGCAGCAGGCTAGGGATTTTTTGTCGGATCGATGAAAATGAAGCTTCTCGCCGCAACAGTATCGCGAAGCACCCTGCCGAAATGCATTCGTCCCAAAAAAAAGTGACTTGTCAGCGGTCCACATAATACTCCAATTCCTCGATCCATTTACCGGAAAAATTCTTGAAAGAGTCTCCGGGCAGACTCCCTCGGTCCACATCAATTTCCCGAGCCACCATATTCGGGCTCTGCTCACCATCCCCCTACTCGATTCGCCTAATCCCTTTCCCTCTATCATCGGACCACCCAATTCTGACCGGTGTCGAGCGAAACGACTTCTTCTGGTAACGTTCCCACGCCTAACTTGAGCCCATCCATCAGAGCGAACAGCTTTTCGAGAAACAGGAGACCTTGTCTGTTGGCACTTTCTCGAAAAATATTTTTTCCCCGTTCTGACACAATCTGCGAGCCATAATCGCGAGGAAACGTCGATCCTCTCACGCTCTGCCGCCATTTTCGCCGGTTCTAACAAATCGCGGTGGTTGCAGAGTAGATGTTTAATTCTTCTGGTAATTGCCAGTGTTTTCTACGATTTTTATGAATACTATAGTAGGTAGGCTTCGCGTTTGTCAAGTGTGGATTAATTTATAGTTGCTCAAGAAAGTGGGGAAATTTTGTTTAGTACAAACTGGAAGTAACTGGTTGGCTACTAGATATTGTAAAATAAGGGAATCGCGTTTAGTATTGCACAGTAACAGGCCCAGTGATTGGACACGATCGTCTCGTTGCTATGCGGTTTTTTATTTCAACAAAGACGAAAGATAATATTGCGAAGGTGATGCAGAACGTGGCAGTTTCTTCTCGGTATCACGTTTGCAAACAGTATCTTTGTTTGCTGAACTTCGTGCATTCATCATTTATTCATTCGTTTTTTCCGAGAGACGCGTCCACTATTACCGAGCGCGTCACCTCCACGAAGTATCGAGTTAATAGTTATGCAAATACAAAGTGTTAAAAGTGGTTCAGGCTGCGTCACGTCTGTAAAACAGCGGATTTTCCACGATGGAAAACTCGGCGCGGCGGGAGCGAGCTTCGTTGCTCCCGCGATGGAAATTTTGCAGGTTGCGGCGATCAATAATTCACGAACGAGTTTCCCAAAAATCCTAAATGCTCCGCGGAAAGAAATGCACGGCAGTATGCGAAGGAATTTTCCGGAATTGTTTGCATATTTCCTGGCGGACGCGGCGCGTTTATTGATAAACGATATCTCGACTGTTGTGGACCACTTAAACAAAATTTTGCATTCTCTTCGGCAGAGACAACTCATTTTATCCCCCTTTGAAACACTATTACTCTATCGAATCGTACTTGGATCGTTCGAAAATTCGATTCTGTGTTGATCCGGATTTTAATTATCAGTTGCACGGTTTTTGTGGAGCCTTGGCGATTCGAATTTTTCTTATGGGTTTTACTGGCTTAGTATGACTTCGTTCTCGGTCCCCAGCAGTCCCTGAACCTCACCTTTGCACACCGTAGACTTTCTAATTTCCTATCCTCTTTTCTTCTCTCCCTCTCTCTCTCTCTCTCTCTCTCTGTCGTTGAATCGTATTTGAATTTCATGTTCCATAAGATTTATGCTCGTTGCGGCAACGTTAATCTTCCCTGCTTTTTTCTAATACGTGCGAATTTAATTTTATAGCCGCCCATGAAATATTAGATGGTCGTCAAGTAGCAAAAGACTGCAGGACCCGATGCATTTGCAAGGCGGAAAATTAGAAAAAATATGGTAATACGGCCAACCTAATAAAATTCGATATACCTTCGTTCTACTATCAATGCACCAGTCGCGCGGGGCAAATAAAATTTCAAGATACATGTCTCTCTTTGCGCCGGTCTATAAAACCACAACTTTGCATAAAGTGTCGCGTTTTATTGCCTTCCAGCAAAAAAATTGACCACTTTTAGAATTTTATTATTGCCAACTGTTTTGCAACGTAGTCTGTCGAGACTGAGTGCCGTAGACTAATTTTCGCCGTGTGTAGCTTACTATGAATAACGTTAATTCACGTTCCCGGAATAGAGGAGGATTCGCTTTGTACGCGTGAGAAAAGGTGGAAAAGAAACTTGAAGAGTGCGAGAAAAATTAATTCTTTTTTCATCAAAGGAACCCGCTCGACGCAATCAGTGCTATGGATTAATTTTTATGGGACATCTTCAACTTTTCCTAATTATACAGAAAGGAATATACTTTTCCTCGAAGGGCAGTCGACTAACTCCATCCGGCGTAAATACTAACGATCTCTACGAAAATTTGTATACTATATTGAAAGATGCCCGAATACGCGAAAGAAAGATTTGTGGGTCCATCTCGCATAGTTTTGCCATAATAAATTCCCAAAAGATGGTCTTACTGAGATGGGATTGGAAAGAAGCTCTGAACAAAAATTGAATTGATTTTGCTCGGTTAATTTCTATGGGACTTTCCATTGACGTAAGGAAGTGGGGGGAGGGCATGAGGGGACCTTGACCGTGGTGAAAACACTCTAATTGGACCTTGTGCGAGTTGTTTCCGTGACGGATGACTGTTTTGACAGCGATCGAAGCGATCCCACTCGGTTTTGGAAAGGCGATCCGCTCGGAGACAATGTCGCGCAACGTCACGCACAGAGTCCAGCCGGCCGTTCATGGAAAACCGACCAGATTCGCCTTTTCGACCCTGAAGGTGAACCTGTCGCGCGTATAAGAACGGGCCCCGGGGCCCGGGCCCCTCGCATTTTCGTCCGTTTTGTCGATCGGTACGTCGCGGCGCTCAGGCGAGCCTAACTCGCCTAACTCGCCTATAAAACCGATCGTCGCGCCACCCTCTCCTCTCTCTCTCTCTCTATCTCTGTCATCTGTCCAAGTCGTGGATCGCAGAATTTCCCATTTCCCGGCGTGTTCTCGTCGATCAGTGTCGTCACAACTCGTTCAGTGGGTGATCGAAACGGTATTTGTTGTGCCGAGCTCGCTTTTGGCATCGCGAGTGACGCCTGGGAGGATCGAGGGATCGTCATGTCGATCATTGAACGTGAGTAGATGGTTGCTTGCTTCTCTTCTTTCTTTTGTTTCGTTTTTTTTTTGCACCACCATGGTGTCTGTTCTTTATTTCTAGCGACACTGTACATACTTGCACGACAGCGTTTTCTTGATATAATAATTCATGCTTTATCTTGCAACAACGGCCTTTGTAATTGAAATAATTTATTGACCCTTTGCACTCGAGTGGTGACTCTGAAGCACCACTAGAAATTATTATGGCATTATTTCAAAGAAATTACGAAAAATATTAGAAAATGTTTGTTGCATTACAAAATTTCTATTTAATAGATTACTAAACATTTAAATGTTATATGTAGTAATCGGATCAGTTTCGTATGAATAGAATGAGAATATTCTAAGACGGAAGAGAAATTTAGTTTTAGAATGAAAATAGCGCCGAGTGCAAAGGGTTAAATATCTCCTGCGGTGAAGTATGAAAAAATTATCACAGGACAGTTATAAATTCTTCTTATGTTTAATATTCTTCTTATATTAAACAACGAGACGCACGAGATTAATTTCATTTTCTTTGCGCGGTATTTGCAAAATCGTGATCGTCACACGGTGGTAGCGAACCTATCATGGTACTTCAAGATATGGTTTAAAAATGTGGTATGAACAAATTATTTTAAATATTAATGTAGAAAATACAGTCATTTAGGACACGTGTACATATCTGTGTTCAACCTCGATTTATTTTAGCGATCCGTGGGAACGATAAACGTACAGAAGTACGAACAATAAAACGCGAATTAATAACAAATTGAAGGTCGAGGCTAAAAGTGAAAGTAAAAACGAAACGACGCGAAGCAATTTCGTTCGGTCGTCCCATCAGCGTGTCCATTCTGTAGCAAAAAGCCTGAACACTTTTTAATACTGTTATTTCCTGACAGTCGCTGCTATAAAAACCCGTATTATAAATTGTAGTACTAATTGCACCGATTATGTCTTGTCCAGCGAAGTAATTCTGCAAACTACTCTTTTTTTCTCTCTCTAGACAGCAACAAGTTGACACTTCCGCAAAAACAAATCATCCAATGCAATCATGTCACCGACTTGACTGACATAACAACATATCATTTATTACACCATAATATATCAGCATAATAATTATTGCATTACGCAATCTGACAGAACGTTCCTCCGCTAATCGAGGCGTAAAATTATTATAAATATTCCCAAACATTGTCACGACGATTAACGAACAAATTTTATAACGTAAACGATGAAATCTCGTATGATACGATCAATACAGCCAGACTATAATTTGTGAAAAATTTAGTATACAAACTGTAAGACTGAACCTCGCCAGTTGAGGTAGAAATATGATGAAAAATAATTCCAAGCAGTTGTTGTAGAAATGATGGAGCCCCGTACGAATTTATTCCGGCATAAAGATCGATCGCGAATTTCCAGATCGAGGATATCAAGATCAACGATAAGACACTCGACTTTCGCAAGAAATCCTCCAGTGTGTTTCCTGGATTTAACGTTCTCGAAGTGAGCGTCGATTCAGCGACTCGGGCCACTTGACTAATTAACCGTTCGTGTTACACCGTTTGTTCCTTCTTCCGCGACCAGATGGAACCATAAATTCCGTCCCAGCTACACCGTGGAATCCTTATTGCGCTATCCGTACGAATTACAAAAATGTCGACAAGGAAAATTGGTTTCCCTGCGGTATCAATTCCCATTAGAACGTGCACACGGACACTCCCATTAACATTCGAAAAAAATAGATTTTACTTGCAAAAGCAACGAGACCGAATATCCTTTTACACGATTTTCATTCGAGGGATTCAATAATTTTCCATAGAGACGTCTGCGTAATTCCGATAATTATAAAGCAGGAAATCTGAAACCAGTCGTTCGACGTTAATCACTTTTCTAGAATTCGACCACTTGAGTTTCATTTTTTGAAGCTAGAAGTTTACTAGGCCAAGGATAGAAGAAATTTTGATAAAATTGCCCATGGTTACAATCGCTCAGAAAATGCTAGATAGAAATATAAAACGTAATAAATATACTAGTAACTCTCGGCTTATTTAATTTTTATTGTACCATAAATACACACACTTAACACGTTGACCGCCATGTCACCCATGTGTGGGTGACGGAATTATTTGTCCAGGTTTTAAACTGGATTTCTACGTTGATATATTCATTGTACCAAATTCGATTGGGGTCTGTAAAATGCAAGAAAGTTGGAGGACTACTGGATATCATACATTTAATTTTTGTCAATTTTTATTTCATCAAATAACTTACTTTGTTTCTATGGAATTTTTCAGGTTTCTCGTGTGGCGTTTCAAAGTGTTGATATGAACATGCTTTTTCTCCAGAGCACTCTATTTAATCTCTGACAATCGCAAGGTTCCATAAACGTTATTTTTACAGAAAGACAGTGGTATTATCTTGACATAAGCGGGGCAATTTGCATGAATTAGTCAGGCGACCAACGTGCTCACCAACAAGGGCGTACACGTACAAACTCGAAGAACACGGCGCTAATTAATTTCACAAATACGTTTCTCCGTCCTCTTTTTCTGGTCGCGAGGGGCATCGTCGCGTTTCTAGCTCGTCGCGACGAGGATGAACGATTACGAGAACGATGGCTCGATTAGGATTGCGCGAACGAGAAGCAAGAAACAGCGAAAGAAGTTTAGGGAGATTAAGGAAGCACGCGCTGCATGTAAATCGCGAATCTCCTCCGAGGTCTCTGCCTGGTTTTTCTGTGTCGCGTCAATCGGAAATTGAAATCGCCGATTTGAAAGTGTAATCGACGATTATGACGCTTGTCGGCTGCCATAATCGACGTCGGGGTCGGGATTACACCGGCTTTTTACGCTCGGCAACATGATACGGTGTGTCCGACAGGAAATCTACTGGGTGTGTCCCTACGTAGGGCGAAGTTAAAGTTTAGTCGCTTTGAAGAAAAAAACCCTTTCGGCGATCACACATTTCTTTCAGCGAATCTTTCCGTTCGATTTATTTATTGTATTAACTCGTTCGCGTGACCATAGAATGTTTACCATTAAATTTTTACTATTGGATTTCTTCGATTTGTTTTTTATCCATTCACGAACAGTGAATAAATAGCAATGGTTTTTCAAAATGAATGAAAGGTCAAAAGCTTGATTACGCAACGCTTTGACACACACTGGCAGCTAATCGGTTACGAAAAGTCGTGGCGGGAAATTCAAAAATTGAAAGTCGCCAAATGTTGCTCTAGAGATTGGAATTTTTTCACTGGAACGGGATTAATTTTAATATCGTTCTGGAAGATATTAGAAGAGAAGACGTCCCTCTAGGTCGTTCTTTTTCCCAGGCCGGTTTTCCTCTCTCTCTCTCTCTCTCTCTCCGGCGAATTAAACCGTGATCAACAATAACGTAATTATCAACGTCAACTTTCTTATCCTACTCCCTCGGCGGAAATTCTTTTTTTTTTCTTCTCCCCGGGGGTACTGCAGAGGAAAAACTCGATAACGAACCGGGAGTCTCTCTCTCCCGCGAGCTGTGCGCGTTCTTCCAGGATGATAATGCTCGGTAATTTATCTGGCAAACATTTCACGTCCCTTTCTCCGTCGTCGCCTGCGAAATCAAGTTCCTCTCTTATCTTAAAGCCCAATCAAAGTCACAACGCAACGAGTCCCGTTCTCTCCGTAGTCGCGAGAGTTTAGAATGAAGCTTCTCGCCTCTCCTTTGTTCCCTGTTCTCTCTTTCTCTCTCTCTCTGTCTCTCTTTCTCGCTTTATTCTTCGTCCCTTCGCCGGTTTTCTCTTCTCTTCTTTTTTTCTTTGCCCCTCGCGTCGCCTTCTCATCGCCTTTTCTTCTCGACCATTGTAAGTCCCACGCCTTTTATTCCCCCCATTTTTTTACCCCTTTTCACTGTGCGCTCTCCTTTCCGTTTCGAGGTCCGAAACGAGGTGCCCGGGTCATTTCTGAAATTACACCGGTCTCAATTAACACGCCGGCGTAATTAACGCGCCGAGCTGACGCGGAGAACTTCGAGCGGACGCCCTCTTTCGATGGACGATCCGGATCCGACTCCTGTTAAGTGTTATCGCGAACTATAATATAAGAGAAAATGCAACTCTCGCCTCCTTTGCGAACGATTAAAACGATTTATCAAAAGAATGTTACGCGCTCCCTGTGAATTACTTAAACTATTTAGGAGTAACTTTGAATAGCAAAATGTGTGAAATTAATTAGACTATGTTTACGTGAACAGCGAGCTTGTGAACGTATAAACTCACATACGACAGTGGTGGCGAAAATGCGTTAAGATTCTTCCCGAAACAAGACACGACGGTGTATCACGTGAACACGCCCGACAAAATGGCGGCACTATAGATCTCGCGGTCCAGCAGAAACGATCTTCATCCCCGAGAAACATCGTTCTTCCTCAAAGCTCGGTAGATTCCCTTGTCCAACTTGCCGGTGCTTTATCTCAGCTGGTCGACCCATTACGGGGCGACCTAATTACCCAATTGCCAAATTTAAACGACTATTCTGCCAGCCCTCTGACAACCTCCCGTACCCCATCCGTGTCCTGAAACGTTGTTCCACCCATTTTCTTTTCGCCTCTTTCAAGGTGGGACGATCGAATAATTTTTCGAAAATTTTCTTTCCAGGCGCGGGAGGGTATAAAAGGGGTAAAATAGGGGTGTGGAATATGGTGAAACTGGTGCAGGTGCAAAATAGTGGTAAAAGGGGAATGAACGAAGGGAAAAAGTAGCATAACAGACGGTTCAAACAGGGATAACGTTGTGGCGAAAGGGAGGGGTAAAATAGATATAAAATAGGGGTAAAAGTAGGGGTAAAAAAGGGGAATAAACGAAGAGAGAAAGAAGTGTAACAGAGGGTTCAAAAGGGGATAACGTTGTGGCGAAGGGGAGGGGTAAAATAGATGTAAAATAGGGGTAACGAGGGGGGTAAAGAGAGGTAAAATAGGGGAGAAAAGGGGGTGAAAGAGGGGTGAAAAGGGGTTACAGGGACTTGTACAGTCGTTTGGTCGACTTCCAGTTGTCCGCGGAGCCAGCGATCGATGGCGGACCGAGAAAGCTTCGCGTTCCTGGCAGAACCTTGTTCCAACGATCGTTAGTCCGCGCCCTGTAAACAGAGGACACGTAATGATTATTATTATAGGGGGGGAGGGCGGAAACGAAGCAGGGGGGTCGAGACGGTTACGAAACCGGTGCCCCGTATCCGACTATATTCCGTATGGAAAACTGCATCAGAAAGACGACGTTGCGTAACGAGGGGATTTCTCGAGACTTTTTCTGCGAGAAATGGTTAATTTTAGAAACAGATAGGCTTTATTGACAAATTGAACGTATTCTCTCCGACAAGATGGCCTTCCCGTCCTTCCTCTCCAGGGGTTCGATCAGGGTTAATCACTAAGCAGATTTTACAGCGGATTTTATGGATCTATGACAGGAATGAGTAGATCTAATGTGAACCAGAATTTAAAAGTACTGTTGTATTATTACAACGTTTATTCTACACAAAAATCCACAGTCTACTAATCACCAAGTATTGTATTTAATTAGGATAGTGATTTCATCTTCGCTGTCTCTAGTTTACCGATCTGCCAATCGGAAAGTTCAAATATGCGAGAAAAATTTATACTAAACTGATCGCCCCACGGTCTTGAAAGCATCGATTCTAAAACACCCACGAGAATTTAATTAAAATATCGTATTTAATTCTGAAAATGATTTTATCTTCACTATCTCCAGTTTACCGATCTGGCGATCGGAAGATTGCAGTATGCGAGAAAAATTTATACTGAATTGATTGCCCCATGGTCTTGAAAGCACCGATTCTAAAACGCCCAAGAGAACTCGATTAAAATATCGAATTTAATTCTGAAAATGATTTTATCTCCGCTATCTCCAGTTTACCGATCTGGCGATCGGAAGGTTGCAGTATGCGAGAAAAATTTATACTGAATTGATTGCCCCATGGTCTTGAAAGCACCGATTCTAAAACACGCAAGAGAATTCAATTAAAATATCGAATTTAATTCTGAAAATGATTTTATCTTCGCTATCTCCAGTTTACCGATCTGGCGATCGGAAGGTTGCAGTATCCGAGAAAAATTTATACTGAATTGATTGCCCCATGGTCTTGAAAGCACCGATTCTAAAACGCCCAAGAGAATTCAATTAAAATGTCGAATTTAATTCTGAAAATGATTTTATCTTCGACATCTCCAGTTTACCGATCTGGCGATCGGAAAATTGCAGTATGCGAGAAAAATTTGCACTGTGCTGATTGCCCCACGGTCTTGAAAGCACCGATTCTAAAACACGCAAGAGAATTCAATTAAAATATCGTATTTAATTCTGAAAATGATTTTATCTTCGACATCTCCAGTTTACCGATCTGGCGATCGAAAAATTGCAGTATGCGAGAAAAATTTGCACTGTGCTGATTGCCCCACGGTCTTGAAAGCACCGATTCTAAAACACGCAAGAGAATTCAATTAAAATATCGTATTTAATTCTGAAAATGATTTTATCTTCGCTATCTCCAGTTTACCGATCTGGCGATCGAAAGGTTGCAGAATGCGAGAAAAATGTATACTGAATTGATCGCCCCATGGTCTTGAAAGCACCGATTCTAAAACGCCCAAGAGAATTCAATTAAAATGTCGAATTTAATTCTGAAAATGATTTTATCTTCGCTATCTCCAGTTTACCGATCTGGCGATCGAAAGGTTGCAGAATGCGAGAAAAATTTATACTGAATTGATCGCCCCATGGTCTTGAAAGCACCGATTCTAAAACGCCCAAGAGAATTCAATTAAAATGTCGAATTTAATTCTGAAAATGATTTTATCTTCGCTATCTCCAGTTTACCGATCTGGCGATCGAAAGGTTGCAGAATGCGAGAAAAATTTATACTGAATTGATCGCCCCATGGTCTTGAAAGCACCGATTCTAAAACGCCCAAGAGAATTCGATTAAAATGTCGAATTTAATTCTGAAAATGATTTTATCTTCGCTATCTCCAGTTTACCGATCTGCCGACCGGAAGGATGGTCTTGGAAGCACCGATTATAGAGCATCCGAGAGAACTCGATTAAAATGCAGCAATTCGTTGGTCGAGCAAGCCGAACAGGTGTTAGTAGTCTCGTCGAGAGGCGTCATTGCGTGCGCGAGGATAACGAGCTGCGTACACTGTTTACGCAATGAGCGAATGAAAGTCAAATGACGTTCCGCGCAGGGGAGTAGTTAGTTGGTTGCTTTCGTCCAAGATCTCGTTTCGCGATTAATAAAGTGGAAGGCTTCACGCTTTCACCGGCCGTTTTCCTATCTCTCTGTCTCGCGGCATCGAGATTGCCCTGTCGAACCGCATTAGTTTTTGCTCGGACACATTGACAGTCTATCTGACAGTCCTTCTCCGTCATCTTGATTAGTCCAGTCTAATTCAATTTTACTTCCATAAATCAGTAAAATGAGCTCGTTAACTTCACATCGACAAAGAGAAGACTGGCAGTAACAGAGACCGCACACTTCCGAACTAGATTTCTAAACTTGTTCTCGCAGTTCGTTCTGCTAACTTATAGTATGTCGTAATATTACGTCACGGACAGGCAACCACGACTCGCACGGAAAGACGTAACATTGCGTCAGCGGCCGGGAACGTATCGCGGAGAACGAAGAAGAAACGATTTTTCCAATTTTAAAATACAAGGCTCTCTCTATTCGCTTTGACAGAATCGTAAACAATGATTTTTATCTTTCGCCTTTGCTCCCGGCTGAAAATCTTGCTGAAAATGCAGCGCCGTTTTCCGCATTGTATATTTTCTGTTCAGGAAAGATGTTTTCACGTGTTTGCACTCGAGTGCCGACTTCGAGGCGGCAATAAACATTGCTGTGTCATTATCCAAAATATTTTTTACATTATTAAATTTGTTTGTATTGAACTCGTTGAACCACGGTGATAAAGGCAAAACTATTGCAGTGCCACTGAATATCAATTTAAAAATGCTGAAATTAACTAGATTACAGTGTAAGGTGTGGGATATTCTTCGTCAAGTAACTTAACATTGTTTGTTAATGTTGTTGTTCACATTGTTATTAGTAGACGGCGAATATTCGATGCAGAATAAAAATTGTAAGACACAGCTACGTGTATTTCTTTCCCTAATTTATTGAGTTGAAAATAATGCCACAGCAGTTTCATATTTTTTTTTAATGTTCTTATTGTTTCTGGTTCGATCTACTCATTTTTCATTACGAGCAATGCCGAGCCGTGCTACGAATAAAATCTTGTGTGAAACGCATAAAATTCGCGTGGCAGTCAACGTGTTAATAAATTATTAAACGTTCGAGTATTGTACAAGTCAATCACATCGGTTTCATACGCAGGTGAACAAAATCATTGAAAATATTCTAGGTCCGAAGAAATGTTTGGTAACATTTAAAGTTAACATTTTGACCGCCAAACTAGAAACCTCAAGAACTCCGTAAAATCAAAGTAAGTTAAATTTAATGAAATAAAAATCGATAAAAATTAAATGTAGTCCTGCTTGGACTTTCTTGAATTTCACAGATCCTAATCAAATTCGGTACAACGAATATATAGACGTAAAAATTCATTTTAAAACCTGGCCAAATAATTTCGTCACCCACACATGGGTGCGACGTTAAAGGTTCAATAACAACTGCTCGTCAATTGAAATCATGTCTACTGCCCGAAAACCGATTCTCTCTGTCACTGTGAACGACATTACCGACCATGATCTCTACACCATCGTTTCTGAGGAAGCTTCTCTCGACGAGGAATGAATAATTCGCATCAATCTCGTTAAGCCCGTTTCGCGATTCCGTTTGGAGTCGTCGCGAGAAAGCAGCGACACAGTCGTGTCAGCGATGGAATAGAGAGAGAGAGAGAGAAGGAGAGTACGTCAGTCGTTGTCCCGGGAATAATTCAACAAAGGACGCCTGTTGCGACGTCGAACAGCTCGAATGTCATCGAGCGGCGATTCACCGGGAACGATCGCATCGAGGAACGCGCATCGGCCGTGTTGGCACGCGTTGCATCCGCGGCTGCAACGCCTAAAGATTGCACCGATGCCCTGGAGCAGCTCGATCCAGCCCGTTGCACCCTTTTTCCTACGACAGGAATCTTTCTCTTTTTCTTTGTCTCTCTCTCTCTCTCTCTCTCTCTCTCTCTCTCTCTCTCTCTCTCTCTCTCTCTCTCTCTCTCTCGCTCTTGGTCGATTGCCAATTGTGACGCGGCGGGTCGATGCGCCCTCGTAACAGCTCGACAACATATTTTCACCGGCAAAGTTAATCCCGCACGGTCCCGCCCTTATCGTAAACGCTAATTGCACCGACGGCCGCCTGAAATCCTCTGCCAGCCGAAATACACTCGCTGTTTATCTCGATTTTTTACGGGCTCGTACTTAACCGGCGATCTGCCCAACGATTCACCTAATTACCGTCGTTCTTTCCGAGCTGGACGCTTAGGATCGACTTTGTAGATTCTGCATTTTTATTCGTATCCATTGCACTGCGGACCTTCCGCGCATTTATAGCTCGCTGTAGTAATTCCAACAGTTCTTTTATGCCGAATATCTAAAAAACGTGCTTATCTAAAGCTAAACGTGAATATCGAAAAAGTTGTGCTCAAACTGTTGTGTTCAAATTTCAACCTATTGACAAAAGTATGCATAGCAGGAATGTATGTTTGTGATAACTGTCGGATCTTTTCGAACCAAGCCGCTCGCATTAGAAGAGAATTATTAACACATTCGTTTCACTTCCGATGCATCTTCTAACTGATCGAAGAAACTTTTCCCATGTACAATTGGTCAGAATTAATCGCAATTTAACGGTTCAAGTATTATGTGTACGTCTAATTTGTGTGACATTGCGTCGGAAGAAGACATTTTTGCTGCCCGAGATTCGTTCGCAAAGGTGTTCGGAAAATCCGCAAAATCAAACAGTTTGAAAAATAAATCCAACCGTGAATTCTCTTCCGAGCCGATAAAATGGACGTCTTGTCTTCGAATTTTTAAGTTGTTGAAAAAATGTAAGCTGCGAATTTGATTTGATTTAGCGTGGACTGTGTATGTATGAATGTGTATACGTATGTATACTGTAATTTGTCTCAGCGCAGCAGAAATAGATCTCGACTGAGATCTGAAATGCTTAACACCAGGTTCACGGGACCCGTCAAAATGGCGGATTCCAGTATTTTTAATTTAAAATTATTATGATTCTAAGGATGCGTACATGAGAAATTATCCAGCAAATTTATTTCTTTGAGTATATATTGTTTGAAAAGTATTGCTAAAAATGTGGGTAGCAGCTTCTTGTTATTTTTATAAAGTAATGCAAAATGGTCACTTTTAGTGCTCCGTAGACCTAGTGTTAAATAAAGAGAGAAAAAAATGGACGTCTTGGCGAATGTTGGGCAAGGTCGACGCCCTGTTTTCGAGCATCGGGATCGCTGCAGATTTATTCACGCGTCAACGAGATCGGCCGCGTCCATCGCGCGCAGTTTCGAAATCGCTGCGGTGACTCCGATGGCTCTGACGGCTCGGAAAGAAGAATACGAATGACCCTGATCATGGGACAGGTTCACCTCGAGCTTAGGCTCCTCCCTCCCGGCGGCTCGTGCACCTTCGAGGTCGCCAATGGCGAAAGAATTCGACCTTTGAGAACGGCCGGTGTCGTAACGCAAGAGCTTGTTCGCTTGAACTCGCCGAACGGTTGATACGCCGATAAGGAAGCTCGTGTTTACGTGGTTGTAGACGCTGACTATACCGGCGATACTTGTGCAATCGTTTTCCAACAGGATTTCGGGAGTCCCCGGCAAAGGTAGCCAATTGACAACGATTACCAGAGCATGCAGCGCTTCGTTTATTACGCGTGGAAATATGACCCAATGTGGAAATTTGAATTTCAACTTTTCAAGGCGAAGAGTAGGGCATTTTTGAAGCTGACGATCGGCACTTTAAAACTAAGATTAAAACTAAAATTAAAACTAAAGTTACGGCCGATCGAGTAAAAAGGCTCCGAACTTATTTGCTGATCTAACATTTTGCATCCGTTCCAGGCAGAAATTGCCACGTATTGTGACATAATTTTTATTTTTAATGCCGTAAGTGAACATCGTGTAAATTTGTCAATGTTTGTTTAATCAAGGAGAAAAACACGATCGATCAGTGGTTCAACAAGTTTGTACTAAAAGCGGACTGTTCTTTTTACTTTGTTGTCATTGACAATGGTAATTCCGACCTAGAGCCGACAAGTGACATTGTTCAATATTAAAACACGATCGCATTAATATTTATGCTGTAATAATTAGCCGGACGTCGGAGGAGGAAAAAGGCGCTGATGTACACGATACGGTTTTATGGAGTTGGTTCTTCTTCGAATGCAAACATGTTATTGAACGCGAGCGGCTAATTTGTATTTTATTTCGAAACACGATTGCGCAATCTACTTATTCCAACCTAAGAGTATCTGTTCCAGACGAAGCATAAATTGTGCCGCCATCTTGAATCCGACGCCGCGCTGGTAGCTAATTTCATTGACCGTTTGTATTTGTTGCATCATCTGCATCGTTAAAATGTTTTATCAAACGCACTGCATCTGAGTTATAAAATATTGAAACAATTTATTAGAAGTTAAAATATTTAACCCTTTGCACTCGAAGCCATTTTCACTCTAAAACGGAACATTTCTTCCGACCTAGAATATTTCCCTTCTATATATATATATTTTTTCATGCTATACATATGAAAATGGTGCAATTTACCCGTACAGTATTGAAATGTTTACTAATTTATTAAATACAAACAAATTTAATAATGTAAAAAATATTTTGCGGCGCCTTACAGTCGCCATTCGAGTGCTAAGGGTTAATTATGAAGTTCTCGGTAATGAATATGTAGAATTGGTTCGTGAGGAGAGGAGAACCGGTAAGCAATTTTATAAACGGTCTCGAGCGTTGAAAATGGAATGTATTTCCCATTGTTCTGTAACGAGGTCTCGCAAGAAACTGTTTCGTTATTTTTTAGTCCGGGTTAAGACACGGCAGCGGCCGTCAAGTGCCGAACAAACACGAGCGGAAAAGTTGCGCAATTAAAGGAGTTTACGTTGCGCTTCTCCGCGGCTAATTACTATTTTCAATCGCGTCCTTGATCCTTTTTCGCCAAGACCCTCCCGTGAGAGATCGATCGTCCTTCCCTCGAACTGTCGCGACAAGAAAAATATGCCGATTGATCGCGAGCCTTCGACCGAAATCCTCGTAATTTCCTTCTCGCGTCTCGTTCTCTCCCCGATTCTCCATTCCCGATCGAATATGCATGAGCCGAGATGAAATAATAGCGTCGATTACGATCGTAATTAATGTGAATTTTATTCATTCGATGTCCAAGTCGACTTTTTTTCAGTGGATCACCGAGTTAGGTGTAAAAACGTGTTTGCAGGTCTGCGATGCATATGGAAAATTGGAAGAACATTATATTGCACGAGTTACAATCTTGTAAAATAAATAAAAACTCTTCCGGGTGACACGTGTTTGAATGAATTATCGTTTGTTTATGCGCGCGCGTAATGAGCACGTCGCGACCGCGAGAAATCAATCATAGCTCGCATTTTGTATTTGTTCAATTATCTCCGAATGACGGCGTGTTTCAATGACAATAACAGTAATAACAGGATAAGAGCGGAATAATTTAACACGCGAGAAAAATTATGGTAAAAAGTAATGTTCTCGTTTCGCGAGACAAACGAAGGTCGATGGAAAATCTGCGCAAGGTCCGCTAATTACGATCAAAATAACCACGATGATCGATCTCCAGAAAACGGGACTCTCCCTTACACCGTGAATCCTCGGCGAACAATTAGTATGATTCTTAAAAGCGGGGAAGCTAACTTGACGTAAGCGATTATGTAAACGAGCACTTGAAAAATAATGAAGACTCGCTGTTTGCCGCGGATTTAGCAACAAATACACATGTGTGCGTAAACGTTTGCACGCTCTCATCTGCTGTTTTACAATTCTAATGATCGCGGCTTGTCTCGTGAAACCATAACTTGGTATTATAACGATGACAGCTCAGTCGATCTCCGGCGGATCTCTGGATGCTATGTGAATTTCAAGCTGCGTGTCGTTCGATCATCGGTTCGCGAATCTACCCGATCGTTGATCATTCTGAATCCTCGATCGATCTACATTTTTCTATTTCTGAAACGATCTTCGGGGAAAGTGAAAACTTTCTGCGATTAATTAGATCATTCTTTCGTCGATTTCACGGACGTCATCGATCAGTTGTACTGAAGTAGGCTCGAAACTTGCATGTCACGATGGATTTGCCTTATTTCCTGCCCGCGTTCGACACAATTGACAATTCAAACACGAATTACACAAATCTTCAGCCGTCTATGACCAATTTCTACATTTTTTCCTTTTTCTTTCTTCTCGTAGGCTTGTTACGTCATTCCGCTTTTTCGATCATTCTTACAAGGAGGAAACGATATATTTAATAGTCCGATACTCTTGCAATCTTTATCGCAATTGCATAAAAGCCGCGCACTAGCAGCAATTTTCTTTTTCCTACGGCGAATTACTCTAATCATCATAATGGCGAAAAAATTTATATCACAAGCGACTGACGAACAGTATACACAGCAAATTCACAGATGTCGTTATCAACAAATGTACAATGTCAGCGCAGAAACTTTTCCAGCGTTTCCAATAATGCAGAGCGAGGTCGCTTCGTCATTTGTTTACAAACTTCGGGTAAAATTCAGATATGAAACTTTCTTTTAAAAAAAAACCTGGAAATATTGCGGAACAAAGGAAAAATATGGAGGAAGATGGATGAATAAGTTTCATGCTTGAAAATATTTATTAAAGTTGACCTTCCTTCTGAGAGTTTCGGTTTGTTAACAGAGGAGAAACTTTCCTTAGCAACTTCAGTGAATGTTTTCCGGGGCGAGGCTTCAACCTAATTTTGTTTACTCGGTTTTTCATTATTCTGCAACATTTCGGCTTCGATTTAAGCAAGGTTTCGTCGCTCTAACCTAATTCAATCGAAAGTTCTGCAATTATACTCATTGAAGTTGACCTTCCTCAGAAATATTCAATTTTTCGAGGAAGGCCAACTTCGATAAATATTTTCTGGGCCAAAAATTTACCGATCATTTTTCTACTTATTTTTTCAACATGTTTTGAACATATAATTCTGTTCGAATATAATTCTGTAACATTTCGGCTTCGATTTAAGCAAGGTTTCATCGCTCTAACCTAATTCAATCGAAAGTTCTGCGATTATGTTCGTTGAAGTTGACCTTACTCAGAAATATTCAATTTTTCAAGACAGACCAACTTCGATAAATATTTTCCGGGGCAAAAATTTACCGATCATTTTTTTACTTATTTTTTCATTATTCTGCAACATTTCGGCTTCGATTTAAGCAAGGTTTCGTCGCTCTAACCTAATTCAATCGAAAGTTCTGCGATTATGTTCGTTGAAGTTGACCTTCCTCAGAAATATTCAATTTTTCAAGACAGACCAACTTCGATAAATATTTTCCGGGGCAAAACTGTACCGGTAATTTTTCTATATATTTTTTAATTGTTCCGTAATATTTCGGCTTTGATGTAAGCAAAATTGATTGCATCGAAAGTTCTGCGGTTTCGCCACAAAGATGACCAAACGATCGTAAGTACGTCGTTTCCGGTTTCCCGCATTGGAAGGACAACAATGTCAGCCGGAATAACGCGTCACCGGCACGCATACTCTCGTTCCCGTTGAATAGCAACCCGGGAATATTTGTCGTCGCTTCAAACTTGTTAAGAGAAACCTACGGAGAGACAAATGCGCACGCCAAATCAGTTCAGCGAGTTTCTCGGTTGATAAACAGCGAACTTTCGAGATGTCGTTCGAATGAAAATTTCTTACACTCGACGCTCACACCTAAATAAATTTTTCTTTTTGGTTTATTAATCCTAGCTTGTTTCACAGTAATTTTCAGAATATTACAAAGCGTAGAGCTGTCCGTCAGGTTTCGCAGTATTGAAATTGGTTCTCTATTCGAGCCGCGACTCGAACAGCTGAAGGTTCTACTTAATTTGCATTTGCGAGGTTTTGCAGAACCTTCTACAATTTAATCGCAACATTAGACAGCCCACTTTGTTGCTCATCAATATTACATGACCCTGCAATTGTGCAAATGCCTCGCTTCGTAATGGTTATTTTTCACCGTTCATTTTGTAATTTTCGTTCTGCGCCACGAATACGAATGTGGTGAATAATTTTTCTTGCCAACGACTTTCTGGAACAATAAGATACATGTAACGTCACCGAATTCACCTTGCGGTTCGTCGGTATTACATGACACGGCATTTTGTCATGCTCGGAACATACTGTTGCAATTTTACTTTTCGCGATTTATTCTGCGACTTTTCTGAAGCACACTGTACGATTTTCCCTGCTCGCACGCTTCCGAAAACGTAAAATGCAATTAATAGCAATTGCTTTACATCGTGCTTCGTTATGCCATAAATTTCGATTGTGCAATAGGTTTCTGCACGGGAAAAAAATTGTTTACCAGATAATTCTGTCGAGCGAAACTTGTCTGGAGCGCATCGTGCATAGACAAATTAGGTCTCTGGTCGGCGATGCGTTTAACACGTCCACTGTCCTGCCAGCCATAATTGGGTGACACCATTCTTCCTGTCGAGGATCCAAAACTACACGAATTTTACAAGAAACTACAGAAAACTGAAAACCTGAACTCCGAACAGTTATACATTTATGATCATTTATTTATACATCAAATGCGGGGCAATGAAAACGCTTAATCTTATGAATTTTATGCAATTTTAAACGTTTTACGCATTTGCGAAGAAAAATGAGTCGTTTGTGAAAATATGAGTGCGGCTGCATTGCGGGTTACGTTATCGCGATCGCATGCGTCGAATGAACAACCTCGAACAACATTTTTTTCCACCTATTACGGACGCGATGCGCTTTTAAATCGGCAACGACGACGCATTCTTTCGACGATTTCTATGCAACGAGCGTGCCACGCTGTCAGGACGATAGCACTGGCGAAAGAACGTCCTTATGACAATCGTAAAAGCTCGTTTATTCATCACGCGACAATCACTTTCGTTTGCGAACATCATTGTGCCCGCAATTTTCTAACGCACCGCGAGATTTATAGACGATTAAAGTCGCTATTTGTGGACACAAATAAATATTTCTTCGATATACGTAGAAGAATATATTATTTAAACACTCCGCTGACGAAATCACAGCGAGCTCCCTTCTTTATCGATTATGTTGACGGGTGTCTCGTATCATTTTTAATTACGATGCCTTGTTCCCGATTTTGTGCAATTTTTGTATTTACGACGTCCATGGAATATTTGATCAGTAATTGTTCGAGAATTGCGTCAATTTTTACTATGAATTCCTCGCGTATTTTCAGAACACTTGAATATTTGATTAATAATTGTGTTGAGAATTGCGTCAATTTTTAAACCATGTTTTTTTATTTTAATTTTTCATCGTATTGAGGGGGCTTACAGTATTTGTAGAAGCAATTACGTTTAAATTGTAAGTGGCGTACAAAGTTGTTCTCCAACGCCATTTTGATTTCCTCCTCGTTAAAGAGATGGCAGTTCGCTCGCGAGTGTACCTGGTACTCTCATTATTAACACAAACAATGCCTCGTCCGCGGTATTGTACATTAAGAATTGTTATTATACAACGTCTCCGGTGCACGCGAACATTACTACAACGAACAATTCATTCAATTTCGCTCGGATAGTTCTGTTCCGTTTCTTCGATACCCTTTTAAATCAACTATATATACATTGGCCAATTACTACATTAATAAGAGAATAATCACATTTTTTAGACTGTTCATAACAAGAAAAAGTTCGCAGCAGTTTCTACGGAGAAAGAGCATGCATTACCGAGCTGAAACGGCAAAAATGCAGGACAAGCTGCGTGCAGGTTGCATCGGTGCAGCTTTCTTCGGCGAGAGAGCGCTTCCACGCTCCAGCTGCAACGCCTGCAATCGAGCCATTGCACAAAAAAACATAATTGCCAGGCTAAATCGCATAGCGAACAGAGAAAAAAAAGGAAAAGCGGCGCCGAGGGAATTATGTCTCGCGGCGGCCATTATGGTGAACGGTGAATTTTCGCGTGCGAATTCGCCGTGCCACGCGAGTACAGTGATTGTTCGGACCGCGAGGTGCATCCGTCGCCTCGAAGACATTTAATTGCGGTTCCAATCGCGATATGACCTTCGAATAGTGCTTCTGTCACCGAAAACGTGGATCCTCGCGCGCGAAATTCCATTTCTCGATCCATTCTCGCGCATACGATCTCGTGTCTCTTCAGACGTTCGAGCGACGAGGAATCGGAACTGTTCGAAAATTCATGGTGATTTGCGGGGAGAATTTTGCGGAGAGCCATTTTTATCTCGTTCGTTTCGCTGAAGCCAATCGAATGTTCTGACGTTCCATTTTGTGGGGGCCATAGTGAATTTTGTTTATTTCGTTGAATTCGACCGAATGTTACGAAGTTTAATTTTGGCTAGGCTCGTTGTTGATTTTATTTATTTATTCTTTTTTAATTTAAGCTAATCGAGTGTTCCGAGGTTCCATTTTGTGGGGAACCGTCGATTTTGTTTGTTTCGCTGAGAACATTAAGTTCCATTCTGTGGAGATCATTTTTCGTTCACGGGCTAGAGTAGGTTAATTACGCCAATTGCTCCGCGCTGCAAGGCATTTTGTCGCCCGGCGAATTTAATCTTCGGTGCGACTGCGATTCTGGGGCGCGCGCAATAAATCGGATTGGATTCAATTGGATTTCGGCGGGCGACAGATTTTTTCCTTCGATTCTCGAATGGAAACGCAAATGGAAACGCCTGTTTCGAAACGCGCGCGAGAATTTAATTGGTCCGGATTACCCTCCGCCGTGCAGCCCTTTTCTTTCAACCGGGGACAGATCGAGATTTTCGCGAGACCCGTGATCTCTGGCGAGAAAAAAAAGAACGAGTCGCGTGCGCTAATATCGTTATTATTGTATCACGTTCAATGAAAAACTCGCTCGAGTAGAAATCGACGGGAAATAATATCAGTGCTAATAACATTATTATAGTGCTATAATAATATTTGAAGAGAAAAATTCTGCTTCGTTAGTACCGTCGCGACTCGGCATTTACTTCTACAATAACCCTTATAATTACAATAATTTGTTTTGCGCAATGTAAAATCCTGTTGTAAAACAGATACTGCGCACCGCTCTGCAAAATAAACATTTCCTGCATCAATTGTTACAAGATGTACAAGCCGGATATACATTTGCCTCGTTCTGTAATAATTTTAACAAGATCAAGACAAAAGTAGGCCAATTGTTACGGCATTATTCTGGCGAAGCGATAAATTATAATCGGAAGGAATTCGAGCTTCCGCAAATTATGAGAAGTTAATGATCATTGTCTCGCACCTTTTCGTCCGCCTCCTGTGTAGCGGACTTCGATTGAAGGAACTCAAGGTGTCGTGACAGTCTCGACCGTGTAAATATCGATCGCTATTACCACGCGAATGCGTGTCGAACTGTTTGTAAACAATTATTACCATTCGCCTGCCACGCTTCCCTATTTTACTTGGCGGTCGCAGATTAAATGACGGTCGACAACACTGCTAGTCATCGCTTATGAAACCGCGCTGCGCTAATGATAATACACGCTCACGGGTCTGCACTGGAAACTGATAACACCGGTCGGCAGATAACGCACAGTTCGGTTTCAGCCTAACCGAGTGGCCGACGCGTCCGTTCATTCTTCGTCTGAACGTGAAAAGCGGAATCTTCGTTTCGATCAGTGCCACTGCGATCACCTAATTCGATCCTCGTTTTCCCTTTCGAAAGCCATAGATCGCGAAACTGAAAGGAACCAGGGGAAAGCAACTTATGGTCTTTCGTTTCGAATGAATTCATTCGCCTCTTAGGGCCGCAACTATTTTTAAAGATTTCATTGCTGATCACTTTGCAAAATCAAACTTCTCCGGGCCGATTAGATTGCGGATTTTATGCATTCGTGGGAAAAATTAGTGGGGGAAAGTTAAAGCAGTAGAAATATCAAAAGAATTATTTTAAACAGAAATGTTCAATCCTGCAATTGCCGAAGAAAGAAACAATGTCACCTGTCACCTGTTCCTTTGGACAGTCACGATTACTAGAAGAGAGAGAGAGAGAGCCATATAAATATTTATCGCTTCCTTAAATCATTTTAAAATAATATATAGACAATTTTTCCGGAAGAAATTGTTGAACGAAAAATCGATAATTATGAACTTTCTCTGGTTCATCGTCGGTACTTGAAAAGTTGACTGAGGAGCCTAAAAAAAGAAATGAACAAGTGTTGTAACGATACGGTGACTGTCTCACGGAAAATTGATAACCACTCTGTGAATAATTCATAGCCTATTATGTGAACTTAGGTATTTAAAGAATCATGCGGTCCGACAATATTGAGATGACTAAATAACAAAGCAAACATGACTCCACAGAATTTTTCCCTGGCGAAATGACTAAAATAAAATAAAATCGATGATCAAATAGTGAATAATGCACGGTTACTCGTTTGTGTTCATGAATTTCAATGAGCAC
This sequence comes from Halictus rubicundus, assembly GCF_050948215.1. NCBI lineage: Eukaryota > Metazoa > Arthropoda > Insecta > Hymenoptera > Halictidae > Halictus > Halictus rubicundus. Next base: position 16,548,488 of record NC_135156.1, on the reverse strand, counting down.
GACAAGCAACAATAAAAAGATAATTTTCCATAATGTTGAATAGACAAATTTACAAAAGCTTGATCAAATTCTACACACTCCGCGGCATATATGGCCAATGCTAAAAAATGTACATATACAATTTGCATTGACATTAACAATTTATAAATACACGATAAGCGCGACAGAAGTATACAATGTAGAATATATGCATAAACCGAAACGCGAAATAGAAACAGTCTTAACGCAGCTCTGCTTGAACGAATACAGAACGCAAAAATCGGAACAGTAACAACGGAAAAGTAACACAATTTTTCATAAAGAAATTCCAGAAAAAAAAAATGAATATATCAGGTACTATGTAAAATACAATAAGTGACTCTCCGCGAAATTTGCGCACAAGAATCATGTGAAAAAGTCGCGAATTGAACTGTGCACAATCCTCGGATCATCGGCCACATCGAGAAATCAATTAATTAATAAAATTCCGAATGAAATCTGACTCGGGATCATAGGAAATCGGTGTAAACAGCGATGAACGGCTCCGATCGAGGTGATCGAGGTGATCGAGGTTCCGAATCGTTAGCAGGTGACAGAAGGTCGATAGTTGACATTAACGATCCAACAGACACACGAAAAACCGATGACTGACTCTACGTCATGATGGAACCGTGTCATGTTTCGTTGCCGCGTCGTCGAGTGATTACTCAGCCGGTTTCGATGCTCTAATTAAAAGTTTGCGGGCCGAGTGTCCGGCCAGCAGTGTCTTCGCGGATGTGCTCCGGGTATCTGCTCGGAAACTCGATCTTACTCTAGGCGACAGGAAAATTAAAAATGGACTTGCGAAGTTAGCGCGCCGACGTGATCGTTAATGACTGCTGTTCGTCGCAACAAACTGTCAGAGTTCGAAGATAACGGTTAAAATTGGCAACAAGCCTCAAACTATCGACAGCTTTCGATTATTGCTGGAGATCGAAAGCATAGTTATCGGTGAAAAATTTAACGGAGATCATGCACGCTGACTCTGCAGCTACGTATTGACCTGTGTGACAATGTACACAGTTTGATCTCGATCGATCTCGTACCAGGCACCAGATGATCCGCGACAGTTGAACTGTTGCCGATCGAGAGACGCGTCAAATTCTAGTTTCTTTACGAAGCTGCTATCTTCGCGGGAGGTGTTGCAGACGATAACTATTGTTTTCACGCGGTTCGAAAAGTTTGCAAAATCAGTGAGCGGTTGTTTGTACATACAACAACCGAGCGATGCCTGTCGTTCCCGCTTCATAAATTCGTTTTCCGCTGTGACTCGTTTCTCAAACATTGCTCGCCCTTCGTACACGGTACAACAGGTCCTGGTGAATCGTTTCCTGTCCCAAGTTGCGTGCTCGTCAATTCATTAACATGTCACAAGTGATATTCAAAGAGATCGACGAAAACTTTCGGAGTAAGTGCTCAGACTGTTCTGCACATTTTCGGAGCGCTGGATTCATGGCATACTCGCATCTTTTTTTTTCTTCTTTCATCGAGAGGAAGTTGGTTGTTCGAGTGATTTGATTGATTTCGGTTCGCAGGAACGATGTTGACTGACCTCGAGAAGGTGCCCAGCCTGAAGTTAGGCGAATTCACTCTGGAGCTGGAGCTCATGCACCCGAGCCCGGAGCTGGAGGAGGTCGCCAAAAGGGAGCTTCGAGAGTCGCCGGAACTGCAGAAGGAGTCCATTGCTAAGCTCAGGGAACTGTTAAAAGGTGCGACACTTATGGCAGAAAATCTTCCCAGTAACCCACTGGTTGCATAACAAAAATTTTGAAACAAAAGTTCCTCGACATGCAATGTGATCATTGGCTTTTTGACGTCCTGATATTTTACCGAGACATAAAGGTGACCGGTTTTTGTATTACAATGTCGCAATATCTAAATATCTGTGATTCGAAAGAGTATCGAATTCCGAGTAAAAAAGTATTAAGGTATATAGGGTGGAAAAGTGATAGTTACCGTGTTACGCTTCAGTTAAAATTCGATCGATCCTCCAGTGCGTGTTTGGTTAAATTCAGTGATAGCTTTGTTTGTTTTCAATCATCTTCTTATGAAACGTTCGACGGTCGACATGATCGTAACGCTTTCCCGATTAAAATGACGCCCGACATGATACCGTGTGAATCGACTTCTCGAAAATCCAAATTCTTTTCATTTGCACAGTGTTTATAGCGTTATAATATTTGCGACTTTTTAAGACGATTAAAAGAGAAAACACATTTTCATTTAACATTACCGAGCCCTAAACTCGAGACTCGTGTATATTCCTTTATAATAATAACAGGATACGTAAATACAGAATGTACTAAAAAATTTCTATAGCTTCACGAATTGCAAAAGAAGAGATCTGAAATCCGTCATTTTGGCGGGCTCGGTAGTTCTAATGTTAAATGAAAATGTATTTTCTGCTTAAATCATCTTGAAGAATCGTTTGGCGGTGAGATTGAACGTTCTGAAAAAGTTGAGTAAAATTGAAACAATAATTGTGCATCCACAGCCGAAACAGACCTCAAGGTGCCATTAGACAACGAGCCGTGGATGATCCGCTTCCTCAGGCCCGCCAAGTACTATCCCGAGTCCGCGCTGAAACTGATCAAGAGTTACTACGCGTTCAAGGTCAAGCACGAGAACGTCTACAAGGGTCTGAAACCGAGCAAAGAGAAGAACATCTTCGAACACAATATCCTAACCGTCTTGCCGAACCGAGATCAGCATGGTCGAAGAGTGCTGATCATCGAGCTGGGGAAAAAATGGAAGCATAACAAATGCAGCTTGGACGAGGTCTACAAAGGATGCGTTCTCTATCTAGAGGCAGCCATTTTGGAACCGAGCACACAAATCGCAGGAGCTGTCGTGATCTTCGACATGGACGGTCTGACGCTTCAACAGACCTGGCAGTTCAATCCTCCGTTTGCAAAGAGGATATTGGATTGGTTGCAGGAAGCTGTGCCGCTTAGGGTCAAGAACATCCACATTGTCAACCAGCCATACGTGTTCAACATGGTGTTCGCGCTGTTCAAGCCGTTCCTCAGGGAGAAACTGAAGAGCAGGGTGCGTTGGAAAAGAATCTTTCGCTTCAGATCATTCTAAAATGCAATTTGTGTTGGAAGCTACCTGATTCAATTACATGACCTTGGAGTGTTGTTTCGAGATCCTTAGAACGTAATTTTGTATGTTTGTTTTTCTTTAGATTATTTTCCACGGTACCGACCGCAAATCCTTGCACCAGTACCTGTCGCCTAAGTGCTTGCCTGATTGCTATGGCGGCACCCTGCAGATACCACGTGTCACTGGACCACAGTGGTTGGAACTGTTGTTGATGTGTGATCGGGAATACGACGGTACGTTCAAATGCTGTTGCAATCAATTGTTTTCAAAAACGATCTCGAGATCTCGAGCGGCAATAAACAATTTTTCAATCAACATTCTACCCGAGAAAAATAAATTAGCACCAGGAAGACCAAATATAGAGTCTGAACACGTTAACTGCGTCTATAATTGTGTATTCCTGTATTTTGTAAGTGAAATAGCAGCGTTTCGAATTTAAAAACGATCTCGATACCGATTTTCAGGCTTCAGGATGAAACGAATAGTTTTTTCTGATACGTTATGCAACCGAAAAGTCAATTATTTTTATATTCCGTGGGCTCGGATAGTTTACTACTTACCATTAAACCTTCTCGGATTAATCTACTGAAACTTAGGGCTTAGAAAAATTAATTTAATAATTCGAAAAGTATCTCTATTTAGTCGACCGAGATGTATTGCTCGGAAAAATTAACTTAAGGCTTCAGAAAATGTAAAGATATAATTGCGTGCACCTGGAGGCTCAAAAATATTCATTTAAAAATTCAGAAAGCATTATAAAATATTTTTTAAGTGAATCATACATAAGACTGGGTGATCACCGACTGGCGTAGTTAACTTTTGTCGATCTTCTTCGCCTGACATAGTAAAAATCCAATTTGAAATCGCAGTTTCTCGACTAAACTTTCATTTTTGTTGCAGCGATCAACTCTTATGGTTACGTGAAAGGAAAATAACGTGTAAATAGTATTGAACGTCCCCGCGAGAAGGGGTGAAGAGGAACAATTGCCTCCGACAGGATCGGGACAGGATCGGGACAACATTCTCGGCTCGTCGACTCGTCTGCATTATTTATAAAAAATCAGATTGTTGCTTTCCGTTGCCCCTCCTATTCCTCTCTCTATCTCTCTTTCTCTCTCTCTCTCTCTCTCTCTCTCTCTCTCTCTCTCTCTCATCCCTATCTGTCCACGATAATTTTTTCGTGTTTTTTACTTTTCTTACGAGAGAAAGAATGCCGACGAAGCAACAGGTTTGCTGGCTGTCGCAGCTACAATTATCGTTAGCCTTGTATTATTACGAGAACCATAGAGATACTTAGTGGTAGAACAATTTTCCAATAAATTATATCGAACCATCGATAAAACGGATATCAAATCGAGGAAAAAATCCACAATAAAATTTCACTTGTCTCCTGAAAATCCGACCGACGAATAATTGAACATTACCACACACTGCGAATCTTTATATTAATCTTAACACGAGATGGTAGCCTATTCTTATTTTGTATTTCCTTATTTAATCAATGAACTGTATGTATTTGATGTATTTATACCGAAAATGAGTAAGTCCGAATTGAAATGGTAAAAGTATTTAAATAATTGAAATATACTGCTCTATTTACACGACTCCCGTAACTTCAAATTAATACAATTTTCATTTCGCAAGTATAATCCGCAGTCTATACTCTATCTACAGGTGGTAGAAAATGGAGGAAAAATAGCAGAGTTTCTGACCAAGGTTTTTAAAAGAAATGTCTCCCTTATTCTAATGTTTGTAAAGCAATAATCGAAATTCGCCTAAAGATCCGCAGTGTGATTATCAAAACAATAACTTCGACGACAAAGCAAGAGTGTAAAAATGAATTTTCCTAGAAACGAATCGAACCGACTCGTTTTTATTAGTCTCCCCGGGCACGAGACGTGTACTTAATTAGAGTGACGCGAGAAATCGACTACGGTAATTGTACGTTCGTTTGCTGGCGTGTCGCGGATGATTTTCTTAATTGATTCTTGTCAACCTTGTCATTTGTCCGGAAACGTCGAGTTCACGCTGCGCGTCGTTCGCTGTACAAACTGAAATCTCAATTAAAAACGCCTTCGTCGAAACTGATTGAGAATGGGTCTTCAAGTTACTTGCGAATACCGTCATTTTATTGCACGCGAAACGACGCGAGGTCATCCTATTCTTCGTCTCTTTTTTGTTCACGCTAGCTCGGAAAAAAATTGTTGTACTCGCTCTCAGCGAGCTGTCTAAATATTTAAACTCTCTCGTGATCTTAGCGCAACAATCATGCACGAGATCATCAATCATCTTCCTCCTCGTTGTCGCAGAAAGTGTTACAGACGCTGTAGATCTCAACGCGTTCACCGCCACGCGAAAGTATCGTTCGTTCTCGTAAAATGAATTATCAATCATGTTATCATTTTTATCGTTAACAAAATTTGATTTGTGATCGTTGTTGAACAACTTTCAGTGGCAGCGAACGCGTCGATCGTTGCACGGACGTTAAAATCGTAGTTCTATTCTGTCTTAACAATCATGCTTAAATTAAGTTAAAGTATCTTTTCATATCTTCTTCTCTTAATTCTAATTGAGGAATTGCCTGGTTGCCTCGTGCAATTCCCTCGTTTCCCGCCTTTTTCCATCGAAAACATGGAACCCCGGATCACGTGATCATCCTGACTGCAGGGTGGTCGTTCAACAGGGACGATTAGGTCGACGGACGACCATAAAATCCTTATCGTCTCTTTCCGGAAGGATATCCGCATTTGTTGGAAGCTGAAAACAAATTACAATGATCGGTCCGGTATAAGGAAAATGTAAATACGATTAACTCTTTTGTAATGAAGATTTTCGCAACCGTTAAATTAGAACTGTGCTTAATAAAACAATGTTTCTTCTAACAAGTGTCGCGTATAGTTCTAATATTAAAAGACATTCACATAAAATTCCGAAATGGTTGAAACGTCCACTGGTTACGTGATCGGACAAAATGGCGGCTGCCGGAAGACTAAAATGCCGCGAATAATATTCGTCAATTTCACTGTGCAACACAAATTTCAAATTTTAATTATTCCGAAGACTCCCCACGACGAGAAGTAAACACAAATATTCAGCGGACAGAGAAATTATAATTTGTTGCACAGTGTGTTATTAAACAAGCCTGATAGTATAGCAACCGAGTACAAATTTTATTTAAAGTTGCAAAAGTGATTTTTAATCATTGATATTTGCCACAACTGCTGAACAGGAAATGCAAGAATTTTTAAATATTGATATATTGGAAGTACAGAGTGGGAACTTTATTTAAAGCTGAATAGATGGTTTTTGAAAATTGATGGTAATTTTTAGAGGGTTATTTTGATATGTTGGGTGGGTCCGGTGCTAGAACCGGATAATTTGAGAGTGGCATATTCAACGGGGGCCGTTTCCACTAATGAATTGACAATGTTGCATAAATCCAAGGCTGCGATGGCTGCGACAATGGCTCGCTGTCATTTGCAAGGCAATGCTCGTTCGTTCTTCGGAGGAACTTCGAACTTGGCTGCCACGGTTACGAGGCACCGTGGCCTGCAATGACGTGCCACGTGTTCCGTCGGATCATCGCGAAAAATTATACCCGATTACGTAATCGAATGATAATCCCAGCCCAGTGACCGGTCATAATTGCGGGGAACTTCCGCCATTCTGCACATGACGGAAGAGGGTTAAATGAACTCGTTCGAAACGATCAAAGTCCGCAAAAACTGCTTTGCAACTCTTCAAACGTCATCCGACAACGTGGAAAATTTATTTGCAACTATCAACGATTTTATACGTATTCCAGGCGACAACAATCGGAAAGAAAACTAATTTCCGGTAAACGACAAAATAATAATTTTGCATTCAAAGTAGAACTCGATTAATTTTGCATTCTGTACGTGATTCCCTAGATTTTTATAATCTACGGTTTCGTAAAATGTGAATGTTGGAGGTAAGCGTTAATGCGAAATTAATAATGGCAAATACCAGCAGTCGATGGTTTTGAATATTTTTTTGTTTTAAGGAGATGTTAATTGTCCTGTGTATTTCGTTCGGGTTATAAATGAGTGAATCGTGCAGCATAACGTTTATTTTATTCAACAAAGCACAGTGAAGACATTGTATTTGTTAAAGAGTGTGTACAAAAAACAATACGATACAAAAAATATCAGCGAAAAAAAAATCAAAAAATCCAGCGATCAGTGTTAGCATAAGCGCAGTAGACATCCGTTACAGAGTATTAAAATATATTAATGAGACGTACACGGAAAGATCAATGTTATTTGAAGATTAATGTTGAACGGATTAGTGTTGGTAGTTGGAATGAAGGCAAAGCTCATTTTTTCTTTTTTTGTGAAATAAAACGAGAGTCATTAGTGTTTTTAACGATTACAATTATCAACAGGCGACAGATAACACCAGTGCCGGGGTTTACCTTCGAACTCCTTCTCGTACCAGCAGAAGTACTCGCAAATACCTTCGCCAATTGGCACCTTTGGCAGGACCATTTCACCGCCCAAGTCGGTTGGCACAGATTTGGCACCCAGGTGCGAGATCAGAGCGTCGCGATCCGTCCCGTGGAAATGGAGCCTCTTTTGCGTTTTCTCCTGCAAGAAATCCGAAACGTGAGCGTTCACGAAACCGTCCCGTTTCGCAAGTTGACCATAGTTGCCACGGTGATGGAGTAATTACGCGCGAACCAATTAGCGTACCCGGATCAACACTTTCACCTGCGATCGCAGATGAACCGAGCGGAGAAAACCCGAGACAATGGGCCCGCTGTTAGAAATTGACATTTCTTTCGCAATGAAAAGAATGGCCCATTAAATACACGATTTAACAATTTCAACATTGTTCGATTATTTTCAAGTTTTGATAAAATTTTATTTGTACTTTTTTTGAGCACGGTACTGCCGAAAATAATGTGATGTTTCAATTAATAAATCGATAAAGTTGGCAACTGCAACGTAAAACGGCAAAGTAAAGGGAAGAAGCAAAGATGGCGACGGTAAAAATCGTTTGTTTTGCTGTTCGATGGAAACGACTGTCCAAAAGACTTACTAGAAGGAAAGGCTTGAAAACGGCGTAGACCATATTGAATATGAAAGGCTGATTCACTATGTGGATACCCTTTAGTCGACATGGCAGACATCTTTGCACCCAGTCTGTCAACATTGCCGCGAAAGTTGGCGTGAGTTGCGCTACGTGTCTCAACGACATGCCCTCCATGTTCAAAATCACGTGAACACCGGCGATCTAGAAGAAAAAATCACAGTTCAACGAAAAATCCTTCTGTGCTTCGAAACAAAAGATTATTAACGCAAGAAATTATCGACTTTATCGAGCTGAATGTTCATCGAAGCGAGCTGATCACCAATTAATTTTTGCTAGCTCCTACGAGGATTCCAAAATCTGATTTGTGTGGTAAATACCGATCCCTAACGTGTCGCCCACATTTAATCGTTTCCTGATATTGTTGTCAGTATAGTTAGGCTTACAATGGCTCGTAAACAAAGAGAAGAGAAACGTGAACAAAGTATACGGTGCAAACAAGCCGAGCAACACTCGCGTGCTAAACACTGCGATCAACACGCAACGACAAGATGGAGTCTGTGCAAAAGCAAACGCCGATGACTCCGCATAAGTTCGACGACAAGGTGCGCAATTGTTAGCTTAACAAGAGGTACATCAATTTTGCAGAATCCTGACACTCGGAGTGTTGAGCAAGCTGTGCACACTTCAAAAAAGTCAACGTATACTTCGCGAAATTTACATAGTCGAAAAATGATCTTGACAAAGTCTTGTCTCGCAACACGCTAAAATGCTCGAGAGAAAGAAATAAAATGTCCGCGCAACTTCTGCGTGTTGGGGCTAAAGCAAACAATGTTTATTTTACATAAAAATACACATTCCATCTGTTGCGATAACCAAGCTAGACCAAGAAGATTAACTGACTTTCCAACATCACGTTAAAATGATTCAAAGAGGGAAATAAAATGCCAAAGTAGACAAGTTCTATTTCAAAATACAATTTCACGGTGTAGTTGTTCAAAAAATATTCAATTAACCTCTTCCGCGTCCGTTTGAATTGTTTACATACCTGTGTCTTGGGTTCCGCCATAGCGGCGTCCAACGAAAGCATAACAGACCGGAAGATCTCATCGATGCTGATTTCTTTAGTGTTCCACTTCCTTCCAGCATTAATCAGCAACACTCTGCAACCGTTCGGTGTACGATCAGGCAGAGGAATTAGTATCTCCGCAGACAGAACCTTTTTCTCGTTGCTGGGCAGTAAATTGTCGCAGTGTCGTGGATGGTTGGCCCTGAACTTGTAGAACCTCTTCAACTATCGACGATGAAACATACAAATTAATTTCCCAATCAACCATACCGACATGATCGTGTGTAGCATACGTACGGTGACCAATATTTTCCCGGAGAAAATAATGTATAAGCAAACATTGTGATACTTTCGACACAAAAATGGACTTCTTTTTTTTTTAATGAATCAGCTTTGTGTTTGAAAATAAATCTAAAGATCGGAGCAGCGAAATGAAAGACTGTCTTTTTAAGTGATAAGAACTTATGGTCGAGGATTACCAGCTCGTAGGTGCTCTTCGGATACCACTTGCAAGGACGCAAGAACTTCTGGAAAAACTCGTCGTCTTCCGGTAGCGTGAGGTCCGGCTCGCCTGGAATCGAAAACACGAAGGTCAGAGGCCATCTTGATTCTTCTCGCTATACGCTTCCGTGTACGAAAGAAAATAGTAATTCATGGACGATCGTAACCGCAAATCATTACGGGCATCACGGAAATTATTGCCTCGGGCCTGTTACACCAGTCACGCCGATATCCAAATCTATTTAGAACTTTATGGCCACTAAAAGTCTTCGGGAGAGCGTTAAATGGCCGTTCGAACGCAATTTGTTTGTTCGACGAGTTGTTGTCAATGAATCGCAAGCGTTTTACACTCCTGGCAGAACTCTACTTGACCTCAGATCCGAGATACATCGCCGTAAAAGCGTTAATTGGTATAAATGCATTATTATGTACGGGTGTTTGTACAATTGCATAATAATAACACGCTTGAGAAATAACATTTACTTTAGAGTTTCTCCACCTGATAAAATCATCGATTTGAAAGCTCTCATAATACGACTGCGGATTTTTATGCAAAATGAAAATTGTTTGCATTAATTGCAACGTGCAGAAGTTATAATAATAATAATGCGCCAGGATTCTTAAATTCTTCCAATGTTTTTTTTCCGAACTAATATTAGTCGATTAAGTCTCAAAGATCAATTTTTATTTCGAAACCGACAACTTTACCAACAGAATCCACGATCAACAAATATTCGAGAATTTAGGAAATCCAAAAAAAAAAATGTTGTTATTGCGAGATATAGTCTATTTCATGCGGCGGATAATCCGATAGAACAAGAAATAATTCTCTTCGAAGAGAATAGCAATTTCAGGCAGTTGTCGAACGATCCCCGGGGGGCTCTCTCGACATTGATCACCGATCTATTTCTCTTGCCAGCAGCCCCGAGTGATCTCTCCAACGGTAGAAAGTACATAAATCGTTCGCAACCTGTTCATCGTTGAACCGTCACTCTTGGTTTCGAGTTCTACCGACGACGAGCAAGCCGGAACTTTCGTTTTCATCGAGCCGGCCCTCGAGGGAACATTATAGCAATCGTTGCCCGACATAATCGCGATCACGGTGAAAAACGGTGATCGATGAAAAATCCAGATTGTACTCGGACACTTTTACGGGACGATTTTTATCTCGATCGTTAAACGAACTTTGTTCTATCGGGGAAACCGATATCGTACTGTCCACGGTTTATTTTAAGACTGTCTCTCTCTTTTTGCTTGATACGTTTGATAAAAGTGTTCTATCGTCGGTTCGTTCTATTTGTCGTTCTCTTTTTTCTATTTATAATACTAAACTAACTTATTTATTAATACTCTGGTGTAGATGTATTAACCGTTTGCACTCGAAGATGTTCCAACTCAAAAAGTCAAGAGCCAGTGCGCTAGCATTGATTAAATTATTCGAAAAAAATTTGAATAAAGAAAAATTGAATGACAGAAATTGCAAAGGTAAAGAAATAGTGTAAATAAAAATTCGCAGGTTGGGTTGTTAGGGGATCGAGTTTCAGTTACCTTGTACCATCACCTTGATGTCCTTGAGAGCCTGCTGGACGACCTCGGGCGTCTCCCTGAGCTCCTTCTTGGCCTTCTCCCTGAAGAACTCGTCGTTGTCGTCGAAATCCGCCATCAGGACAAAGTCGTCGACCTTGAAACACGGCACGTCCCTGACACCGGTGATGGTCCCGCCGCCATCTTGGTCCCGTTGCCTCGACATCGTGGAACTGTCACTCCCCTTGCCTTTGCCGGGGCCCCCCTGTCTCACGGAGATCTGTCGGACATACATGGTCAACTTCCGGTTCCTCCTCGAGTGGCTGCGAACTATCCCGAACGAAAATCCCGCAGTCGGAGTGTCCCCGTTATGTGTGTGTGTGTTTTCCTACGTGACGTCTACGGTGTCCAAAACAGTGACGACACGAGCTATCGACACTTTGCGTCGCGTGGTGTTTTTGTTGCTGTTGTTGTTCTGTTGTTGTTGCTTGTGTCGTTCGAGCTAATCGGAGAGCCCTCTCGTGTGCTGTGCCCCACCTGACCGTATACACAAGGGTTCAAAGGTTAAACCGATGATCCAGTCGCCGGCTGCGCATAACAGGGCAAACAGGAAGTCGCGTTCTGCAAAGCGACGCCATCTTGTTTGAATCTGAAGTTGGTTTCACGTGGCTTTCTGAGTATACTGTGTGGTGCGCATTTTTTTTTTTTTTGAAACTATGATCGCCGATTTCGATTTCTTCTGGCAAGTTTCGACATTATTCGAGTTATTAATCAACATTTCCTAAATGAATTACAGCAGAATTGTTTATAGGAATACGTTGACGCAACAGCATCTTTTAATTCTCTGTATCTTTCTCCTGTATCGTATTTCATTTTTGTTACGAATGCACAAAACAATTTAAAAATTTTTTTTAAATACTGTCGTGCCATTTTCAACCCGTTAAAATTATTGATCAAAGAAAGAACTACATACGTGGCTCCTGTATCTTGTTAATGCAGACAATTTTTATTTTGAATAGAAATCCGCAGTCTGCTGATAATGCAAAGTCTGCAATCTGCGAATAATTTCGATAAGAAGTTAGCGTAATTGATATCAAACGAAGACCCGATAAGTATAACATTTATTTTTATTGAAGAAGATGGTAGAATTTTCTGTTGCCAAAAGAACATCGATAGTTTGGGGTAGACAAGGTTCACGATTTTTGAAAAATGGTAAATTTTCATAGGATGGAAAATTACCAGTGGGACATCGATGCGTTGCAGTGATTGGTTAAGCTAAGCATCCGATCATCGAAAAAGTATAGCTCTCAAACCACACCAAAACAAAAGTATTATTTACACAACGGTGCGCATTAGGGACACAGTAACGCTGGAACCAATCCCAAAAGTCCAAGTAGCCTAAAAGTGTAGTGATGAATTTGTGCGTGTGCGTGTCAGAACGTGTGCAGTTGGTGTCGTCGCAATAATAAATCACAACATTAATCTCATCCGCCAATTCCCACGATACGAAAACACACAATAAAAAAGGAATCACTATAAATTCCCAAAATGCACTCTCCTTCAAACATTTAAACGCCCACTTTCTTTTTCTGCGATGGCTGACGCAGACTCCAAAAATTCCCAGAAAAAGCTTCCAGGGAATCGGCCGGTATTAACAATGGTCCAAAATTATTCTACAGATACCGGGTGACTCAAAAGCAGCGATGAAACGCATTGACAAAATTCCCGAGATCGGAGATTAGGAAAAATGAGTCGATCAAAGTGCAGCCGCGTGCAAAGTACACACACTTTCTGCACTGTGCGTGTTGACGTTCCACGCACACAGATCCTAATCCAATGGCTGATAAGCCAATTGAACAGCGTTGATTAAACTCGTCCGTGCACGACTCTTATCGAATCTTCGCGTTTACGTCTAATTGACAAAAACGAGAATTAAAACATGCGTGTCCGCGTAAAGTCTATCTTCTCTGTAGTCGACGGAAACGTTTCGATTTGCGATCGATTTAATAGTCTATAATAGTCTATTACCGCTTAATTATCTCATCTATCGCTGGTGACTAATAGTGCTGCCAGAAATGAAGATTGACGGTTCAGAATTTCATAGTAGATATTCTTTTTATTCATTTGATCACGAATCATTTGTGTTATTTCAAAGTCTATACACTTCTTCGTCGACTATTTTTCTAAAGATGTGCAACGTTTTAACATTCAAAACAAATCTTCGAAACCTAGTTTTATATTAGGGTCACGAGCAACATGATCTAACAACGTAGAATCGCTTTAAAAAAATTGCATATTGCACTAGTGCGAGTACTTCGATTTTTGCGAGTTTCAAAATGCCGTAGAATCCGACCGGAAGCAGGTACAGCGATGACAAAAATACTGAAGAAATCTTCGAAACCTACTTTTATAATGGCGTCCCGACCAACATAATCTAACAACGTGGAATCGGTATTAAAAAATTGCATATTGCACTAGTACGACTGCTTCGATTTTTGCGAGTTTCAAAATGCCGTAGAATCCGACCGGAAGCAGATACAGCGATGACAAAAATACTGAAGAAATCTTCGAAACCTACTTTTATAATGGCGTCACGACCAACATGATCTAACAACGTGGAATCGCTTTAAAAAAATTGCATATTGCACTAGTGCGAGTGCTTCGATTTTTGCGAGTTTCAAAATGCCGTAAAATCCGACCGGAAGCAGGTACAGCGATGACAAAAATACTGAAGAAATCTTCGAAACCTACTTTTATAATGGCGTCACGACCAACATGATCTAACAACGTGGAATCGCTTTAAAAAAATTGCATATTGCACTAGTGCGAGTACTTCGATTTTTGCGAGTTTCAAAATGCCGTAGAATCCGACCGGAAGCAGGTACAGCGATGACAAAAATACTGAAGAAATCTTCGAAACCTACTTTTATAATGGCGTCCCGACCAACATAATCTAACAACGTGGAATCGGTATTAAAAAATTGCATATTGCACTAGTACGACTGCTTCGATTTTTGCGAGTTTCAAAATGCCGTAGAATCCGACCGGAAGCAGATACAGCGATGACAAAAATACTGAAGAAATCTTCGAAACCTACTTTTATAATGGCGTCACGACCAACATGATCTAACAACGTGGAATCGCTTTAAAAAAATTGCATATTGCACTAGTGCGAGTGCTTCGATTTTTGCGAGTTTCAAAATGCCGTAAAATCCGACCGGAAGCAGGTACAGCGATGACAAAAATACTGAAGAAATCTTCGAAACCTACTTTTATAATGGCGTCCCGACCAACATGATCTAACAACGTCGAATCGGTATTAAAAAATTGCATATTGTACTAGCGCGATATCCGTGAATATCAAATCTACAGTTCTCTGTCTGCGCTATGTCGCATGCTAACGAGTCAACCGAGTCCTTGATCTACTTGATTCTACTCGCATTTCCTGCAACAAAGAACGCGTGCAAAGATGCGTTCGGCTTATCAGTTCTTTGTCTCCCGTGGACCGAGGAGTTTTATCGCGTTTCCGATTCCGAAGCCTCGTGTTCGTTGACAAAGAATCGCACGAGAAAGTTCGTTCACTCTGTTTTCATTTCCACTCGCGAGCCTTGCGTCACCGGGCACGATTCGCTCTGAACCAACGTCGAGTTCGTATTCGCTCTCTATAGATAATATATTATGCAAAACAAAAATTAAATCGACCTTTCCTCCGTGTCTTAAAAATATCAAAGAGATGCAGAAAATTCGCATTCGCGTTCGTTTATTCGTTCGAAAAATTTTAGATGGTTTGAAATAGAGAGTTTCCGGATTAAAAAGACAGTCCTCTTGCATAAAGGACGCATCGCCACCGTACGTATAAGGCGATCGTAGAAAGGAATCGCACGGCAGACGTTGGAGATCGTCGTCAGGGACAAATCGCGGATGCGAGCGCGTTCCTACGGTTAAACTTTCGACCGATGTTCAGCCAGAATGATTCTGCATCGTTAGGGTCTCCATTCGAGGGAAGTTTCGTCCGTTAAAATGAAGTTCCGGCGCCGGGAAATTCGAACTTCGCGACCGCGAATAATTGCGATTCGAGGGATAATCGACAGAGGTTCGATTAGCAGGTTTCGAGGTATCCAAAGCTCTGAGCTAGAATGTGGGAACTTCGATCGAGAGATCGAAATCGATTTCCTGCGATCACTCGAAATTTGAACCCGACGTCTGAAAAATTACTAAGATATTTAAACTGTGAATTCAATTTGTTTCCTCTAAACCTGAAAAGATCGTCATCGTCATGCGTCATGCGTCATCGAACGTTGTTTAAGAGAAACATTCGACTTAGTTTCCAGCCTTAGGTTCAACTTACGCTTCATTAATCGATTATGTAACTTTGTAACTTCATACGACCTCTTATGTAAATTTACATCACCTACTTGACAATTTCTACGGATACATCAAACATGGAGAAGCGACATGTAAAAATATGGAAATATCGAAAGAACTTGGAAAAATGATTAAGGCAAAAAGAACATTTTTATCGTTCTGCTTTCATTCTTGCAACCATAGTTCAGCAATCGATATTCGTAACTAATTTCTGCAGTTATTATTTCGTAGCTTGTTAACACTGTCGTTCTTAAGAGTAACGATTCGATTAAAAAAAGAAAGCCCAATTTCTCCCGGACATTGAAATATTTTACTGCTGCTGTGAAGTATTATGACAGCTCCAGAATTCGTATTACACGCTCCAAAGAATTGTGGATTAACAGCAGACCCATTAGAGAAATCGATATACCCAGTTTTGAATTTTAAATTTCGCGATGGCTGGAAACACGAATGCAATTTAATCGAACGTCATCG
Source organism: Halictus rubicundus (assembly GCF_050948215.1). NCBI lineage: Eukaryota > Metazoa > Arthropoda > Insecta > Hymenoptera > Halictidae > Halictus > Halictus rubicundus. The sequence continues at coordinate 16,532,380 of NC_135156.1, read as the reverse complement.
AATAAATTCCCCCATTCGAGGAATTCCTCGATTCACGTTTCCGGCAAGGTTAACCAGAATTCGCACGGCACAAAGAGACAGCGAAATCACATAAAGCTGTTTCTCTTCTATAAAATAATTCGTCTCCCTTGCAAATAAAATAACAAACAATTATCAAGGTCGGTCAAGACATTCTTTACACAAGTCGCGTTTTTCCTTAATACTTTTCCTCGACACATGCTACCCGACGAATTAATTAGCTGTACTCCACAGTTCCGCAATTCGCACAAGAAAACTCCAATCAACCGGACAGCCTTATAATGAACTCACAAAAATGAAAAGGTCAGTCACCTGGAACGCTATGTGTCGTGAATGATTACAAAACTCCGCTATACTATACCGAAACCACAAATCCTCGAATGCTTCACTCCCACACAAACCAAAAAAAAAAAAAAAGAAAACAATATTCCCTACCTGGGGACACTCCCGATCCCTCAGGAACAACATCCAAGAAGTCCCAACATCGCAGCCACCGCTAAGCAACAACAACAACAATAACAACACGGTACCTGATCAGACTGGAACGAAAATCCTGAGTTCTTGCAGACCTTGTCGCAGTAACTATGGCACAGAAACAGACCTCTGGGATCGCGGAGGTCTCTTCCGATTGGTCTGACCTCGATGAGGTCGCGGACGATGATGTTGATCTCACGAAATCCCGCTGGCACGATCCAAGGATGTCATTTCACGGTTCGAGCACGAGGGAATTCTCGATCAGGATGCCAGGCAGGACGAGGTTGAAGTGGAAGACGGAGAGAGCAAGATTGCGACAGAAGAAGAAGAAGAAGAAGAAGAAGAAACAGGTTGTTGCTCGCCGAGGAAGGATGACCCAGCGTGGCCAAGACACCGGAGAAGACTGCCTCGTGCAAACGCCTCGCTGTCAGAAATCGGCTGGAAAGCGACCGGCCGTTACTCCCACCTTTCCCCGGTACTGCCAACTTGCTCGTGACAGTGAGAAAAAGAAGACAAAGGTTAACAGACCGCGAACATCCACGGTCGCCATGAAATTTTCATCGAGGGCCCCCAGTGTCAAATGTCGAACGATGCGACGCCAACGCGTTTCCTTCCGTTGCTTCGCATTGTCATGACCCCCCATACCGTCTCGTCCCCCCTCGCTACCTCGCATCTAACGGTTCCGCGACGATGCCTCGCGGGAATCAGGTTTTCCTTTTCCTATATTTTTTTCTCCTCTCAACGCGCGATTCGCTTCCGCCACGCGATGCACTGTTGCTCGGCTGCTCGGGATCGAGGACGGACAGCCGCCATCTTGTTGAGAATTCTGCTTCCGGTAGTGTTTTCGATTTTCTAGACGAATTTGGTTGGTCTCTCTCGTCGGTTTTGGGTTCTAGATTGCTGGATTGTTTTTCGATTGTCAGGTCCTGGTGACCGAATATTTCGAGTTAATTCGTTGATCGAGTTTGAGCATCTAGGAAGCCATTTTGCTTGTAGTTTTACGGTTGTTTTACGGTTACAGCGACTAACACTTCTTTGTCGTTTGTAATTTCATAGAATGAAAAGGACCGAATAATTTCGCAACAAGTTGTCACTACCGACTTGAATGTACCAGAACATAATAGAATATATTTGAATTTGCTCGAATATAGTCGAATATGCCAGAATATACTTGAATATAACAGAATATAATAGAATATACCAGAATATAATAGAATGTACCAGAACATAATGGAATATATTTTAATATGCTAGAATATAGTCGAATATACCAGAATATACTTGAACATACCAGAATATAATAGAATATACCAGAATATAATAGAATGTACCGGAACATAATGGAATATATTTTAATATGCTAGAATATAGTAGAATATGCCAGAATATACCAGAATATACTAGAATATACCAGAATATACCGCAATATACCAGAATATAATAGAATATACCAGAATATACTAGAATACACAAGAATATACCAGAATATAATACAATATACTAGAATATACCGGAATATACTAGAATACACCAGAATATCATAGAATATACCAGAATATACTAGAATACACAAGAATATACCAGAATATAATACAATATACTAGAATATACCGGAATATACTAGAATACACCAGAATATAATAGAATATACCAGAACATAATGGAATATATTTGTATATGCTAGAATATAGTAGAATATAACAGAATAGACCAGAATATACCAGAATATACTAATATATCCCAAAATATACGAGAATATAATATGATAGTATATACTAGAATATAGAAGACTATCGCTGAATATACCAGAATATACCAGAATATACCGGAATATACCAGAATATAATAGAATGTACCAGAACATAATGGAACATATTTGAATATGCTAGAATATAGTAGAATATAGTAGAATATACCAGAATATACTAGAATACACTAATATATCCCAAAATATACGAGAATATAATAGTATATACTAAAATATAGAAGACTATCGCAGAATATACCAGAATATACCAGAATATACCGGAATATACCAGAATATAATACAATATACTAGAATATACCGGAATATACTAGAATATACCGGAATATACTAGAATATACCAGAATATACTTTAACATACCAGAATACACTACGTTAACTCTAAAAATCCTTGTATCAACAAGATACCAAAAATATAAGAAATTAAATATCAAAAATCGCCGGTAAGTTTCAACAACATACTTGTTCGGTAGAACCTGTTCGAAATTTTCCTCGCGACTCTGTCTGGTCGTTAGGGTACACGGGGTCAATGTTCCTTTGTTGTCGAGAAACGGTTTCGTCGGAACGGTTCGATCGAACGCGGCGATAAACTCGTACGAATATTTTGATAAAGTGATCCGCAAGGTGAAATGGATTGGCGCTTTTTCGCGAAAACTTTGTCGGTGACGCGGCGAAGCTCGGGGACAAAGTTGAACAAAAAAAAAAAAAAAGAACCGGGGGAGTGAAAAAATGGTGCTATTAAACGCGGACGAGTGAGAGAGATCGCGCGAGGTCGCAAGTTCGGGCGGGAGAGTAAAAAGTCCAGCGGGAAAACGGCGAAAAACCGGGAGAACTGTCGGGAAAAGCGGAAAGTTTCGACGCGGTGAAAAAAACTCGAGCCGACACCGACAGCCTTCCAGAACACCGTGGGATCGAGGACGACGGGCAATATAAATTACGAAATCGTCAGAGCACGTCTCCCGGAGTTTGCATAACGAGCAAACGTTCTCAGACCTCTGAGAGAGCGAGCCCGACGCGACTGGCCAACCTGATTCGTAATGACAGTCCGAAACCAGGCCATGACACACGACACAACAGAGAAATTTCTATTGCGTCATGCTTTCGCGTCATTCTCGATCGTGGCCAAATTAACGAGTCCGAGCTGCTTTAAATACGATGCGAAAGCACGATCGGAAATAAACATGAAATTGTACAACGCGTGGAAACCGCGTTCTAGCATCCAATACACAGAATCTGGAGTGCCTAAATTTAATACTTAACAGCCTCGGGATTTCGCTGTCGGCTACTGCAATTTTTATAAGTCGAGAGTGCTTGCGAATTTATTTTTCACTCCTTTATTGGCTCGATTGAAAATAGCGGAACCAGCATCGAGTTTGTAAACGTGTTTTGCGAATGAACGCATAGCGTCGACCGAGTTTACTTCCGTTTCACGAATTTTGGGAATTTCACTGGTATTGGAAAGGTCGTCTTACATTGTAAATCGGTCGCTCACGCGAAAGCACCGCTTACTATAGTTCCAAATGTGGACACACGCGTCGCGTAATCCGAGGAAACTGCGTTGTTGCACAGCTTTTCCCGGCGAGTAAACAATTACGACGGGATCACGATTGCGAAAGACGCGAGGAGAGAAAGCGTTCGCCGAGTGTTTGCACTGGGGACCGTGAAAGTTGAAGAGTTTCAAGTCCTGTACGGTTATGGTCAATTCTGCCCTTGGACAATTGGTAGATACTAATCGCAGCTGTCCGAAAGCGTTAATGTTTCCGCTCATTTACTGTACTACTTTGCTGGCAGAAAATGAATAATTGTCTGCCTTCCGTAATTTCATTTCGCGGGAACATGATTTTATTTTTGACCGCAGATCGAAGAGCGAAACAAGTTATTTCGGTGTTTTTTTTTTTTTTAACTTTTGATAAATGCATTGTCGACAGAAAGCAATCGCTCGTTAAATTGAATATACCGTCGATTTTTACTTTTACTCGACATTGTAGAAAATTGAAATTGCCATACGAATGGCGGACAATAAAACATCGTTGCAATTTGTTTTTTATGTATTATTCGCACGGATTCGTTAGCATTTTCTGTGCCAGCGGAGTCCAATGACGTACAGATGACAAATCGTGGATCGTCACGCACGCGACGACAGGTAGCAGTCATGAAAATAACATACATACGCCGACACGCTCTGGAATATCGATATAAATCGCTGACGCGGTTGCTCGGGTTGTGAAATTTCACCAAGGGACCAATTTCACAGCGGTTTTATCTTCCGTCGTTAATCCACCGGTATACGTTTTAATTAGAATTCCATTGTCCCACGGAATTTCCTGTTTTCCGTAGTTTCACCGTTCCCTCTCGTCGCTCTCCAATACTTTCTTCACTGTTCTGCCAAAGTCTCTTCGTATTCGATGCCCCTACTCGTCCGCCATCTTCTATCATTCACAGCCGCCTCGTCCATTTTGTTTCAGTCGTTACGCCCCGAACAAAATTCTTTCATCTCATATTTTTTCCATCGGCTGTACCGTAACTTGACAACGTCGTTCACACGAGGTTCATTACCGATCATTCCTGATTAATATTCAGGGTGATTCGCCGGACATTGTCGATTACGATTACGATCGACTCGTAATTACGTTATTATTATAATTCGCAGCGAGAAATGTTTGGACGGAGGTAAAATGTTTTCAGGAGATCTCTAATGGTCGATTGGGGTTTTTGTTTTGTTGGTGGTGGACGCGTGAAGGACACGTGAAGGTCAGTATGAGTTCGAGTAAATTCAATGAAAATACTAAATTTCCAATTTCCACAGATTGAGAGATTCAGTCGAATAACTAAATCGGTTGCACTTGCTTACTCTGTTTGCAAGATCAGAGAATCTGATCAAAATAACTTTGTTAATTTCAAAATTGCTTAAGAATTTTGAAGTTTGTTAACAATTATAGCAACTATTGCAGAAAGAAGGAAAAGTTAAGGGTGAGAAAGGAAAGTTGCAATGTTAATGATGTAACAAACTTAGGCGAATAATTGTGTAATTAAGAATTTTGAATTTCAAAATTGCTAGCATCCGGAAATGCTGAAATAAAGAGGACAGTTGCGTTAATAACATTCACAAGACCTAAGAAAATTATGAATTCAAACTGTGCAATCCCACGCCCCGATTAAGTCTCCGAGAGTCATTGTTTCGAAAATGCAAACATTTCTTTGCATTTACGTTCTGCATCCCAACGTTCTTCCTACGAAATGAAATTACAGGGCCGGCTTTTTCAATGTAAAATTGGTCGTTAATGAGTTCATTAAAAATCATCATACAACGTTGGTCTGTTTAACCTTTCGGCTAACGCGTATGTGCACTTCCTGCACGCAGATCGGTTTTGCGCAAATAAAGCAAGTAAAACCCCCTCTAGCAGTTTCGGGCCTTATGGGTATTCTTTTAGTCTTGTTTCGTCTTTCTTGTTATAATTTATCCACAATTAAACGCTAAGGGTGTATCAGCTTCCAACGAGGACATAGTTGAGATGTTTCTTCGTGATCTAAACTGTCTAATGCATTTATTAACGCTCTTACCGGAATAGCATTTAATGTTTATATTCAAAAGAACCATATAATCATAAAAAGAGGCAGGACCGCCATTATAAATATGATAGATATTATATTGGGTCATTCCACGCGAAACCAGACACTTTTTGGAGTAATGTTTCGGATTTTCTTCAAATTTGAATGTGTGTAGTCTTCAGTGACCTATGAACGAATCTCGAAGGATTTTTCGATATCTTAAAAATTGATGATTTCACAGACGTGTAAAAAGAAATAAGTCAGTACAACATATAAAATAAAAATTTGTATATGTCAACTATCCTTTATATAATGGTTATTTGATGATAAAATGCTAAATGCCACGACATGTCCGCTGGAAGGTTATCTATTATTACTTCGTAACATTACACAGCGTTTTCTTTCAATAAGCACGATTGTTCTAACATTCCCCGACGGTTTCCTTGAACTTCGACAAAAAAACATTCGTTGAGTGCAATTGTCTCAGCAACCTTTGCAACATCGTCGCTCGCATTGCGAGCGCGTTAATTGAAAATCGGTTTTAATTATTCGGAACGGAACATCGTCACGTGTGTCGGCACATTATATTTTCGGATCGCTGTTTTGGAATAACCGCAGTGTATTCGTTTATTGGAACAACTTGCCTAGTGTACAAAAGTATACAATTAATTAAAAATTTATTAGAAATACGCAACAATTGCGATCGCCTCGAGCGTTCCGCGTAACAATTATTATTTTCCTCCTTCTCCACGCGAATCTCAGTCTATTTAGTCCTTGCGGAGACCGTACGAGTTCCACGCTGAAAAACAGAGAAGTCAATGGTTAATTAAAAATTATAAGAGTCGATCATTTGCATAGAATCTCTAGACTACGGATGTATATGCAAAATAAAAATTTTCTGCATCGATTACAGGGTACTGGCACGAACTAAACATTTCTTTTTTCCATTAATAATTTTAACAAATGGACGATCATGTATTCATTTTCTTAAATGCTTGTCATCTTTCAACAGTTTTCTATCACTGATGAATTTCAAGCATTCGATAATTCTTGAGGACCGAAGAACTTCAGATACATAATGTATTGTTTTTGCAGGTTCGTTGATGAATTTCAACTAGTTCACATGTCAGGGGTCGGGGAAATCGTGTCACCTTTAATTCTATCTTCGCATTTGACCAAAGTGGGGTACCAATCGGCGCTGGTATAGTCGAGTTCCGGTAAATTGCCGCCATAGTTCTTCGGCAGGTGGCTCGGCGGGATGTGCTTGTGTAGGGATTCCATTTTGCTGCCGTGGAAGAACATGCGTTTCTTCAACTTCTCCCTGACGAAGGGCTTGAACATCTGCCAGACCATGTTGAACAGGATCGGTTGTTTCACGATGTGAACCTGCAAAGAGCAATCGAGTCAACACCAACAACTTCGTTCGGTATAACTAAAAGAAACCCCGTAGATGTTGTAAAACAATTGATTTCATTCCGTCTGTGTTGCGAGACAAAAATGATTGACATCTTAGGCTCTCTTGTGCAACTATTTCCATAAGTATTAAATATTTTCTGAATAATTCACGCATTAACGAGGTATTCTGGTTTTAATTTCTAGGCGTTTTTTTCCGGAAAAACTGTTAAAACTTTTGCAGTGGGACTTTGCACGCACATTTATCGATGTTTGAAGTACGCCTGTGATTTTTCTAAAGTGAGAATAATCAATAACGATCTTTTTATATATTCTACAAGACTTGTACTGGAATCGATTTTTTCGAAATCAAAACCCACAATACCCCATTCAGTTTTCGTGGCGAACCTCTTTAAGACGCAACGGCATAGCATCCTGGATGAAAGTCAGCAGCTTCATGCTGTAAGATGGCGTCAGCCCGAGCACCTGCTTCATGGCCAGTCCGTCGAAGTCCATAATCACGACGGTTCCGTAAATCTGCGAACGGAAACGCATCGTGAGTATCGCGAGGAAATGAGATCGCTCATGCGATGAAAGCTAATTTTTCCTCGTAAGATATTGCACAACCATCCGACTCGATTTTCTACAATAGAACGACCTTTTCCTATAATAGAAATCGCTCGTCCGTCGTTTCCAATTCACACGAATGCTCGGCGCGTCGCTGCTCGCAATTTCCATCGTCGAGAACTTTTAATAACAAATCGACCAGCGAACGCTGCACTGCCCCCCTCGTTAAACAATGCTGTTCCGCGTTTTTTTCTTTTGTTTGCTGATCGGTAAACTATATTAGCATCGATGGACTTTGCTCTCGGCGCGTGTTTCAGCAAACGCGACTTTTAGAAGAGATTTTCGGGTACGGTTTTCTAAAGCAGGTAGAACCGAAATTTAAGTAACTGAAATTGTTTTTTAACGTCCATTCCATTCTATTTAGTAAAATAGCTCGGCTCAACGTCACGCCCATTGTTACCATCGCTAAATAATAAAATATATAACGCTTTCGAGAGCAATCTGAACATTTAGAACCCGGTTTTCATGCAGTTATGGCAAAAATGAGCTAGAGCAATTTTAAATTCTACAAAGATTAAAAGAATCTGCGAACGCGCTGATTTTGAAACAGATTATTTTTCACCCAATTTCACAATTCTCGATCGAAATTTATCGCCAGGAATGGCTAGGCGATGCCATTGAAGTACTGGGTCACGGTGGACCCGGGTCACGTCGTTGCAGTGTTAAACTATACGGTGGAAGACGTTTCAGCAAATTTTTTTCTAATTTTCACATTTCTCTAGATGTGCAAACAATTAATTCCGAATGTTCGATGATCCTGACCTGCGTTTCCGGTTCCAGCATGGCGACATCGTGGATCAGATAGAACAGTCTGAGTATCTGGTCAGCGGTGACCTTGGAAGGGTCCCAGGTTTTCCCAGAATTGACCACCATCACCCTCCTGCCCTTGTGATCCCTGCCCTTGAAGACGTTGACAACGTTGTGCTCGAGAAACGCTGTCCTCTCGTCGCTGGGAATTAGATTCTTGAAGAGGCTGGCGTTCTTCTCCTTGAACTCGGCCACTCTCTTCATCAATTCGTAGGCACTGACCGGGTAGAATTTGCACGGCCGCAGGAAGATCATCAGGAAGTCATCGTCGGTGCCGTAGTAGAGCGTGGTGTCCTCTGAAGAAAGAATTATTACGTCCGATTAATTTCCGATCCGTAGCAAATCAATTTTACTGGGTTCCTCTGAAGAGCAGATCATATTTCCTGTTACAATAATTTCATAAACTGACAGCACGAATTATGACACTTTTGCGAAGACACGAAGAGACTAAAGTTCCACGTGATCGAAAGCAATTTATTGAACGAAATAAAAATTGAAAGTTTCATATGTGTGGAATGAAACAATGGAACGAAGGTCCGAACGATCGAATTTGTTTAGGAGCATCGGCGATCGCAAGAGAACAATGAAATCTCGTCAATTAGGGGAGAACATGATCGAATCTCTCGGTTGTTTTCCCATCAGGGGGAAAGGAAGGTTATTTCCTATCTAATCGTCGTCGAATCCGAGGCGTAATTATGGAAGATCGTTATCAGGGCCGAAAAGAACGATTTTCATTTCACGTTCCGCGACAGCGATGGCGGACGGAACTGTCCTCGCGTGCGAGGAAGATCCGGGCTCTGTCCTGTAGGAAATTGCCTGCGCGGAACCTCGTTAAGGAAATTGCAATGATCCCCCATTTGCCTGGAGAAGTTGCAAAAGCAATCGGCGGCTCTCGTGCCAACGAGATTCGACCGTGGGACACGCGAGACTCGATGGAAAACCCGAAAAGAAAAAGAGAGAGAGAGGAGGTTTCCCTTCCGCCATTTTGAAAACGTGGACGAAATTGGCGAGAGGAAGTATTCAGTCCCTGCAATCTATTAGGTGTGCAAACAAATTATTGGATGAAACGGCTCCGAGCTGATTTGCACACCTAACGCATAATCGCGAAAAGGAAAGGACTATGTTGCAGAAAAGCTTCCTGTTCCTGAAAGCTTCCTGTGACTTGAAAATAGATTTAAGACCAATAATTTGAGAATCAATTTTCTAGGCTTGTAACAAGCCCTGCATCGAACGCAAAAGTAGTAAAATAATTATGGCGAAGATCTAATAATAGAATAATTAAATAATAATAGTTCAAAATTGAATCGAAGTACGAAGAGACAGATATACGAGTTCGGTGTCCCACTGTTTGAGCACCAATTAACACGCACTTGTGATTTAAACGTAAAGCGATATTGTGATTGAAAACTCGATAAGCACGATGATACAATTCGATCGACGATAATCGTGTAAGCACGAGTGCCCCTTTCGTTCGCACACGCGAAACTATATCTATGTAAACATTTAATAGGAACACCGATAAGGGAACGTCTTCGGCGAAGCGATATAAATTATTGACTGTTGAGCTACTAGAAAACTAAAATACACAGCTGGTTATTGTGTTTCGGTTGAAACAACCGAGGAGCTGAAACTTGTCAGAATTTTCCGTCGATCTTACGGACGCCATATTGGAGAAAGACGAGATCCTCTCTGCACACTATTTTCCCAGGAAACGAACGTATGAGTCATCGTATTGAACAACTTTTCCATAAAATACCAAAGCTATCGATGTAACAATTATTCGCTCTCAAACTTTTGAGTTCCACTGTACTCTCGCGATAAAACAACAACCATATCGCATTGTTAGGTGGTCGCCTGCTCCGCTGATTCCTCCATGCACCAGAAAACAATACACGTTCGCCTATCGTCGACTTCAAACCGTTTCGCTGAAACCTAAATCTCAATTTCAAGTCACTTATCGATAAATTCTAACATGCTAGACCGAGGACCACTATAATTACTCATGTTCTCGACATCAGACAGCTGTTCAAAATTCTCCGGAAAGACGAAAATTTCATTGATCCTCGTCGTTGCCTGTCTATCAGAATGAAAATACAATCAATTGAATTAGAGATTCTGACCGACTGGATCAAAGGTCACGGCAATCTCCCCAGTATCTTTGCTGCGATCTGCACCTAACAGCTTCTACAATTTTTTCGAAAAGACAATACAGGAAGGTTTCAACGGCAGAGCCCCGTTGTTTTCTAGTTTGTCGATCGGTGGACGGTATCAGCCATTATTTCCGACGCTATCAGCGGCGGACGCGATTCTGCGCCAGTGCAATAAGAATGTTATCTCGAGTGTACGGATCTCCTTCGGTTCTCGTTGCCGCAGCCGAGGGTCAAGGTCCGTCGGCTTCGTTTATCGCGACGGATTTCGGATCGATCGCTCTTATCGGGGATCCTCGATCGCTGCCACGTAGTTACAGGTTGTTTACGATAAAAAAAAAAAAAAGAAACGAATCTCTATCGTTAACTCTGCCTCATACTCTCGAGCTCGTCGAGCGCCCGAAGATTCCCACAATATCAATCCAATTCAATTAACACTCCATCAAAAATTAACATTTACAAATTGATCGCAAGGATGCGTTAAAGGGAAATTATTCGAGAGAAAAAAGAATTATTCTAGAATAAATTTTTCTTTGAATACACGGGATGATCGATAACTGATGGAAAAACCGAAAATTGAGTAATTTTATATTGAAAAAAGTAAGGCGAAGTAGGTATACAGAATAGAAAGTTAAAATTCATGATGAAGGATACTACCTAACATTTTCCACTCTAAAAAGAAGAAAAATTGTGTTGAAAAATTCGTTCGCAAGGATTCGTTGAAGGGAAATTATTCGAGAGAAAAAAGAATTCTACAATATATTTTTCTGTTTCTTCGAATACACGGGATGATCGGTAACTGATGGAAAAACCGAAAATTGAGTAATTTTATATTGAAAAAAGTGAGGCGAAGTAGGTATACAGAATAGAAAATTAAAGTTCATCATGAAGGATACTACTCAACATTTTCCACTCTAAAAAGATCAGAAATTGTGTTGAAAAATTCGTTCGCAAGGATTCGTTAAAGGGAAATTATTCGAGGGAAAAAAGAATTATTCTACAATAAATTTTTCTTTGAATACACAGGATGATCGATAACTGATGGAAAACCCGAAAATTGAGTAATTTTATATTGAAAAAAGTAAGGCGAAGTAGGTATACAGAATAGAAAATTAAAATTCATCATGAAGGATACTAAGTAACATTTTCCACTCTAAAAAGAAGAAAAATTGTGTTGAAAAATTCGTTCGCAAGGATTCGTTGAAGGGAAATTATTCGAGAGAAAAAAGAATTCTACAATACATTTTTCTGTTTCTTCGAATACACGGGATGATCGGTAACTGATGGAAAAACCGAAAATTGAGTAATTTTATATTGAAAAAAGTGAGGCGAAGTAGGTATACAGAATAGAAAATTAAAGTTCATCATGAAGGGTACTACCTTAACATTTTCCACTCTAAAAAGAAGAAAAATTGTGTTGAAAAATTCGTTCGCCCTTCCTCGTTTTAGAAATTGTTATATAATACCGTACGATTTCAGTAATACGTAAACCGTTCCCGCGTATTATCTTGTTTGTTTTAAAATTATTTTTAGTCCGTAATGTTATGAAAATCGGTTCTGTTCCGAGGGAAAAAAAAATTATTACACCGCGAGAACTGTGTTTCGAAGCGAGCCAATGGGCGGACGAAAGACAGATAGAGCGAGCCACGATTCCATTGGCTCGTGATAACAGTTATCAAAGTACGTGACCCCGGGTCTAGCCTCCGATGCACTCGGATCGTGTCGGTACACGTTTTCGGAGTTTAGGAAAACACGGTTTTATCGTAACGAAGAAACACGTTCTTCATCGACACGTCTTCGGGAATTTTTTATGCCATCATTTATATTCCTCAAATGTCAGTTCCGGAGGAACGTCATCGATGACTTTAGCCTGTTTGTTCGTCTAATTTGCGTTTATCTGGACTCCTCAAGAATCGCGTGTCCTATTGAAAACGCGACGGGTCCATTAATCACCCGGTTTTCCTCCGATTGTCTTTCTAATTAGCTGAGAGGAAAAGCGCGTTAGCGCGATGACGTCTCTCACAAATATTGTAAAACTGTGTTTTCTCAGTTTTGCTGTTTTGTCTCGTGACACGTGTCGGAGCATTACCGACGTTTATTCAAAGCTTGTTCATTTATTATTCAATATTTTCAATTGCTAGAAATGCTAGAAATTCTGCAACTCCGACTGAAAATTTGCTGCGTTCGGAAACGTAATTCCGCATCATAAATTGCATTCATTTAATGCTACCCTACCGGAATACTAGACATCGATAAGCTGAATGCATTCAAGCTCGTGAACATTATTCGCAGAAATGCATAAAATTAGTTAACAATTTCAAGTTTTTTAATTTCGTTAATTTCGCGAAAATGATCGAATCGATGAAAAATTCGCCGCACTCGTGGACACCGCGTCACGAATGAATCATGAACAACATTGTCGCGTTGTCAAACATTTATCAAGTGTCCGAGCGAATGTTGTAATTAAACAGGACGATTCGTCAACTCCACAAAACCAAAAACCGGAGAGGCTCTCGTCACGGCGGAAAACTCGAAAATAAAATGGAGAGAAAAACCCCCCGGAAAATAGACGATTTCCCGAACAATGAATCGTAAATCGTGTCGATCGTTTTTACGACTCCACGGTGATCCACGAGGAGGTACATCGCGTCAACGATAAAGAATAATATGAATTTCGGCCGGAAGGTGCCGCGCGAAATTACTCGGCACGCGCGCGCCGAGCTGTTCGCATAAGAGGAAATCATTTCGCGATTCGTCATGCGCGCGATTCTGCCAGCCGTGCTCGTTGGACGGGAGATAAACTATCGAAAGCGGCGCCGGGGAAAATTAGAAACGCGAGACGCAGAGTTCCGCGCCGAATTTCAGACGAGTCGTACACTCGACAAAAAAAAAAAAAAAATACTGATCGCGTCTTCGATCCTCTTCGAGAACGAGCGGCACAGGTGCGACAGCTGAAAGTCAAATTGTTCGCACGTTTGCGGATTAGAGTGTTCCGCTAATTCATCGACGGTTATTACCGGACTGCAGATCTTTATGCTAAATGAAAATTTAATACGTCATTCGTAACGGGAGAGGTTACGTTTCTTCTGTTAATAATCCAAACTGGTCGAAAATAGCGTACTTGAATTCGTAAACTCTTCTACGGTGCTTCATTTTTCACCAACTTTTGCCATAAATGCATGAAACCCGCAGTCCAGTTGTTACTGATTTCAGTGCAAAATGGTGCGAGAACGGTGACGTGAACATTCAGGCTAGAATTGGTGTGACTACGTTCATATTATTTTTCGTGAAATAGTAAAATGATCGAGGTACACGCAGTATCGTGAAACCAATTAGTGCGTTAATAAAAATGTTAATGAAAGTTCATCAATGTAAAACAGGCGCAACTTCTAACGCGATCTGTTCAAACTAAAACATCATTCTAGAAACATTTTCATTCCAAACAGAGCTAGTACATTAGTTTTCGTGAACTAATAGAATAGTTGTAATATAACTAATAGAGTGTCGATATTATGAAACAAAATTCGTACGTTGATTAATGTTGATCGATGTAAATAAAAACAGTCGTAATTTCCACCGCTGATCATTTAAAACAATTTCTGGCAAACAGAACGAGCCCAGCTTTCGCGACTCTCTTTACTTTCGCACGTTTTTCTTAAACATTCGCTAACCAGGCTTCCAATCGGAACAAATCCAACGTCACATCGTTCCTAAGACCGCAATCGATCATACTTCGAAAGCAATCGCATAAAGTCCGAGCGGAAGCGTATTTAAAATACGTTAGAACGTGTTCTCACCGGCGAGGTACTTCCTCAGCATCTCCAATCCTTTCTTGACGTTCTCCTCGGTCTCCCTGAGCTCCTTTGCGGCGAAGGCCAGGGCTTCCGGTTCCGGCGGTCCCAGTTGTATTTCGAACGACATGTCTCCAATTCGCACGGTTCCGTTCCGATCTCGTGGGCCGGTTCAGCTTTCGCGGCGAGTGTGTTCGAAACGATCCTCGCGGCAGGACGACCGCGATATATCTGTGATCGGATATATCTCGCGGCCGGGGAAGGAGGCCCGTGCTCTTGTCCACCATCTCGGATCCAATCTTTGACCGCTCAAAGTCCAACCGGCGACCAACGTGCCCGCTCTCGATCCCCCGGAGAATCGAGCAAACGATTTCGTGAGACTGTGAAACCGTGAAACTGTGAGACTGTGAGACTGTGGGACGCATCGTGCGCGGGTACGTCACCTGATAATGAAGACAGAGACGCGCACACGACGCGACGCGACGCGACGCGACGCCTGCTGCCCGACGGATTGATAAGCATCGATCGTTGCCTCCGCCAGTTTCATTCTCTTTCTCTCTCGCTGGCGAATCATCCGTTTCTTCCTCTTGAGAATCATATCGACGAACTTCATTCTCGCTTTGTCTCTCTCTTTCTCTATCTCTCTTTCTCGCGTGAGCGGATGAGTAATTCGTTTGTTCCTCGGAAGAATCAAATGACACGGGACAAACATGGAACTCGACCCCAGAGTTCTTTCTCACCGCGATCGGGAAACGCGAATGATAGCGCTACCGGGGACAGGTTGATTAGGGACTGCCGTGGCTCTTTGTGCGACTCATGCTTGTGTACCGATGGCCGAGGATGCTTTAACACTAGAAAATGACTGAATTATTCTATCTGAATTATTATATCCGAATTATTCTTTTACAATTACTGTAAATTGTTAAGAAGTTTTCATCGGAAATTTTTTGATGAACCTCCTCGTTGAAGCACACATTACAATAAATGTTGTATGAAGTCTGAATGGGCACTGTCACGGAGCGATATACGTCAGTCGCATTTGTTGCTCGGTGGT